>NW_027460882.1:320186-640372 GCF_037038515.1 Microtus pennsylvanicus | reverse complement strand
ATATCAGCGTGAGGTATTGGGACTTAAGAGGATAAAGAGTAGATTAATCAGGAAGGGACACAAATGTATACTCAAAATCAGAGAAAATTAGGTTTCATTTGATGAATGGTTTAATTCGTACTGGCTGTAAGTCAAAGGATGTTTGATCTCCACTAGAGCATGTTGCTTAGTGAAAAGTGTCTCCGCTCAGTTGCTCTTCTCCAGTAAGTTGGACATCAAGCTACCTACTTAGTTTTGCCAGAATTCTGTCTGCCACCTACTTTGTCATGCCTGGATTCGGTATGCCTTGAACTCTCATAGGTCTTATCCATGCCATCCAACCCTTGTCAGTTCATTTAAATAATTGCCCTGCCATATCTGGAAAACAGTGTTCCCTTTCATTGATCATGTTCTGTAGTACTTGGGCTATAAAACTCATGAACACACTCACCCACACACAGGATAAACATGTACATATGATGCCCAAAATTGTGTGACATGCACACATATGATGAATGCACCGAACTCCATAATATCAGTAAAGTAGGGAATCCATGATGCTAGGTGGAGTCTGGCAAAGACCCCACACACCCATCAAACCGCCAAATACCAGTATGGTACTGATGTCTGACTCCCATCCTGTAAGGAACCTGCCATCCTGTAACTGGGCTATTTTTGGTTCCTTCATCTTCACAAACTTGGTTAAAATGTTAGAGTTGTCAAACTGGGAGTTAGGGTCCAGCATGTAGATCAGCTGTCCCAGGTCAGGTGATTTGGCTACAATTTGGGTGAGAAATTGTACCAGGGAATTCTGGTACACCCTCTCCTCTTCTTCTCCCTGTCCTCATCATCACTCGTGTGGGTGGACCTGGAGCACAAAGAAGGTAAAATGGAATAAGCCTCCTCCTTAGTGGAAAACCTTGTCAATCCTTAATTTGACCTGACTCTCTGAGGGAATGCAGCACATTTTTTCCTACTAGGTCTTCTCATTCATTGGTTCACTCATTTTTCCAAGGAATGATTGAATTCATCCATTCTTCCTTGTCTCTCTCTCTTCTTTCTTCCCTTCTTCCATTTCCCCCTTGATTGTAGAAATTTGAGCAGCAGGGCTGCATCCCCATGGGGCCGCCTTGTAAGGTTATGCTCCGAAATAACAACACAAAACTATTCATTTCAACACTGCCTGCCCCATTATTTTCAGCCTCTTAACCCATGTCTAATAATGTATGTTGCAGCACGAGGTGCGCTTAGAAGGAAAGATTTAGCATGTCTGACCTGGTGGCTGGCTGTATCGCCATCTGCCTCAGAGTGCAGAGCTACCATTTCTGCCCATGGCAGAGGTGCATGGCATCTCTAAGCTCAATTCCTATTCCTCCCAGCATTCTCTTATGTTTATTCCACCCACCTATGTTCTAACCTTTCAGGCCAAACAGTTTCTTTATTTAATTAACCAATGACCTATACTCCATCATTACTCCTATTTCTGTTTAAACAAGAACGGAATCTTTAACTTTAACATAGCAAAATTACATATAACAAAACAGTTATCAAGCAAGAATTACAGTTACAATATTTATATCTATTTTATCTTTTATCATAACAATGGAAAACTATAACTATCTATCTATTCTTCAACTCCATCAGAGACTCCAGAATAATACAGTATTACCTAAGCAAACAAAAAGTAAGCCATTTTCAAACTCTAGAAATGACAGAGACATCTCGCTGCCTGGACAGTCACCCAAAGTTCCTCTGTACCGTTGCTGTTTCCATCCTCAGCCTACAGGCCCATAGTTTCCAGCAGACATTTCCATGAAGCAGGAAATTTCAAAGGCAGTCACTATCTGCTTGTCTGGAAGAATGTTTTGCTGACCCTTTCCTGAATCAGGAACATGAAAAGATCATCTCACCTTTAGGCAAGTTCAGTAGTCCTCTCTCTGAGTGTTTTCTGTGTACAGTTTATGCAACAATCCAGGCAAGAGCAGTTTCTTCCCCAAATGGCTATCAAACTCCATAAGGATCCTCTGTGATGCCCATCTTCTTCCTGAAGTAGATATGTGCTGCCAAGAGTAGAGTGTCTCACTGTCATGAAAAACCCTAAGGTACTAAAACATTAAATAGCCTATTTTGTAGTCTAGAGTGTAGTAGTAAGAGCGGCGGGCTGAGTCCCCACACCCGGCCGCCTGAACGGCTAGCTTTACCCGAAATAATTACACGGAAACTGTATTCTTTTAAACACTGCCTGACCCATTAGTTTCAGTTTCTTATTGGCTAGCTTTTACATATTGATCTAACCCATTTCTATTAATCTGTGTAGCCCACAAGCTGGCTTACCAGGAATGATCTTAACCTGCGTCTGTCTGGAGTGGGAGAACCATGGCGACTCCTTGACTCAGCTTCTTTCTCCCAGCATTCCATTCTGTTTACTCCGCCTACCTAAGGGTTGGCCTATCAAATGGGTCTAGGCAGTTTCTTTATTAATAAGAAATCACTCCCACATCATTTCCCCTTTTTCTGTTTAAACAAAAAAGAAAGGCTTTAACTTTAACATAATAAAATTACATATAGCAAAACAGTTATTAAGCAAGAATCACAGTTACAATATTTATATCTATTTTATCTTTTATCATAACAATGGAAAACTATAACTACCTATACATTCTTCAACTCCATCAAAGACTCCAGAAGGATATAATATTACCTAAGTAAACAAGAAAATGACAGAGACATCTCGCTGCCTGTACAGTCACCCAAAGTTCCTCTGTACCATTGGGGCATCCATCTTCAGCCTTCAGGCCCATAGTATCCAGCAGACATTTCCATGAAGCAGGCAATTTCAAAGACAGTTCAGTCACTATCTGCTGTGTCCTGCAGAATGTCTCGCAGACTCTTTCATGAGTCATGAACCCCAAAAGACCGTCTCACCTTTAGGCAAGTTCAGCAGTCCTCTCTCTGCGGGTTCTCTGTGTCCATTTTATGCAACAGTCCAGGCAAGAGCAGTTTCTTGCCCAAATGGCTATCAAACTCCATAAGGATCCTCTTCGATGCCCATCTTCTTCTTGAAGTAGATTGGTGCTACCAGGAGCAGAGTGTCTCATTGTCATGAAAAGTCCTAAGTTATTAAAACATTAAATGCCATATTCTGCAGTCTTTGAAAGATATGAAGAATGTCTATCTAACTGAAATGTATCTCTATATATCTAGAAAATCTAACTAATATGACTACAAGCTTGACTATTACTGATGATTATCCATTAACCTATATTTCTTAATTATACATTACATTTTTTAATGAACTACACAATCACAATACCTTAATCAAGATCAGAAATACATATACATATAACAAAATTGACTGTAAAATCCATACCAATGCAAATTATTCATACCTATATCATACCCCCCTTTAAATGTAAAAGAACATTTATAAACAATTTTTGGGAATATGGGCGCAGTTTTTTCTCTCCAAACTGCTTCCTGCTGAATGGGGGCGTCGTTAATTAAGTCTTTCATGGTATAACCTGTGTGCCAGGGTCATCTCAGTTGGCAGTTGAGTGAAGTAATTTTTTGAGGGTGTTACAGCAACCTTTCAGGAGGGCGTGGTCTATCATACCAAATTGGAATAGAAGAAATCCACAGGGTCTGGTCCTCTGTGAAAGCAAAAGAAGACCCTTTCCGAAGCATCATATCCTTAGACACAAATTTTGAAATCGTAATACCCTTATATCCATTCTGGTTTAGCTTGGCAGCCCATGTAATGAAATGTCTCTCTGTACTTAGCTCCTTCACAGTCAAAAATTTTAAAGAAAACACAATGTACATAATCCAGACTTTCTGTGAATTTTCCATTTTTACGTGGCTTATTTTTCTTTATTTCTTTTAATCTCTTAACTATCTGTACTCTGTCTCTTTAAAGACTTTACCTTTTTTTTTTTTAAACCATTAACTTTATTCTCTATATTCTTTTTCTTCTCTCTCTCAAGCCTACGTACATTCATCCAACAGTATGGTCTTTTATGTCTGAATCTGTTTTATTGTGAATCTGTAACATTTTTTTTACTATCCAGGAGCATTTCTTAAAATGTTAAGCAGTTCTTAAAAACTTAAGTTGCACCATGTACAGGTAATACGGTAATAAGGTACAGCCTGTTTCCTGCCCAATCTAAACCTTAACTGCACTGTTTTTATGGTAATTACGGTAGTTCCTACCTGAGACCAGCACAGTTCAGCATGGCGGAGCTGCTCAGCTCCTGCCTTAGAGCCATTTGGTGCCCCTGAGCCACACACAGTTCCAGGCACACAGCAGTCCACATTGCCATCAACCAAGCCGTAGAGCTTTACTCCAAATGCTCCATTCAAAAGCTCTGTCTCCCACAGAGGCCAGACAGAGATCACAATGGCGGCACAGCCCAGAAAGCCGGCATTTTAAAACAGCCAGTTTTTTCCTGCTGCTGAGTCAGGACAATTTCTTTGTGGCGCGCAACCCACAAACAGCAAAAAGCTGTCTAAAATTCTCTCTCTCTCTCTCTCTCTCTCTCTCTCTCTCTCTCTCTCTCCTTTTTAAGCCCTCTCAGGTTTTACGTGGAGTTCATTAGCACGTTGGGTGCCACTCTGTAGTAGTAAGAGCGGCGGGCTGAGTCCCCACACCCGGCCGCCTGAACGGCTAGCTTTACCCGAAATAATTACACGGAAACTGTATTCTTTTAAACACTGCCTGACCCATTAGTTTCAGTTTCTTATTGGCTAGCTTTTACATATTGATCTAACCCATTTCTATTAATCTGTGTAGCCCACAAGCTGGCTTACCAGGAATGATCTTAACCTGCGTCTGTCTGGAGTGGGAGAACCATGGCGACTCCTTGACTCAGCTTCTTTCTCCCAGCATTCCATTCTGTTTACTCCGCCTACCTAAGGGTTGGCCTATCAAATGGGTCTAGGCAGTTTCTTTATTAATAAGAAATCACTCCCACATCACTAGAGAGTTATGAATAATGCCTATCTGACTGAAATATATATATCTATGTAGCTAGAAAATCTAACTAACATGACTACAAACTTGACTATTATTAATGATTATCCATTAATAACCTATATACATTATATTTTTAAATGAACTACACAATCAAAATACCTTAATGAAGATCAAAAATGCATATACATATAACAAAATTGACCTAAAATCTCTATCAGTAAAGCAAAATCTATACTAATGCAAATATTCATATCTATATCACATCCCACTTTAAATGTAAAAGAACGTTTATAAGCCATATTTGGGAACGTGGGTGCAGTTTCTTCTCTCCAAAATGCTTCCTGCTGAATGGTGGCATCATTATTGATTTATCTCAGTTGGCAGTTGAGCGAAGCAATTTTTTAAAGGTGTTCACAGCAACCTTTAAGTAGGGCGTGGTCCATCCTACCATATTAGGATAGAGGCATCCACAGACTATCACCCTCTGTGAAAACAAAATAGAAACTCCTTTCCAAAGCATCATGTCCTTAGATCCAAATTTCAAAGTCAAGGCATTTTCAAAATATCTCTGTTGGATTATTTCAGCAGCTTTTATAAAGAAACATCTTTTAGCAGCTATTGCTACTGCCTCAAAATTCAAATGATTCAAAAAGAGCATAATAGCATACAATATCAAAATTCGCTGTGAATTTTCCATCTTTGTGCGCTTCAATTTAACCTCTATTTTGTTTATTTTTCCTTTTTATTTTTTGCCTTTTGAGACAGGTTCTCTGTATCTTTGACCTGGAATAACTCTGTATACCTGTCTGTCCTTGAAGTCTCAGAGATCTGCCTCTCTCTGCCTTTCAGGCATTGGGATTAAAGGTGTATGCTACTACACATTGAACTCACAAAGATCTGTTTGTCTCTGCCTTCAAGGCACTGTGATTAAAGGCGTGTGCTACCTCACCTTGAAGGTACAGAGGTCAATCTCCCTCTGCCTCCCATGTGTTGGGTTGACAGGTGTGTACTACCACACCCAACAACTCTCTTCCTTTTTTTAACTTTAAGAACTTCAAATTTTAGCCTGCACATATTTTTAACACACTGTAAATCATTTAAAAATTTTCTTTGTCTTTGAATCTCTCTTTACTCTATTTCTCTCTCTGTTTTTCTGAGCACATGAGTCTTTCATTTACCAAGCAATCTCAGTAGGACTAAAGCCGTGGCTTTGCTGGCCAGATGTAGCCCATTCCTTAGCTTTCTGCCATTCCAACCTTGTGGCTGAGGTACCGAACAGAGCCGCATTCAGTGCCACAAGTCTACAGTGTTTCAAGGTCCTTGCCATCAAAGAGGCTGCAACAGACAACACTCAAGACCTCTTTCTGTAGCTGGCCCCCCTTCCTCAAACAGTCAGAGTTTGCCCAGGCAGGATGGCCCAGAAACCCGGCATTTTAAAACAACACAGTTTGTTTTCCTGCTACTGCTGAAAACATACAAGCATTCAGTTGGCTTTTATCAACACCATTTAACTGTTTTGTGGCAGGACCTCTTAAGGGCTGCAGGGTTTTGCAGCTGAAGCTGAGTCAGCAAGCCTCTTTTAGATGAGAGCCCTTGCTTTCTTCTAGCAAGCAGAGCAGACCGAGAAATCGCTGCTACCAAGAAAACATGCTTTACTCTTTCCCAAGCTTTCTCAGGCTTTCAGTGGATTCAGTTGTCCACAAGGCTGCAAGCCATTCTGTAGTTATTTGAGCAGCGAGGCTGTGTCCCCAGCACCACGGCCGCATGAAGGTTATGCCTGAAATAAATACACAAAAACTGTATTCTTTTAAACACTGCTGGCCCATTAGATTCAGCATTTTAACCCATTTCTAATAATCAGTGTAGTATAATGAGGTGCACTTACCAGGAAAAATTCAGCATGTCTGACATGGTGGCTGGCTGCATCGACATCTGCCTCAGAGAGCAGAGCTATGGCATCTGCCGGGGAGAGGGGAGCATGGCTTCTCTGAGCTCACTACCTCTTCCTCCCGGCATTCTATTTTGTTTACTCCACCTACCTATGTTCTAACATATCAGCTGAAGCGGATTCTTTCTTTAATTAATCAATAAACTTCTTCTGTCACTTTATCCTTTCAACAGCTTGCCCATATAAATCTCCCATGTGTCTTCTGTTGTATAATCTTTCATTTGTAAAGAACTTGCACTCTCAGGGGAGGATTTTTCTGACATCTCTGTGGATGGAGATCATATGAGGAAGGTCAGATGAGCAACCATGACAACTCTAATTCTGTAGAGTTAGGTGGAGCAGAGATTGATGGCTGACATTCCTGTGCTATGCATCAGATGCCCCTGAACTCTGGCCCTGTTGACAGACAGGCAGACATCAAGTTGGTCACACATACTTAACTCATTCAGGTTCACAGATACTGTAAATGGAGTTTTAATTCTTCTCCTAAACTAATAAAGAAACCAAGATTAGGAGAAGAGAAGAGCCTGAGGTAAGGCTTCAAAATGGGTCATTTTGCAAAGGAAAGGTTACCTGCCTCCATGTATACTGTCTCCCTTTCTTAGTCAAATCCATCCTTCCAGTGTCTAGCTAACAGATAACCATAGGATTGAACCCAACTGCCTTTGATTTCTGAAATAAGTGCTGTCCCCTTAAGGTCTCATAACAGCACAGGAAGGTTTGTAAGACTGTCCCAGCAACAATTTAAAGCAATTCTAGGACACCAAAGATGCAGCAAATTTGGTTAATTGGTAATATAGATCGTTCTGATGGGACAAAATAATTTAGAATTAAAAAAAACAGATTGGTGTACTCACGATGAATTTATGTGATATGGCACACACAGGCTTCTGGTTCTGAATACTTCATGCTCGGTGGGTTTTGGAGATTGTCGTGACCCTGAACCTAGGTGGAGGCTTTGGGGCCTTGAAAGGACAAGACTTAATATTTCAGGACATCCTTGTACTTGGTGCCCACTGTTTACTGATTTCCTTACAGAGAATGAGCAGCCATCTACTCCTGCTGCCATGCCTTCCCCACATGAACAGAGAGAAGACCCTATACACACAGGTCGCTTGTATCACATGTGAAGGCATAAGTCACAAACAAACTCCCACAGCAGTTTAGAATTGTGATTAATAGAATGATTAGTTCTTGAAAGGGGAAAAACTTAGAGATCACAATCCCTTACAAAAGCCCTCTGCAGGATCAGAAAAGGAGCCTAGTAGCTGGAAGGGAAGCTCAAGCAAGAGATCAAGCTGAAGGTAGAAGTTGCTTTTTAAAAGAGAGAGAGACCACAACTCAATGGGCTGGTATCTCAGTGGCTATTCAGGAAACATCACAGAGAAAGGATCTGCTTCATGCATGAGAGTCACCGATGATTTCCCTTTAAGAAAAAAACCCATCAAAACTCCCAATAACATCATCAGCATTCAACAACATGTCTATGATTTCTTTGCCTTGCCTTTGATTGTGCAGTAAATGATGCTGATAGTTAATCTGTGCAATTAATGCAAATTTCCTTGTAAACGACTAGACAGAATTGACAGGTTATCTTAAACACAGCAGGGAGTCACTCTACGATGGAACTGGTTCATCATCACCTGTGTGACAGTGACATAATTGAGATCTTTCCTTTGTCTATAAATCTCATTATGTTCAACATGATATGTTGTCATACAGATTTCTTAGGGTTTTGTCCCACTGGTGGTTTCCTTGGTATGCTTACATAATTTTTGCCATATCCAATCAGTTTTGCCATGCACTCTCAGCTCCACGTCATTGTGTTCTCCTTATGTTCCAGTCCAGGCATTTTAGACCTCTTGTAACTGTTGTAAGAGTATCTCATGTTCCACCTAAATGATTTAGGGTTTTATTTAGGCTGGGTTTTATCTTCCATCACTGAGTTCATTGACTTTCCTTGGGCGTAATTCCTGGGACACTGAGCCTAACTCCTGGGGGATTCCTCCAGTTATTTCTCCTTTCTTAGGTAGTTTACACTCTCACTATTTCTGTGAGAGTGTTTCTGTAGCAATATTCTAATCAAGATGAATAGAAACTTCAATATTACAATCCATTTGTTATTGTGACTTAAATACACACACACAAACACACAGAAGTTAATGCACATACACTGATGATATCTCAATTTATGGGTCCATTCTGGGGATGTCAAGATCGATATCTCTCGAGTGGTTCTCAGAAGGCCATAGGGTGACCCTCTCTGGGTACTTAAGCAGGGAGGAGAAGTTGACCGCACTGTGACATGTCCCTAGGAACTATGTGTGCCTTGTCCCATAGTCAGACTGATGACTGACTATCTTGAAAACCACCATGGAACTTTTGTTTGGCAAATGATGGAGATCAAGTCAGGGTCAAAATCAGAAAACTAGATGGAGCTTCCAAGCTCCAGTGGAAGAGCAGATGGATGGAGAAAAAGAGCAAGGATGTCAGGAATATAAGGGCTTGGTCCACACTATGAGACACTGTGCCTGAACTAAGGGGATTTCAACTAATCCAGTGACCTGGGAATGAAAGAACATGGGATCAAACTGGAAGCTCTGAATGTGGCTGACAATTGGGGCAGACGGAGAAGCCAAAGATAATGGCACTTGCAATTGTCTGCATATCATACACTGGCATTTTTTGATCATATTTTTTGTGGATGAATACCTTGCTAAATCTGGATGGATGAAGGGTGGGCTTGGACTTTCCACAGCTCAAAGTACCCTGCCCTCTATTTGGACTGGTGTTTGAGTGGAGAGGTTTATTTGAGGAGCAAGAAGAATGTGGGAGGAGGAAGAGAAGTGGAAAGTTTGATAATTATTATTATGAAGAAATGGAAAAATCAATAGAAAATAACCAATGAGGACATTGGAGCCAGGAAAAAAAAACATTCATGTGAGTTGTTGACTCAGACCAAAAATTATTTTACAGAAAAAAAAACACATAAAGGGGTTGATTTACTTGGAAAATATGACTCAAGTAATTGGGAAGAAGATTGGGGTTTTTATTTTGGGTCTTCATGGGGCTGTATGAGCAGCATTTTAGGACCTGTATGCTGGATATTTCTGGGGGTTAGTAGGAAAGAAACCTGGCTAGGAGGAGTTTTATGACATAAGTAGAGCCTTGATGATGTCACAAAGCTTTGGTTGGGGTGGCAACTCTGTTCCACATGAAGCACTAGTCTTCTGTGATGGTGGGCTTACTTTCTTCACGGTGGCTGAGGAGGTCAGTTCAGCTCTTGGGCTCCACAACTGTTCATTCGAATTTCCAGAAGTTGGAATTTGGAGAGCCAAGGTATTTTCTTTTGATAAATATCTTTAGGAAGCAACTAGGACCTCTGTAGTCAAAGAAAGGTTTCTTTCAAATCTGCTCTAGGTCCAAAATTTATGTCGTTAACAGCTCCTATATTTGATAGCTGGGGGAGGGTTAATGTCGGGTATTGTCCCCACTCTATCATTGCTAAAAATGTCCAATTCCTCAGTCCACTTAAATGGCAAAGATCCTCTTTGTCCATATGTGTTTTAAAAGATAATTATTTCTAATAGGTGCTGTTGCACAGATTAATGTTTCTTTCTTTTGGCAGTTTGACTCACAGTACTCACTTCTCTAATGAAGATACAGAATATCTTTATGTAATCAACCTGGATCTGGATCAGGAGACACAATAGAGAGAGCCAGTGGACTGGAGTGCCATGACCTTGGGCAGGTGGTTATAGATCAGCCAACTAACCACTAGCTTGAGTGGTAAGGAGAGGAGTGGCTGTTCTTTGAATTCTTTGCCATCTGTTCAGATATTTCTTTCTCACTTTAGGTATAGGCATAGCTTCCTCTCTCATTGATATAGTAAGTCAGGAAGTAGGTTTCTCAGTAGAGGTCAATTGCATTTTGCAGCAGGACTATGTCTCTGATACACATATACTGAGCTGTAGACAAGAGTTTGATAATTTTCCTATTAATTTCTTAAGAACATATTACATTTAGGTATCCAAATCTATTCAGCCCTGCCTTTTTCACCTGCTCCAAAGTTATTCCTAAAAAGAGCCTTGACCTCACATCCTCACCTTCTTATCCTTGCAGGCACTTATGGTGGAGGAAACCACTTTGTGTCTGATTTAAACTGAAGAGTTCTTCCTATGCAGAGATTGGCAGCTATGAAGCCCAAGCACAGAAACAGAGCCAAGAGACAGTGGAACAGGAGTGCTGTGGCCTATCTCAGAAAGTCTCCCGCCATGATGAAGATGCCTCTCAGTATGAGTGGCATGCCACCTCTCCAGAAGAAGAACGGGCCATCGCTCCAGAAGCAAAAACTTAGTAAGCCTTTTGAGGCCCTGGAGAATATTGTTGGCCGCAGAATTTCTCATGGCTGGAAGGAAGCCAATGAACCAGTCACCCATTGGAAAGCCATCATTCTAGATCAACTGCCAACATATCCCTCTCTCTATTTGTTGAAATATGATGGGATTGATTGTGTCTATGGCTTGGAGCTTCATAGTGATGAAAGGATTTTAAACCTGAAGATCCTGCCTAATAATGTGCCATTTCCTCAGGTGACAGACACTCATCTCTCAAACACCATAGTTGGCAGAGCAGTGAAACATACATTCATGGGCACAAATGGCTCTAAGAATGACTGGAACGGGATGGTCCTAGAAGAGGTGCCAATCATGAAGACCTGGTTTTATATTACCTACAAGAAAGATCCGGTCTTGTACATTTACCACCTCCTGGATGACTACCTGGAAGGCAACCTCCACATCATGCCAGGCTCTAAGGAAGAGTGGAGTGGCGTGGTCCCAGATGAGGTGCAGACAATAACGACCTGTTTCTACATTGTCAACAAGAATGATCCGGTCCTGTACCTTTACCACCATCATGATGATTCCATTGAAGGCAACCTCCACATCACGCCTGAATGTCCTCCAATAGAGGTGACTTTGGAATTAGGCAGGGATTCCTTGGAGGGCAAAAGAGTGCAGTACAACAAAAAAGATGGAACCCAAGAGATAGGTAAAATTATTTGCCAAGTTCCCAACAAACCTTCTGTGTATTTCATCAAGTTTGATAATGACTTCCATATCTATGTCTATGATTTGGTGAAGATCTGTTAAAGTGAAATTCTCAAATTTTGAGGGGCAGACTTAATGCTCTCTTTGGGAATGTGTTTTTTCAGAGATACCTCAGGTCTTCTATGAATCCTGGTATCTTTTCCAATTGATTATTCTTTCTCAAAGAATAAAAATTTGTTAACATGTTGTGTTATTTGGTCAATGATGGATTGTGTTTGGTGGATGGGGCATCACAGAAATACATGCCTCAAAACAAAGCAGGATTTATGGTCTTTTCCCCTTGGAGAGTAAAGGACTGGGGATGCGTGGTGTGGTAAGGAACAAGATGGCTGTCATGGAAGCAGTGGAGAGGGGACAAAAAGTTGTATGATCTCCGGGCGGTATGAAGCTTGAGGGAAAACCATGTCAAATGGAAAGATGTGACCGATATCAGCATGAGGTATTGGGACTTAAGAGGATAAAGAGTAGATTAATCAGGAAGGGACACAAATGTATACTCAAAATCAGAGAAAATTAGGTTTCATTTGATGAATGGTTTAATTCGTACTGGCTGTAAGTCAAAGGATGTTTGATCTCCACTAGAGCATGTTGCTTAGTGAAAAGTGTCTCCGCTCAGTTGCTCTTCTCCAGTAAGTTGGACATCAAGCTACCTACTTAGTTTTGCCAGAATTCTGTCTGCCACCTACTTTGTCATGCCTGGATTCGGTATGCCTTGAACTCTCATAGGTCTTATCCATGCCATCCAACCCTTGTCAGTTCATTTAAATAATTGCCCTGCCATATCTGGAAAACAGTGTTCCCTTTCATTGATCATGTTCTGTACTACTTGGGCTATAAAACTCATGAACACACTCACCCACACACAGGATAAACATGTACATATGATGCCCACTAGTGTGTGACATGCACACATATGATGAATGCACCGAACTCCATAATATCAGTAAAGTAGGGAATCCATGATGCTAGGTGGAGTCTGGCAAAGACCCCACACACCCATCAAACCGCCAAATACCAGTATGGTACTGATGTCTGACTCCCATCCTGTAAGGAACCTGCCATCCTGTAACTGGGCTATTTTTGGTTCCTTCATCTTCACAAACTTGGTTAAAATGTTAGAGTTGTCAAACTGGGAGTTAGGGTCCAGCATGTAGATCAGCTGTCCCAGGTCAGGTGATTTGGCTACAATTTGGGTGAGAAATTGTACCAGGGAATTCTGGTACACCCTCTCCTCTTCTTCTCCCTGTCCTCATCATCACTCGTGTGGGTGGACCTGGAGCACAAAGAAGGTAAAATGGAATAAGCCTCCTCCTTAGTGGAAAACCTTGTCAATCCTTAATTTGACCTGACTCTCTGAGGGAATGCAGCACATTTTTTCCTACTAGGTCTTCTCATTCATTGGTTCACTCATTTTTCCAAGGAATGATTGAATTCATCCATTCTTCCTTGTCTCTCTCTCTTCTTTCTTCCCTTCTTCCATTTCCCCCTTGATTGTAGAAATTTGAGCAGCAGGGCTGCATCCCCATGGGGCCGCCTTGTAAGGTTATGCTCCGAAATAACAACACAAAACTATTCATTTCAACACTGCCTGCCCCATTATTTTCAGCCTCTTAACCCATGTCTAATAATGTATGTTGCAGCACGAGGTGCGCTTAGAAGGAAAGATTTAGCATGTCTGACCTGGTGGCTGGCTGTATCGCCATCTGCCTCAGAGTGCAGAGCTACCATTTCTGCCCATGGCAGAGGTGCATGGCATCTCTAAGCTCAATTCCTATTCCTCCCAGCATTCTCTTATGTTTATTCCACCCACCTATGTTCTAACCTTTCAGGCCAAACAGTTTCTTTATTTAATTAACCAATGACCTATACTCCATCATTACTCCTATTTCTGTTTAAACAAGAACGGAATCTTTAACTTTAACATAGCAAAATTACATATAACAAAACAGTTATCAAGCAAGAATTACAGTTACAATATTTATATCTATTTTATCTTTTATCATAACAATGGAAAACTATAACTATCTATCTATTCTTCAACTCCATCAGAGACTCCAGAATAATACAGTATTACCTAAGCAAACAAAAAGTAAGCCATTTTCAAACTCTAGAAATGACAGAGACATCTCGCTGCCTGGACAGTCACCCAAAGTTCCTCTGTACCGTTGCTGTTTCCATCCTCAGCCTACAGGCCCATAGTTTCCAGCAGACATTTCCATGAAGCAGGAAATTTCAAAGGCAGTCACTATCTGCTTGTCTGGAAGAATGTTTTGCTGACCCTTTCCTGAATCAGGAACATGAAAAGATCATCTCACCTTTAGGCAAGTTCAGTAGTCCTCTCTCTGAGTGTTTTCTGTGTACAGTTTATGCAACAATCCAGGCAAGAGCAGTTTCTTCCCCAAATGGCTATCAAACTCCATAAGGATCCTCTGTGATGCCCATCTTCTTCCTGAAGTAGATATGTGCTGCCAAGAGTAGAGTGTCTCACTGTCATGAAAAACCCTAAGGTACTAAAACATTAAATAGCCTATTTTGTAGTCTAGAGTGTAGTAGTAAGAGCGGCGGGCTGAGTCCCCACACCCGGCCGCCTGAATGGCTAGCTTTACCCGAAATAATTACACGGAAACTGTATTCTTTTAAACACTGCCTGACCCATTAGTTTCAGTTTCTTATTGGCTAGCTTTTACATATTGATCTAACCCATTTCTATTAATCTGTGTAGCCCACAAGCTGGCTTACCAGGAATGATCTTAACCTGCGTCTGTCTGGAGTGGGAGAACCATGGCGACTCCTTGACTCAGCTTCTTTCTCCCAGCATTCCATTCTGTTTACTCCGCCTACCTAAGGGTTGGCCTATCAAATGGGTCTAGGCAGTTTCTTTATTAATAAGAAATCACTCCCACATCATTTCCCCTTTTTCTGTTTAAACAAAAAAGAAAGGCTTTAACTTTAACATAATAAAATTACATATAGCAAAACAGTTATTAAGCAAGAATCACAGTTACAATATTTATATCTATTTTATCTTTTATCATAACAATGGAAAACTATAACTACCTATACATTCTTCAACTCCATCAAAGACTCCAGAAGGATATAATATTACCTAAGTAAACAAGAAAATGACAGAGACATCTCGCTGCCTGTACAGTCACCCAAAGTTCCTCTGTACCATTGGGGCATCCATCTTCAGCCTTCAGGCCCATAGTATCCAGCAGACATTTCCATGAAGCAGGCAATTTCAAAGACAGTTCAGTCACTATCTGCTGTGTCCTGCAGAATGTCTCGCAGACTCTTTCATGAGTCATGAACCCCAAAAGACCGTCTCACCTTTAGGCAAGTTCAGCAGTCCTCTCTCTGCGGGTTCTCTGTGTCCATTTTATGCAACAGTCCAGGCAAGAGCAGTTTCTTGCCCAAATGGCTATCAAACTCCATAAGGATCCTCTTCGATGCCCATCTTCTTCTTGAAGTAGATTGGTGCTACCAGGAGCAGAGTGTCTCATTGTCATGAAAAGTCCTAAGTTATTAAAACATTAAATGCCATATTCTGCAGTCTTTGAAAGATATGAAGAATGTCTATCTAACTGAAATGTATCTCTATATATCTAGAAAATCTAACTAATATGACTACAAGCTTGACTATTACTGATGATTATCCATTAACCTATATTTCTTAATTATACATTACATTTTTTAATGAACTACACAATCACAATACCTTAATCAAGATCAGAAATACATATACATATAACAAAATTGACTGTAAAATCCATACCAATGCAAATTATTCATACCTATATCATACCCCCCTTTAAATGTAAAAGAACATTTATAAACAATTTTTGGGAATATGGGCGCAGTTTTTTCTCTCCAAACTGCTTCCTGCTGAATGGGGGCGTCGTTAATTAAGTCTTTCATGGTATAACCTGTGTGCCAGGGTCATCTCAGTTGGCAGTTGAGTGAAGTAATTTTTTGAGGGTGTTACAGCAACCTTTCAGGAGGGCGTGGTCTATCATACCAAATTGGAATAGAAGAAATCCACAGGGTCTGGTCCTCTGTGAAAGCAAAAGAAGACCCTTTCCGAAGCATCATATCCTTAGACACAAATTTTGAAATCGTAATACCCTTATATCCATTCTGGTTTAGCTTGGCAGCCCATGTAATGAAATGTCTCTCTGTACTTAGCTCCTTCACAGTCAAAAATTTTAAAGAAAACACAATGTACATAATCCAGACTTTCTGTGAATTTTCCATTTTTACGTGGCTTATTTTTCTTTATTTCTTTTAATCTCTTAACTATCTGTACTCTGTCTCTTTAAAGACTTTACCTTTTTTTTTTTTAAACCATTAACTTTATTCTCTATATTCTTTTTCTTCTCTCTCTCAAGCCTACGTACATTCATCCAACAGTATGGTCTTTTATGTCTGAATCTGTTTTATTGTGAATCTGTAACATTTTTTTTTACTATCCAGGAGCATTTCTTAAAATGTTAAGCAGTTCTTAAAAACTTAAGTTGCACCATGTACAGGTAATACGGTAATAAGGTACAGCCTGTTTCCTGCCCAATCTAAACCTTAACTGCACTGTTTTTATGGTAATTACGGTAGTTCCTACCTGAGACCAGCACAGTTCAGCATGGCGGAGCTGCTCAGCTCCTGCCTTAGAGCCATTTGGTGCCCCTGAGCCACACACAGTTCCAGGCACACAGCAGTCCACATTGCCATCAACCAAGCCGTAGAGCTTTACTCCAAATGCTCCATTCAAAAGCTCTGTCTCCCACAGAGGCCAGACAGAGATCACAATGGCGGCACAGCCCAGAAAGCCGGCATTTTAAAACAGCCAGTTTTTTCCTGCTGCTGAGTCAGGACAATTTCTTTGTGGCGCGCAACCCACAAACAGCAAAAAGCTGTCTAAAATTCTCTCTCTCTCTCTCTCTCTCTCTCTCTCTCTCTCTCTCTCTCCTTTTTAAGCCCTCTCAGGTTTTACGTGGAGTTCATTAGCACGTTGGGTGCCACTCTGTAGTAGTAAGAGCGGCGGGCTGAGTCCCCACACCCGGCCGCCTGAACGGCTAGCTTTACCCGAAATAATTACACGGAAACTGTATTCTTTTAAACACTGCCTGATCCATTAGTTTCAGTTTCTTATTGGCTAGCTTTTACATATTGATCTAACCCATTTCTATTAATCTGTGTAGCCCACAAGCTGGCTTACCAGGAATGATCTTAACCTGCGTCTGTCTGGAGTGGGAGAACCATGGCGACTCCTTGACTCAGCTTCTTTCTCCCAGCATTCCATTCTGTTTACTCCGCCTACCTAAGGGTTGGCCTATCAAATGGGTCTAGGCAGTTTCTTTATTAATAAGAAATCACTCCCACATCACTAGAGAGTTATGAATAATGCCTATCTGACTGAAATATATATATCTATGTAGCTAGAAAATCTAACTAACATGACTACAAACTTGACTATTATTAATGATTATCCATTAATAACCTATATACATTATATTTTTAAATGAACTACACAATCAAAATACCTTAATGAAGATCAAAAATGCATATACATATAACAAAATTGACCTAAAATCTCTATCAGTAAAGCAAAATCTATACTAATGCAAATATTCATATCTATATCACATCCCACTTTAAATGTAAAAGAACGTTTATAAGCCATATTTGGGAACGTGGGTGCAGTTTCTTCTCTCCAAAATGCTTCCTGCTGAATGGTGGCATCATTATTGATTTATCTCAGTTGGCAGTTGAGCGAAGCAATTTTTTAAAGGTGTTCACAGCAACCTTTAAGTAGGGCGTGGTCCATCCTACCATATTAGGATAGAGGCATCCACAGACTATCACCCTCTGTGAAAACAAAATAGAAACTCCTTTCCAAAGCATCATGTCCTTAGATCCAAATTTCAAAGTCAAGGCATTTTCAAAATATCTCTGTTGGATTATTTCAGCAGCTTTTATAAAGAAACATCTTTTAGCAGCTATTGCTACTGCCTCAAAATTCAAATGATTCAAAAAGAGCATAATAGCATACAATATCAAAATTCGCTGTGAATTTTCCATCTTTGTGCGCTTCAATTTAACCTCTATTTTGTTTATTTTTCCTTTTTATTTTTTGCATTTTGAGACAGGTTCTCTGTATCTTTGACCTGGAATAACTCTGTATACCTCTCTGTCCTTGAAGTCTCAGAGATCTGCCTCTCTCTGCCTTTCAGGCATTGGGATTAAAGGTGTATGCTACTACACATTGAACTCACAAAGATCTGTTTGTCTCTGCCTTCAAGGCACTGGGATTAAAGGCGTGTGCTACCTCACCTTGAAGGTACAGAGGTCAATCTCCCTCTGCCTCCCATGTGTTGGGTTGACAGGTGTGTACTACCACACCCAACAACTCTCTTCCTTTTTTTAACTTTAAGAACTTCAAATTTTAGCCTGCACATATTTTTAACACACTGTAAATCATTTAAAAATTTTCTTTGTCTTTGAATCTCTCTTTACTCTATTTCTCTCTCTGTTTTTCTGAGCACATGAGTCTTTCATTTACCAAGCAATCTCAGTAGGACTAAAGCCGTGGCTTTGCTGGCCAGATGTAGCCCATTCCTTAGCTTTCTGCCATTCCAACCTTGTGGCTGAGGTACCGAACAGAGCCGCATTCAGTGCCACAAGTCTACAGTGTTTCAAGGTCCTTGCCATCAAAGAGGCTGCAACAGACAACACTCAAGCCTTCTTTCTGTAGCTGGCCCTCCTTCCTCAAACAGTCAGAGTTTGCCCAGGCAGGATGGCCCAGAAAGCCGGCAATTTAAAACAACACAGTTTGTTTTCCTGCTACTGCTGAAAACATACAAGCATTCAGTTGGCTTTTATCAACACCATTTAACTGTTTTGTGGCAGGACCTCTTAAGGGCTGCAGGGTTTTGCAGCTGAAGCTGAGTCAGCAAGCCTCTTTTAGATGAGAGGCCTTGCTTTCTTCTAGCAAGCAGAGCAGACCGAGAAATCGCTGCTACCAAGAAAACATGCTTTACTCTTTCCCAAGCTTTCTCAGGCTTTCAGTGGATTCAGTTGTCCACAAGGCTGCAAGCCATTCTGTAGTTATTTGAGCAGCGAGGCTGTGTCCCCAGCACCACGGCCGCATGAAGGTTATGCCTGAAATAAATACACAAAAACTGTATTCTTTTAAACACTGCTGGCCCATTAGATTCAGCATTTTAACCCATTTCTAATAATCAGTGTAGTATAATGAGGTGCACTTACCAGGAAAAATTCAGCATGTCTGACATGGTGGCTGGCTGCATCGACATCTGCCTCAGAGAGCAGAGCTATGGCATCTGCCGGGGAGAGGGGAGCATGGCTTCTCTGAGCTCACTACCTCTTCCTCCCGGCATTCTATTTTGTTTACTCCACCTACCTATGTTCTAACATATCAGCTGAAGCGGATTCTTTCTTTAATTAATCAATAAACTTCTTCTGTCACTTTATCCTTTCAACAGCTTGCCCATATAAATCTCCCATGTGTCTTCTGTTGTATAATCTTTCATTTGTAAAGAACTTGCACTCTCAGGGGAGGATTTTTCTGACATCTCTGTGGATGGAGATCATATGAGGAAGGTCAGATGAGCAACCATGACAACTCTAATTCTGTAGAGTTAGGTGGAGCAGAGATTGATGGCTGACATTCCTGTGCTATGCATCAGATGCCCCTGAACTCTGGCCCTGTTGACAGACAGGCAGACATCAAGTTGGTCACACATACTTAACTCATTCAGGTTCACAGATACTGTAAATGGAGTTTTAATTCTTCTCCTAAACTAATAAAGAAACCAAGATTAGGAGAAGAGAAGAGCCTGAGGTAAGGCTTCAAAATGGGTCATTTTGCAATGGAAAGGTTACCTGCCTCCATGTATACTGTCTCCCTTTCTTAGTCAAATCCATCCTTCCAGTGTCTAGCTAACAGATAACCATAGGATTGAACCCAACTGCCTTTGATTTCTGAAATAAGTGCTGTCCCCTTAAGGTCTCATAACAGCACAGGAAGGTTTGTAAGACTGTCCCAGCAACAATTTAAAGCAATTCTAGGACACCAAAGATGCAGCAAATTTGGTTAATTGGTAATATAGATCGTTCTGATGGGACAAAATAATTTAGAATTAAAAAAAACAGATTGGTGTACTCACGATGAATTTATGTGATATGGCACACACAGGCTTCTGGTTCTGAATACTTCATGCTCGGTGGGTTTTGGAGATTGTCGTGACCCTGAACCTAGGTGGAGGCTTTGGGGCCTTGAAAGGACAAGACTTAATATTTCAGGACATCCTTGTACTTGGTGCCCACTGTTTACTGATTTCCTTACAGAGAATGAGCAGCCATCTACTCCTGCTGCCATGCCTTCCCCACATGAACAGAGAGAAGACCCTATACACACAGGTCGCTTGTATCACATGTGAAGGCATAAGTCACAAACAAACTCCCACAGCAGTTTAGAATTGTGATTAATAGAATGATTAGTTCTTGAAAGGGGAAAAACTTAGAGATCACAATCCCTTACAAAAGCCCTCTGCAGGATCAGAAAAGGAGCCTAGTAGCTGGAAGGGAAGCTCAAGCAAGAGATCAAGCTGAAGGTAGAAGTTGCTTTTTAAAAGAGAGAGAGACCACAACTCAATGGGCTGGTATCTCAGTGGCTATTCAGGAAACATCACAGAGAAAGGATCTGCTTCATGCATGAGAGTCACCGATGATTTCCCTTTAAGAAAAAAACCCATCAAAACTCCCAATAACATCATCAGCATTCAACAACATGTCTATGATTTCTTTGCCTTGCCTTTGATTGTGCAGTAAATGATGCTGATAGTTAATCTGTGCAATTAATGCAAATTTCCTTGTAAACGACTAGACAGAATTGACAGGTTATCTTAAACACAGCAGGGAGTCACTCTACGATGGAACTGGTTCATCATCACCTGTGTGACAGTGACATAATTGAGATCTTTCCTTTGTCTATAAATCTCATTATGTTCAACATGATATGTTGTCATACAGATTTCTTAGGGTTTTGTCCCACTGGTGGTTTCCTTGGTATGCTTACATAATTTTTGCCATATCCAATCAGTTTTGCCATGCACTCTCAGCTCCACGTCATTGTGTTCTCCTTATGTTCCAGTCCAGGCATTTTAGACCTCTTGTAACTGTTGTAAGAGTATCTCATGTTCCACCTAAATGATTTAGGGTTTTATTTAGGCTGGGTTTTATCTTCCATCACTGAGTTCATTGACTTTCCTTGGGCGTAATTCCTGGGACACTGAGCCTAACTCCTGGGGGATTCCTCCAGTTATTTCTCCTTTCTTAGGTAGTTTACACTCTCACTATTACTGTGAGAGTGTTTCTGTAGCAATATTCTAATCAAGATGAATAGAAACTTCAATATTACAATCCATTTGTTATTGTGACTTAAATACACACACACAAACACACAGAAGTTAATGCACATACACTGATGATATCTCAATTTATGGGTCCATTCTGGGGATGTCAAGATCGATATCTCTCGAGTGGTTCTCAGAAGGCCATAGGGTGACCCTCTCTGGGTACTTAAGCAGGGAGGAGAAGTTGACCGCACTGTGACATGTCCCTAGGAACTATGTGTGCCTTGTCCCATAGTCAGACTGATGACTGACTATCTTGAAAACCACCATGGAACTTTTGTTTGGCAAATGATGGAGATCAAGTCAGGGTCAAAATCAGAAAACTAGATGGAGCTTCCAAGCTCCAGTGGAAGAGCAGATGGATGGAGAAAAAGAGCAAGGATGTCAGGAATATAAGGGCTTGGTCCACACTATGAGACACTGTGCCTGAACTAAGGGTATTTCAACTAATCCAGTGACCTGGGAATGAAAGAACATGGGATCAAACTGGAAGCTCTGAATGTGGCTGACAATTGGGGCAGACGGAGAAGCCAAAGATAATGGCACTTGCAATTGTCTGCATATCATACACTGGCATTTTTTGATCATATTTTTTGTGGATGAATACCTTGCTAAATCTGGATGGATGAAGGGTGGGCTTGGACTTTCCACAGCTCAAAGTACCCTGCCCTCTATTTGGACTGGTGTTTGAGTGGAGAGGTTTATTTGAGGAGCAAGAAGAATGTGGGAGGAGGAAGAGAAGTGGAAAGTTTGATAATTATTATTATGAAGAAATGGAAAAATCAATAGAAAATAACCAATGAGGACATTGGAGCCAGGAAAAAAAAACATTCATGTGAGTTGTTGACTCAGACCAAAAATTATTTTACAGAAAAAAAAAACACATAAAGGGGTTGATTTACTTGGAAAATATGACTCAAGTAATTGGGAAGAAGATTGGGGTTTTTATTTTGGGTCTTCATGGGGCTGTATGAGCAGCATTTTAGGACCTGTATGCTGGATATTTCTGGGGGTTAGTAGGAAAGAAACCTGGCTAGGAGGAGTTTTATGACATAAGTAGAGCCTTGATGATGTCACAAAGCTTTGGTTGGGGTGGCAACTCTGTTCCACATGAAGCACTAGTCTTCTGTGATGGTGGGCTTACTTTCTTCACGGTGGCTGAGGAGGTCAGTTCAGCTCTTGGGCTCCACAACTGTTCATTCGAATTTCCAGAAGTTGGAATTTGGAGAGCCAAGGTATTTTCTTTTGATAAATATCTTTAGGAAGCAACTAGGACCTCTGTAGTCAAAGAAAGGTTTCTTTCAAATCTGCTCTAGGTCCAAAATTTATGTCGTTAACAGCTCCTATATTTGATAGCTGGGGGAGGGTTAATGTCGGGTATTGTCCCCACTCTATCATTGCTAAAAATGTCCAATTCCTCAGTCCACTTAAATGGCAAAGATCCTCTTTGTCCATATGTGTTTTAAAAGATAATTATTTCTAATAGGTGCTGTTGCACAGATTAATGTTTCTTTCTTTTGGCAGTTTGACTCACAGTACTCACTTCTCTAATGAAGATACAGAATATCTTTATGTAATCAACCTGGATCTGGATCAGGAGACACAATAGAGAGAGCCAGTGGACTGGAGTGCCATGACCTTGGGCAGGTGGTTATAGATCAGCCAACTAACCACTAGCTTGAGTGGTAAGGAGAGGAGTGGCTGTTCTTTGAATTCTTTGCCATCTGTTCAGATATTTCTTTCTCACTTTAGGTATAGGCATAGCTTCCTCTCTCATTGATATAGTAAGTCAGGAAGTAGGTTTCTCAGTAGAGGTCAATTGCATTTTGCAGCAGGACTATGTCTCTGATACACATATACTGAGCTGTAGACAAGAGTTTGATAATTTTCCTATTAATTTCTTAAGAACATATTACATTTAGGTATCCAAATCTATTCAGCCCTGCCTTTTTCACCTGCTCCAAAGTTATTCCTAAAAAGAGCCTTGACCTCACATCCTCACCTTCTTATCCTTGCAGGCACTTATGGTGGAGGAAACCACTTTGTGTCTGATTTAAACTGAAGAGTTCTTCCTATGCAGAGATTGGCAGCTATGAAGCCCAAGCACAGAAACAGAGCCAAGAGACAGTGGAACAGGAGTGCTGTGGCCTATCTCAGAAAGTCTCCCGCCATGATGAAGATGCCTCTCAGTATGAGTGGCATGCCACCTCTCCAGAAGAAGAACGGGCCATCGCTCCAGAAGCAAAAACTTAGTAAGCCTTTTGAGGCCCTGGAGAATATTGTTGGCCGCAGAATTTCTCATGGCTGGAAGGAAGCCAATGAACCAGTCACCCATTGGAAAGCCATCATTCTAGATCAACTGCCAACATATCCCTCTCTCTATTTGTTGAAATATGATGGGATTGATTGTGTCTATGGCTTGGAGCTTCATAGTGATGAAAGGATTTTAAACCTGAAGATCCTGCCTAATAATGTGCCATTTCCTCAGGTGACAGACACTCATCTCTCAAACACCATAGTTGGCAGAGCAGTGAAACATACATTCATGGGCACAAATGGCTCTAAGAATGACTGGAACGGGATGGTCCTAGAAGAGGTGCCAATCATGAAGACCTGGTTTTATATTACCTACAAGAAAGATCCGGTCTTGTACATTTACCACCTCCTGGATGACTACCTGGAAGGCAACCTCCACATCATGCCAGGCTCTAAGGAAGAGTGGAGTGGCGTGGTCCCAGATGAGGTGCAGACAATAACGACCTGTTTCTACATTGTCAACAAGAATGATCCGGTCCTGTACCTTTACCACCATCATGATGATTCCATTGAAGGCAACCTCCACATCACGCCTGAATGTCCTCCAATAGAGGTGACTTTGGAATTAGGCAGGGATTCCTTGGAGGGCAAAAGAGTGCAGTACAACAAAAAAGATGGAACCCAAGAGATAGGTAAAATTATTTGCCAAGTTCCCAACAAACCTTCTGTGTATTTCATCAAGTTTGATAATGACTTCCATATCTATGTCTATGATTTGGTGAAGATCTGTTAAAGTGAAATTCTCAAATTTTGAGGGGCAGACTTAATGCTCTCTTTGGGAATGTGTTTTTTCAGAGATACCTCAGGTCTTCTATGAATCCTGGTATCTTTTCCAATTGATTATTCTTTCTCAAAGAATAAAAATTTGTTAACATGTTGTGTTATTTGGTCAATGATGGATTGTGTTTGGTGGATGGGGCATCACAGAAATACATGCCTCAAAACAAAGCAGGATTTATGGTCTTTTCCCCTTGGAGAGTAAAGGACTGGGGATGCGTGGTGTGGTAAGGAACAAGATGGCTGTCATGGAAGCAGTGGAGAGGGGACAAAAAGTTGTATGATCTCCGGGCGGTATGAAGCTTGAGGGAAAACCATGTCAAATGGAAAGATGTGACCGATATCAGCATGAGGTATTGGGACTTAAGAGGATAAAGAGTAGATTAATCAGGAAGGGACACAAATGTATACTCAAAATCAGAGAAAATTAGGTTTCATTTGATGAATGGTTTAATTCGTACTGGCTGTAAGTCAAAGGATGTTTGATCTCCACTAGAGCATGTTGCTTAGTGAAGTGTCTCCGCTCAGTTGCTCTTCTCCAGTAAGTTGGACATCAAGCTACCTACTTAGTTTTGCCAGAATTCTGTCTGCCACCTACTTTGTCATGCCTGGATTCGGTATGCCTTGAACTCTCATAGGTCTTATCCATGCCATCCAACCCTTGTCAGTTCATTTAAATAATTGCCCTGCCATATCTGGAAAACAGTGTTCCCTTTCATTGATCATGTTCTGTACTACTTGGGCTATAAAACTCATGAACACACTCACCCACACACAGGATAAACATGTACATATGATGCCCACTAGTGTGTGACATGCACACATATGATGAATGCACCGAACTCCATATTATCAGTAAAGTAGGGAATCCATGATGCTAGGTGGAGTCTGGCAAAGACCCCACACACCCATCAAACCGCCAAATACCAGTATGGTACTGATGTCTGACTCCCATCCTGTAAGGAACCTGCCATCCTGTAACTGGGCTATTTTTGGTTCCTTCATCTTCACAAACTTGGTTAAAATGTTAGAGTTGTCAAACTGGGAGTTAGGGTCCAGCATGTAGATCAGCTGTCCCAGGTCAGGTGATTTGGCTACAATTTGGGTGAGAAATTGTACCAGGGAATTCTGGTACACCCTCTCCTCTTCTCCCTGTCCTCATCATCACTCTTGTGGGTGGGCCTGGAGCACAAAGAAGGTAAAATGGAATAAGCCTCCTCCTTAGTGGAAAACCTTGTCAATCCTTAATTTGACCTGACTCTCTGAGGGAATGCAGCACATTTTTTCCTACTAGGTCTCCTCATTCATTGGTTCACTCATTTTTCCAAGGAATGATTGAATTCATCCATTCTTCCTTGTCTCTCTCTCTTCTTTCTTCCCTTCTTCCATTTCCCCCTTGATTGTAGAAATTTGAGCAGCAGGGCTGCATCCCCATGGGGCCGCCTTGTAAGGTTATGCTCCGAAATAACAACACAAAACTATTCATTTCAACACTGCCTGCCCCATTATTTTCAGCCTCTTAACCCATGTCTAATAATGTATGTTGCAGCACGAGGTGCGCTTAGAAGGAAAGATTTAGCATTTCTGACCTGGTGGCTGGCTGTATCGCCATCTGCCTTAGAGTGCAGAGCTACCATTTCTGCCCATGGGAGAGGTGCATGGCATTTCTAAGCTCAATTCCTATTCCTCCCAGCATTCTCTTATGTTTATTCCACCCACCTATGTTCTAACCTTGCAGGCCAAACAGTTTCTTTATTTAATTAACCAATGACCTATACTCCATCATTACTCCTATTTCTGTTTAAACAAGAACGGAATCTTTAACTTTAACATAGCAAAATTACATATAACAAAACAGTTATCAAGCAAGAATTACAGTTACAATATTTATATCTATTTTTTCTTTTATCATAACAATGGAAAACTATAACTATCTATCTATTCTTCAACTCCATCAGAGACTCCAGAATAATACAGTATTACCTAAGCAAAGAAAAGTAAGCCATTTTCAAACTCTAGAAATGACAGAGACATCTCGCTGCCTGGACAGTCACCCAAAGTTCCTCTGTACCGTTGGTGTTTCCATCCTCAGCCTACAGGCCCATAGTTTCCTTCAGACATTTCCATGAAGCAGGAAATTTCAAAGGCAGTCACTATCTGCTTGTCTTGAAGAATGTTTTGCTGACCCTTTCCTGAATCAGGAACACGAAAAGATCATCTCACCTTTAGGCAAGTTCAGTAGTCCTCTCTCTGAGTGTTTTCTGTGTACAGTTTATGCAACAATTCAGGCAAGAGCAGTTTCTTCCCCAAATGGCTATCAAACTCCATAAGGATCCTCTTTGATGCCCATCTTCTTCCTGAAGTAGATATGTGCTGCCAAGAGTAGAGTGTCTCACTGTTATGAAAAACCCTAAGGTACTAAAACATTAAATAGCCTATTTGGTAGTCTAGAGAGATATGAATAATGCCTATCTAACTGAAATATATATATATATCTATGTAGCTAGAAAATCTAACTAACATGACTACAAACTTGACTATTATTAATGATTATCCATTAATAACCTATATACATTATATTTTTAAATGAACTACACAATCACAACCTTAATGAAGATCAAAAATGCATATACATATAACAAAATTGACCTAAAATCTCTATCAGTAAAGAAAATCTATACTAATGCAAATATTCATATCTATATCACATCCCACTTTAAATGTAAAAGAACATTTATAAGCCATATTTGGGAACGTGGGTGCAGTTTTTTCTCTCCAAAATGCTTCCTGCTTAATGGTGGCATCATTATTGATTTATCTCAGTTGGCAGTTGAGCGAAGCAAATTTTTAAAAGTGTTCACAGCAACCTTTAAGTAGGGCGTGGTCCATCCTACCATATTAGGATAGAGGCATCCACAGACTATCACCCTCTGTGAAAACAAAATAGAAACTCCTTTCCAAAGCATCATGTCCTTAGATCCAAATTTCAAAGTCAAGGCATTTTCAAAATATCTATGTTGGATTATTTCAGCAGCTTTTATAAAGAAACATCTTTTAGCAGCTATTGCTACTGCCTCAAAATTCAAATGAATCAAAAAGAGCATAATAGCATACAATATCAAAATTCGCTGTGAATTTTCCATCTTTGTGCGCTTCAATTTAACCTCTATTTTGATATTTTCCTTTTTATTTTTTTGCCTTTTGAGATAGGTTCTCTGTATCTTTGACCTGGAATAACTCTGTATACCTGTCTGTCCTTGAAGTCTCAGAGATCTGCCTCTCTCTGCCTTTCAGGCATTGAGATTAAAGGTGTATGCTACTACACATTGAACTCACAAAGATCTGTTTGTCTCTGCCTTCAAGGCACTGGGATTAAAGGCGTGTGCTACCTCACCTTGAAGGTACAGAGGTCAATCTCCCTCTGCCTCCTATGTGTTGGGTTTACAGGTGTGTACTACCACACCCAACAACTCTCTTCCTTTTTTTAACTTTAAGAACTTCAAATTTTAGCCTGCACATATTTTTAACACACTGTAAATCATTTAAAAATTTTCTTTGTCTTTGAATCTCTCTTTACTCTATTTCTCTCTCTGTTTTTCTGACCACATGAGTCTTTCATTTACCAAGCAATCTCAGTAGGACTAAAGCCGTGGCTTTGCTGGCCAGATGTAGCCCATTCCTTAACTTTCTGCCATTCCAACCTTGTGGCTGAGGTACCGAACAGAGCCGCATTCAGTGCCACAAGTCTACAGTGTTTCAAGGTCCTTGCCATCAAAGAGGCTGCAACGACAACACTCAAGCCCTCTTTCAGTAGCTGGCCCTCCTTCCTCAAACAGTCAGAGTTTGCCCAGGCAGGATGGCCCAGAAAGCCGGCATTTTAAAACAACACAGTTTTTTTTCCTGCTACTGCTGAAAACATGCAAGCATTCAGTTGGCTTTTATCAACACCATTTAAATGTTTTGTGGCAGGACCTCTTAAGGGCTGCAGGGTTTTGCAGCTGAAGCTGAGTCAGCAAGCCTCTTTTAGATGAGAGCCCTTGCTTTCTTCTAGCAAGCAGAGCAGACCGAGAAATCACTGCTACCAAGAAAACATGCTTTACACTTTCCCACGCTTTCTCAGGCTTTCAGAGGATTCAGTTGTCCACAAGGCTGCAAGCCATTCTGTTGTTATTAGAGCAGCGAGGCTGTGTCCCCAGCACCACGGCCGCATGAAGGTTATGCCTGAAATAAATACCCAAAACTGTATTCTTTTAAACACTGCTGGCCCATTAGATTCAGCATTTTAACCCATTTTTAATAATCAGTGTAGTATAATGAGGTGCACTTACCAGGAAAAATTCAGCATGTCTGACATGGTGGCTGGCTGCATTGACATCTGCCTCAGAGAGCAGAGCTCTGGCATCTGCCGGGGAGAGGGGAGCATGGCTTCTCTGAGCTCACTACCTCTTCCTCCCGGCATTCTATTTTGTTTACTCCACCTACCTATGTTCTAACCTATCAGCTGAAGCAGATTCTTTCTTTAATTAATCAATAAACTTCTTCTGTCACTTAATCCTTTCAACAGCTTGCCCATATAAATCTCCCATGTGTCTTCTGTTGTATAATCTTTCATTTGTAAAGAACTTGCACTCTCAGGGGAGTTTTTTTCTGACATCTCTGTGGATGGAGGTCATATGAGGAAGATCAGATGAGCAACCATGACAACTCTAATGCTGTAGAGTTAGGTGGACCAGAGATTGATGGCTGACATTCCTGTGCTATGCATCAGATGCCCCTGAACTCTGGCCCTGTTGACAGACAGGCAGACATCAAGTTGGTCACACATACTTAACTCATTCAGGTTCACACATACTGTAAATGGAGTTTTAATTCTTCTCCTAAACTAATAAAAAAACCAAGATTAGGAGAAGAGAAGAGCCTGAAGTAAGGCCTCAAAATGGGTCATTTTGCAAAGAAAAGGTTACCTGCCTCCATGTATGCTGTCTCCCTCTCTTAGTCAAATTCATCCTTCCAGTGTCTAGCTAAGAGCTAACCATAGGATTGAACCCAACTGCCTTTGATTTCTGAAATAAGTGCTGTCCCCTTAATGTCTCATAACAGCAGAGGAAGGTTTGTAAGACTGTCCCAGCAACAATTTAAAGCAATTCTAGGACACCAAAGATGCAGCAAATTTGGTTAATTGGTAATATAGATCGTTCTGATGGGACAAAATAATTTAGAATTTAAAAAAACAGATTGGTGTACTCACGATGAATTAATGTGATATGGCACACACAGGCTTCTGGTTCTCAATACTTCATGCTCGGTGGGTTTTGGAGATTGTCGTGACCCTGAACCTAGCTGGAGGCTTTGGGGCCTTGAAAGGACAAGACTTAATATTTCAGGACATCCTTGTACTTGGTCCCCACTGTTTACTGATTTCCTTACAGAGAATGAGCAGCCATCTACTCCTGCTGCCATGCCTTCCCCACATGAACAGAGAGAAGACCCTATACACACAGGTCGCTTGTATCACATGTGAAGGCATAAGTCACAAACAAACTCCCACAGCAGTTTAGAATTGTGATTAATAGAATGATTAGTTCTTGAAAGGGGAAAAACTTAGAGATCACAATCCCTGACAAAAGCCCTCTGCAGGATCAGAAAAGGAGCCTAGTAGCCGGAAGGGAAGCTCAAGCAAGAGATCAAGCTGAAGGTAGAAGTTGCTTTATAAAAGAAAGAGAGACCACAACTCAATGGGCTGGTATCTCAGTGGCTATTCAGGAAACATCACAGAGAAAGGATCTGCTTCATGCATGAGAGTCACCGATGATTTCCCTTTAAGAAAAAAACCCATCAAAACTCCCAATAACATCATCAGCATTCAACAACATGTCTATGATTTCTTTGCCTTGCCTTTGAGTGTGCAGTAAATGATGCTGATAGTTAATCTGTGCAATTAATGCAAATTTCCTTGTAACTCACTAGACAGAATTGACAGGTTATGTTAAACACAGCAGGGAGTCACTCTACAATGGAACTGGTTCATCATCACCTGTATGACAGTGACATAATTAAGATCTTTCCTTTGTCTATAAATCTCATTATGTTCAACATGATATGTTGTCATACAGATTTCTTAGGGTTTTGTCCCACTGGTGGTTTCCTTGGTATGCTTACATAATTTTTGCCAGATCCAATCAGTTTTGCCATGCACTCTCAGCTCCACGTCATTGTGTTCCCCTTATGTTCCAGTCCAGGCATTTTAGACCTCTTGTAACTGTTGTAAGAGTATCTCATGTTCCACCTAAATGATTTAGGGTTTTATTTAGGCTGGGTTTTATCTTCCATCACTGAGTTCATTGACTTTCCTTGGGCGTAATTCCTGGGACACTGAGCCTAACTCCTGGGGGATTCCTCCAGTTATTTCTCCTTTCTTAGGTAGTTTACACTCTCACTATTACTGTGAGAGTGTTTCTGTAGCAAATATTCTTCTCAAGATGAGAAGAAACTTCAATATTACAATCCATTTGTTATTGTGTTTTAAATACACACACACAAACACACACAAGTTAATTCACATACACTGATGATATCTCAATTTATGGGCCCATTCTGGGGATGTCAAGATCGATATCTCTCGAGTGGTTCTCAGAAGGCCATAGGGTGACCCTCTCTAGGTATTTAAGCAGGGAGGAGAAATTGATCGCACTGTGAAATGTCCCTAGGAACTATGTGTGCCTTGTCCCATAGTCAGACTGATGACTGACTATCTTGAAAACCACCATGGAACTTTTGTTTGGCAAATGATGGAGATCAAGTCAGTGTCAAAATCAGAAAACTAGATGGAGCTTCCAAGCTCCAGTGGAAGAGCAGATGGATGGAGAAAAAGAGCAAGGATGTCAGGAATATAAGGGCTTGGTCCACACTATGAGACACTGTGCCTGAACTAAGGGGATTTCAACTAATCCAGTGACCTGGGAATGAAAGAACATGGGATCAAACTGGAAGCTGTGAATGTGGCTGACAATTGGGGCAGAGGGAGAAGCCAAAGATAATGGCACTTGCAATTGTCTGCATATCATACACTGGCTTTTTGTGATCATATTTTTTGTGGATGCATACCTTGCTAAATCTGGATGGATGAAGGGTGGGCTTGGACTTCCCACAGCTCAAAGTACCCTGCCCTCTATTTGGACTGGTGTTTGAGTGGAGAGGTTTATTTGCGGAGCAAGAAGAATGTGGGAGGAGGAAGAGAAGTGGAAAGTTTGATAATTATTATTATTATGAAGTAATGGAAAAATCAATAGAAAATAACCAATGAGGACATTGGAGCTAGGGAAAAAAAACATTCATGTGAGTTGTTGACTCAGAACAAAAATTATTTTACAGGAAAAAAAAAACACATAAAGTGGTTGAGTTACTTGGAAAATATGACTCAAGTAATTGGGAAGAAGATTGGGGTTTTTATTTTGGGTCTTCATGGGGCTGTAAGAGCAGCATTTTAGGACCTGTATGCTGGATATTTCTGGGGGTTAGTAGGTAAGAAACCTGGCTAGGAGGAGTTTTATGACATAAGTAGAGCCTTGATGATGTCACAAAGCTTTGGTTGGGGGTGGCAACTCTGTTCCACATGAAGCACTGGTCTTCTGTGAAGGTGGGCTTACTATCTTCACGGTGGCTGAGGAGGTCAGTTCAGCTCTTGGGCTCCACAACTGTTCAACCGAATTTCCAGAAGTTGGAATCTAGAGAGCCAAGATATTTTCTTTTGGTAAATATGTTTAGGAAGCAACTAGGACCTCTGAAGTCAAAGAAAGGTTTCTTTCAAATCTGCTCTGGGTCCAAAATTTATGTCGTTAACAGCTCCTATATTTGATAGCTGGGGGACGGTTAATGTCAGGTATTCTCCCCACTCTATCTTTGCTAAAAATGTCCAATTCCTCAGTCCACTTAAATGGCAAAGATCCTCTTTGTCCATATGTGTTTTAAAAGATAATTATTTCTAATAGGTGCTGTTGCACAGATTAATGTTTCTTTCTTTTGGCAGTTTGACTCACAGTACTCACTTCTCTAATGAAGATACAGAATATCTTTATGTAATCAACCTGGATCTGGATCAGGAGACACAATAGAGAGAGCCAGTGGACTGGAGTGCCATGACCTTGGGCAGGTGGTTATAGATCAGCCAACTAACCAGTAGCTTGAGTGGTAAGGAGAGGAGTGGCTGTTCTTTGAATTCTTTGCCATCTGTTCAGATATTTCTTTCTCACTTTAGGTATAGGCATAGCTTCCTCTCTCATTGATATAGTAAGTCAGGAAGTAGGTTTCTCAGTAGAGGTCAATTGCATTTTGCAGCAGGAATATGTCTCTGATACACATATACTGAGCTGTAGACAAGAGTTTGATAATTTTCCTATTAAATTCTTAAGAACATATTCCATTTAGGTATCCAAATCTATTCAGCCCTGCCTTTTTCACCTGCTCCAAAGTTATTCCTAAAAAGAGCCTTGACCTCACATCCTCACCTTCTTATCCTTGCAGGCACTTATGGTGGAGGAAACCACTTTGTGTCTGATTTAAACTGAAGAGTTCTTCCTATGCAGAGATTGGCAGCTATGAAGCCCAAGCACAGAAACAGAGCCAAGAGACAGTGGAACAGGAGTGCTGTGGCCTATCTCAGAAAGTCTCCCGCCATGATGAAGATGCCTCTCAGTATGAGTGGCATGCCACCTCTCCAGAAGAAGAATGGGCCATCGCTCCAGAAGCAAAAACTTAGTAAGCCTTTTGAGGCCCTGGAGAATATTGTTGGCCGCAGAATTTCTCATGGCTGGAAGGAAGCCAATGAACCAGTCACCCATTGGAAAGCCATCATTCTAGATCAACTGCCAACATATCCCTCTCTCTATTTGTTGAAATATGATGGGATTGATTGTGTCTATGGCTTGGAGCTTCATAGTGATGAAAGGATTTTAAACCTGAAGATCCTGCCTAATAATGTGCCATTTCCTCAGGTGACAGACACTCATCTCTCAAACACCATAGTTGGCAGAGCAGTGAAACATACATTCATGGGCACAAATGGCTCTAAGAATGACTGGAACGGGATGGTCCTAGAAGAGGTGCCAATCATGAAGACCTGGTTTTATATTACCTACAAGAAAGATCCGGTCTTGTACATTTACCACCTCCTGGATGACTACCTGGAAGGCAACCTCCACATCATGCCAGGCTCTAAGGAAGAGTGGAGTGGCGTGGTCCCAGATGAGGTGCAGACCATAACGACCTGTTTCTACATTGTCAACGAGAATGATCCGGTCCTGTACCTTTACCACCATCATGATGATTCCATTGAAGGCAACCTCCACATCACGCCTGAATGTCCTCCAATAGGGGTGACTTTGGAATTGTGCAGGTATTCCTTGGAGGGCAAAAGAGTGCAGTACAACAAAAAAATGGAACCCAAGAGATAGGTAAAATTATTTGCCAAGTTCCCAACAAACCTTCTGTGTATTTCATCAAGTTTGATAATGACTTCCATATCTATGTCTATGATTTGGTGAAGATCTGTTAAAGTGAAATTCTCAAATTTTCAGGGGCAGACTTAATTCTCTCTTTGGGAATGTGTTTTTTCAGAGATACCTCAGGTCTTCTATGAATCCTGGTATCTTTTCCAATGTATTATTCTTTCTCAAAGAATAAAAATTTGTTAACATGTTGTGTTATTTGGTCAATGATGGATTGTGTTGTGTGGATGGGGCATCACAGAAATACATGCCTCAAAACAAAGCAGGATTTATGGTCTTTTCCCCTTGGAGAGTAAAGGAATGGGGATGCGTGGTGTGGTAAAGGACAAGATGGCTGTCAAGGAAGCAGTGGAGAGGGGACAAAAAGTTGTATGATCTCGGGGCGGTATGAAGCTTGAGGGAAAACCATGTCAAATGGAAAGATGTGACTGATATCAGCGTGAGGTATTGGGACTTAAGAGGATAAAGAGTAGATTAATCAGGAAGGGACACAAATGTATACTCAAAATCAGAGAAAATTAGGTTTCATTTGATGAATGGTTTAATTCGTACTGGCTGTAGGTCAAAGGATGTTTGATCTCCACTAGAGCATGTTGCTTAGTGAAAAGTGTCTCCGCTCAGTTGCTCTTCTCCAGTAAGTTGGACATCAAGCTACCTACTTAGTTTTGCCAGAATTCTGTCTGCCACCTACTTTGTCATGCCTGGATTCGGTATGCCTTGAACTCTCATAGGTCTTATCCATGCCATCCAACCCTTGTCAGTTCATTTAAATAATTGCCCTGCCATATCTGGAAAACAGTGTTCCCTTTCATTGATCATGTTCTGTACTACTTGGGCTATAAAACTCATGAACACACTCACCCACACACAGGATAAACATGTACATATGATGCCCACTAGTGTGTGACATGCACACATATGATGAATGCACCGAACTCCATAATATCAGTAAAGTAGGGAATCCATGATGCTAGGTGGAGTCTGGCAAAGACCCCACACACCCATCAAACCGCCAAATACCAGTATGGTACTGATGTCTGACTCCCATCCTGGAAGGAACCTGCCATCCTGTAACTGGGCTATTTTTGGTTCCTTCATCTTCATAAACTTGGTTAAAATGTTAGAGTTGTCAAACTGGGAGTTAGGGTCCAGCCTGTAGATCAGCTGTCCCAGGTCAGGTGATTTGGCTACAATTTGGGTGAGAAATTGTACCAGGGAATTCTGGTACACCCTCTCCTCTTCTCCCTGTCCTCATCATCACTCTTGTGGGTGGGCCTGGAGCACAAAGAAGGTAAAATGGAATAAGCCTCCTCCTTAGTGGAAAACCTTGTCAATCCTTAATTTGACCTGACTCTCTGAGGGAATGCAGCACATTTTTTCCTACTAGGTCTCCTCATTCATTGGTTCACTCATTTTTCCAAGGAATGATTGAATTCATCCATTCTTCCTTGTCTCTCTCTCTTCTTTCTTCCCTTCTTCCATTTCCCCCTTGATTGTAGAAATTTGAGCAGCAGGGCTGCATCCCCATGGGGCCGCCTTGTAAGGTTATGCTCCGAAATAACAACACAAAACTATTCATTTCAACACTGCCTGCCCCATTATTTTCAGCCTCTTAACCCATGTCTAATAATGTATGTTGCAGCACGAGGTGCGCTTAGAAGGAAAGATTTAGCATGTCTGACCTGGTGGCTGGCTGTAACGCCATCTGCCTCAGAGTGCAGAGCTACCATTTCTGCCCATGGGAGAGGTACATGGCATCTCTAAGCTCAATTCCTATTCCTCCCAGCATTCTCTTATGTTTATTCCACCCACCTATGTTCTAACCTTTCAGGCCAAACAGTTTCTTTATTTAATTAACCAATGACCTATACTCCATCATTACTCCTATTTCTGTTTAAACAAGAACGGAATCTTTAACTTTAACATAGCAAAATTACATATAACAAAACAGTTATCAAGCAAGAATTACAGTTACAATATTTATATCTATTTTTTCTTTTATCATAACAATGGAAAACTATAACTATCTATCTATTCTTCAACTCCATCAGAGACTCCAGAATAATACAGTATTACCTAAGCAAACAAAAAGTAAGCCATTTTCAAACTCTAGAAATGACAGAGACATCTCGCTGCCTAGACAGTCACCCAAAGTTCCTCTGTACCGTTGGTGTTTCCATCCTCAGCCTACAGGCCCATAGTTTCCTTCAGACATTTCCATGAAGCAGGAAATTTCAAAGGCAGTCACTATCTGCTTGTCTTGAAGAATGTTTTGCTGACCCTTTCCTGAATCAGGAACACGAAAAGATCATCTCACCTTTAGGCAAGTTCAGTAGTCCTCTCTCTGAGTGTTTTCTGTGTACAGTTTATGCAACAATCCAGACAAGAGCAGTTTCTTCCCCAAATGGCTATCAAACTCCATAAGGCTCCTCTTTGATGCCCATCTTCTTCCTGAAGTAGATATGTGCTGCCAAGAGTAGAGTGTCTCACTGTCATGAAAAACCCTAAGGTACTAAAACATTAAATAGCCTATTTTGTAGTCTAGAGAGATATGAATAATGCCTATCTAACTGAAATATATATATCTATGTAGCTAGAAAATCTAACTAACATGACTACAAACTTGACTATTATTAATGATTATCCATTGATAACCTATATACATTATATTTTTAAATGAACTACACAATCACAATACTTTAATGAAGATCAAAAATGCATATACATATAACACAATTGACCTAAAATCTCTATCAGTAAAGCAAAATCTATACTAATGCAAATGTTCATATCTATATCACATCCCACTTTAAATGTAAAAGAACGTTTATAAGCCATATTTGGGAACGTGGGTGCAGTTTTTTCTCTCCAAAATGCTTCCTGCTGAATGGTGGCATCCTTATTGATTTATCTCAGTTGGCAGTTGAGCAAAGCAAATTTTTAAAGGTGTTCACAGCAACCTTTAAGTATGGCGTGGTCCATCCTACCATATTAGGATAGAGGCATCCATAGACTATCACCCTCTGTGAAAACAAAATAGAAACTCCTTTCCAAAGCATCATGTCCTTAGATCCAAATTTCAAAGTCAAGGCATTTTCAAAATATCTATGTTGGATTATTTCAGCAGCTTTTATAAAGAAACATCTTTTAGCAGCTATTGCTACTGCCTCAAAATTCAAATGATTCAAAAAGAGCATAATTTCATACAATATCAAAATTCACTGTGAATTTTCCATATGTGTGCGCTTCAATTTAACCTCTATTTTGTTTATTTTTCCTTTTTATTTTTTTGCCTTTTGAGACAGGTTCTCTGTATCTTTGATCTGGAATAACTCTGTATACCTGTCTGTCCTTGAAGTCTCAGAGATCTGCCTCTCTCTGCCTTTCAGGCATTGGGATTAAAGGTGTATGCTACTACACATTGAACTCACAAAGATCTGTTTGTCTCTGCCTTCAAGGCACTGGGATTAAAGGCGTGTGCTACCTCACCTTGAAGGTCCAGAGGTCAACCTCCCTCTGCCTCCCATGTGTTGGGTTTACAGGTGTGTACTACCACACCCAACAACTCTCTTCCTTTTTTTAACTTTAAGAACTTCAAATTTTAGCCTGCACATATTTTTAACACACTGTAAATCATTTAAAAATTTTCTTTGTCTTTGAATCTCTCTTTACTCTATTTCTCTCTCTGTTTTTCTGACCACATGAGTCTTTCATTTACCAAGCAATCTCAGTAGGACTAAAGCCGTGGCTTTGCTGGCCAGATGTAGCCCATTCCTTAGCTTTCTGCCATTCCAACCTTGTGGCTGAGGTACCGAACAGAGTCGCATTCAGTGCCACAAGTCTACAGTGTTTCAAGGTCCTTGCCATCAAAGAGGCTGCAACAGACAACACTCAAGCCCTCTTTCTGTAGCTGGCCCTCCTTCCTCAAACAGTCAGAGTTTGCCCAGGCAGGATGGCCCAGAAAGCCGGCATTTTAAAACAACACAGTTTGTTTTCCTGCTACTGCTGAAAACATTCAGTTGGCTTTTATCAACACCATTTAAATGTTTTGTGGCAGGACCTCTTAAGGGCTGCAGGGTTTTGCAGCTGAAGCTGAGTCAGCAAGCCTCTTTTAGATGAGAGCCCTTGCTTTCTTCTAGCAAGCAGAGCAGACCGAGAAATCGCTGCTACCAAGAAAACATGCTTTACTCTTTCCCAAGCTTTCTCAGGCTCTCAGTGGATTCAGTTGTCCACAAGGCTGCAAGCCATTCTGTAGTTATTTGAGCAGCGAGGCTGTGTCCCCAGCACCATGGCCGCATGAAGGTTATGCCTGAAATAAATACACAAAAACTGTATTCTTTTAAACACTGCTGGCCCATTAGATTCAGCATTTTAACCCATTTCTAATAATCAGTGTAGTATAACGAGGTGCACATACCAGGAAAAATTCAGCATGTCTGACATGGTGGCTGGCTGCGTCGACAACTGCCTCAGAGAGCAGAGCTATAGCATCTGCCACAGAGAGGGGAGCATGGCTTCTCTGAGCTCACTACCTCTTCCTCCCGGCATTCTATTTTGTTTACTCCACCTACCTATCTTCTAGACTATCAGCTGAAGTGGATTCTTTCTTTAATTAATCAATAAACTTCTTCTGTCACTTTATCCTTTCAACAGCTTGCCCATAGAAATCTCCCATGTGTCTTCTGTTGTATAATCTTTCATTTGTAAAGAACTTGCACTCTCAGGGGAGGATTTTTCTGACAACTCTGTGGATGGAGATCATATGAGGAAGATCAGATGAGCAACCATTACAACTCTAATGCTGTAGCGTTAGGTGGACCAGAGATTGATGGCTGACATTCCTGTGCTATGCATCAGATGCCCCTGAACTCTGGCCCTGTTGACAGACAGGCAGGCATCAAGTTTGTCACACATACTTAACTCATTCGGGTTTGAGGATACTGTAAATGGAGTTTTAATTCTTCTCCTAAACTAATAAAAAAAACAAGATTAGGAGAAGAAAAGAGCCTGAAGTAAGGCCTCAAAATGGGTCATTTTGCAAAGGAAAGGTTACCTGCCTCCATGTATGCTGTCTCCCTTTCTTAGTCAAATCCATCCTTCCAGTGTCTAGCTAACAGCTAACCATAGGATTTAACCCAACTGCCTCTGATTTCTGAAATAAGTGCTGTCCCCTTAAGGTCTCATAACAGCACAGGAAGGTTTGTAAGACTGTCCCAGCAACAATTTAAAGAAATTCTAGGACACCTAAGATGCAGCAAATTTGGTTAATTGGTAATATAGATCGTTCTGATGGGACAAAATAATTTAGCATTAAAAAAAAACCAGATTGGTGTACTCACGATGAATTTATGTGATATGGCACACACAGGCTTCTGGTTCTGAATACTTCATGCTCGGTGGGTTTTGGAGATTGTCGTGACCCTGAACATAGCTGGAGGCTTTGGGGCCTTGAAAGGACAAGACTTAATATTTCAGGACATCCTTGTACTTGGTCCCCACTGTTTACTGATTTCCTTACAGAGAATGAGCAGCCATCTACTCCTGCTGCCATGCCTTCCCCACATGAACAGAGAGAAGACCCTATACACACAGGTCGCTTGTATCACATGTGAAGGCATAAGTCACAAACAAACTCCCACAGCAGTTTAGAATTGTGATTAATAGAATGATTAGTTCTTGAAAGGGGCAAAACTTAGAGATCACAATCCCTTACAAAAGCCCTCTGCAGGATCAGAAAAGGAGCCTAGTAGCCGGAAGGGAAGCTCAAGCAAGAGATCAAGCTGAAGGTAGAAGTTGCTTTTTAAAAGAGAGAGAGACCACAACTCAATGGGCTGCTATCTCAGTGGCTATTCAGGAAACATCACAGAGAAAGGATCTGCTTCATGCATGAGAGTCACCGATGATTTCCCTTTAAGAACAAAACCCATCAAAACTCCCAATAACATCATCAGCATTCAACAACATGTCTATGATTTCTTTGCCTTGCCTTTGATTGTGCAGTAAATGATGCTGATAGTTAATCTGTGCAATTAATGCAAATTTCCTTGTAACTGACTAGACAGAATTGACAGGTTATCTTAAACACAGCAGGGAGTCACTCTACGATGGAACTAGTTCATCATCACCTGTGTGACAGTGACATAATTAAGATCTTTCATTTGTCTATAAATCTCATTATGTTCAACATGATATGTTGTCATACAGATTTCTTAGGGTTTTGTCCCACTGGTGGTTTCCTTGGTATGCTTACATAATTTTTGCCAGATCCAATCAGTTTTGCCATGCACTCTCAGCTCCACGTCATTGTGTTCCCCTTATGTTCCAGTCCAGGCATTTTAGACCTCTTGTAACTGTTGTAAGAGTATCTCATGTTCCACCTAAATGATTTAGGGTTTTATTTAGGCTGGGTTTTATCTTCCATCACTGAGTTCATTGACTTTCCTTGGGCGTAATTCCTGGGACACTGAGCCTAACTCCTGGGGGATTCCTCCAGTTATTTCTCCTTGCTGAGACAGTTTACACTCTCACTATTACTGTGAGAGTGTTTCTGTAGCAAATATTCTTCTCAAGATGAGAAGAAACTTCAATATTATAATCCATTTGTTATTGTGATATAAATACACACACAAACACACAAGTTAATGCACATACACTGATGATATCTCAATTTATGGGGCCATTCTGGGGATGTCAAGATCGATATCTCTCATGTGGTTCTCAGAAGGCCATAGGGTGACCCTCTCTAGGTACTTAAGCAGGGAGGAGAAGTTGACCGCACTGTGACATGTCCCTAGGAACTATGTGTGCCTTGTCCCATAGTCAGACTGATGACTGACTATCTTGAAAACCACCATGGAGCTTTTGTTTGGCAAATGATGGAGATCAAGTCAGGGTCAAAATCAGAAAACTAGATGGAGCTTCCAAGCTCCAGTGGAAGAGCAGATGGATGGAGAAAAAGAGCAAGGATGTCAGGAATATAAGGGCTTGGTCCACACTATGAGACACTGTGCCTGAACTAAGGGGATTTCAACTAATCCAGTGACCTGGGAATGAAAGAACATGGGATCAAACTGGAAGCTCTGAATGTGGCTGACAATTGGGGCAGACGGAGAAGCCAAAGATAATGGCACTTGCAATTGTCTGCGTATCATACACTGGCTTTTTGTGATCATATTTTTTGTGGATGCATTCCTTGCTAAATCTGGATGGATGAAGGGTGGGCTTGGACTTCCCACAGCTCAAAGTACCCTGCCCTCTATTTGGACTGGTGTTTGAGTGGAGAGGTTTATTTGCGGAGCAAGAAGAATGTGGGAGGAGGAAGAGAAGTGGAAAGTTTGATAATTATTATTATGAAGCAATGGAAAAATCAATAGAAAATAACCAATGAGGACATTGGAGCTAGGAAAAAAAAACATTCATGTGAGTTGTTGACTCAGACCAAAAATTATTTTACAGAAAAAAAAAAAAAACACATAAAGGGGTTGAGTTACTTGGACAATATGAATCAAGGAATTGGGAAGAAGATTGGGGTTTTTATTTTGGGTCTTCATGGGGCTGTATGAGCAGCATTTTAGGACCTGTATGCTGGATATTTCTGGGGGTTAGTAGGGAAGAAACTTGGCTAGGAGGAGTTTTATGACATAAGTAGAGCCTTGATGATGTCACAAAGCTTTGGTTGGGGGTGGCAACTCTGTTCCATATGAAGCACTAGTCTTCTGTGAATGTGGGCTTACTATCTTCACGGTGGCTGAGGAGGTCTGTTCAACTCTTGGGCTCCACAACTTTTCAACCGAATTTCCAGAAGTTGGAATCTAGAGAGCCAAGATATTTTCTTTTGGTAAATATGTTTAGGAAGCAACTAGGACCTCTGTAGTCAAAGAAAGGTTTCTTTCAAATCTGCTCTGGGTCCAAAATTTATGTCGTTAACAGCTCCTATATTTGATAGCTGGGGGACGGTTAATGTCAGGTATTCTCCCACTCTATCTTTGCTAAAAAGGTCCAATTCCTCAGTCCACTTAAATGGCAAAGATCCTCTTTGTCCATATGTGTTTTAAAAGATAATTATTTCTAATAGGTGCTGTTGCACAGATTAATGTTTCTTTCTTTTGGCAGTTTGACTCACAGTACTCACTTCTCTAATGAAGATACAGAATATCTTTATGTAATCAACCTGGATCTGGATCAGGAGACACAATAGAGAGAGCCAGTGGACTGGAGTGCCATGACCTTGGGCAGGTGGTTACAGATCAGCAAACTAACCAGTAGCTTGAGTGGTAAAGAGAGGAGTGGCTGTACTTTGAATTCTTTGCCATCTGTTCAGATATTTCTTTCTCACTTTAGGTATAGGCATAGCTTCCACTCTCTTTGATGTAGTAAGTCAGGAAGTAGGTTTCTCAGTAGAGGTCAATTGCATTTTGCAGCAGGAATATGTCTCTGATACACATATACTGAGCTGTAGACAAGAGTTTGATAATTTTCCTATTAATTTCTTAAGAACATATTCCATTTATGTATCCAAATCTATTCAGCCCTGCCTTTTTCACCTGCTCCAAAGTTATTCCTAAAAAGAGCCTTGACCTCACATCCTCACCTTCTTATCCTTGCAGGCACTTATGGTGGAGGAAACCACTTTGTGTCTGATTTAAACTGAAGAGTTCTTCCTATGCAGAGATTGGCAGCTATGAAGCCCAAGCACAGAAACAGAGCCAAGAGACAGTGGAACAGGAGTGCTGTGGCCTATCTCAGAAAGTCTCCCGCCATGATGAAGATGCCTCTTAGTATGAGTTGCATGCCACATCTCCAGAAGAAGAATGGGCCATCGCTCCAGAAGCAAAAACTTAGTAAGCCTTTTGAGGCCCTGGAGAATATTGTTGGCCGCAGAATTTCTCATGGCTGGAAGGAAGCCAATGAACCAGTCACCCATTGGAAAGCCATCATTCTAGATCAACTGCCAACATATCCCTCTCTCTATTTGTTGAAATATGATGGGATTGATTGTGTCTATGGCTTGGATTTTCATAGTGATGAAAGGATTTTAAACCTGAAGAGCCTGCCTAATAATGTGCCATTTCCTCAGGTGACAGACACTCATCTCTCAAACACCATAGTTGGCAGAGCAGTGAAACATACATTCATGGGCACAAATGGCTCTAAGAATGACTGGAACGGGATGGTCCTAGAAGAGATGCCAATCATGAAGACCTGGTTTTATATTACCTACAAGAAAGATCCGGTCTTGTACATTTACCACATCCTGGATGACTACCTGGAAGGCAACCTCCACATCATGCCAGGCTCTAAGGAAGAGTGGAGTGGCGTGGTCCCGGATGAGGTACAGACCATAACGACCTGTTTGTACATTGTCAACGAGACTGATCCGGGCCTGTACCTTTACCACCATCATGATGATTCCATTGAAGGCAACCTCCACATCACGCCTGAATGTCCTCCAGTAGAGGTGACTTTGGAATTAGGCAGGGATTCCTTGGAGGGCAAAATAGTGCAGTACAACAAAAAAGATGGAACCCAAGAGATAGGTAAAATTATTTGCCAAGTTCCCAACAAAATTTCTGTGTATTTCATCAAGTTTGATAATGACTTCCATATCTATGTCTATGATTTGGTGAAGATCTGTTAAAGGGAAATTCTCAAATTTTGAGGGGCAGACTTAATTCTCTCCTTGGGAATGTGTGTTTTCAGAGATACCTCAGGTCTTCTATGAATCCTGGTATCTTTCCCAATGGATTATTCTTTCTCAAAGAATAAAGATTTGTTAACATGTTGTGTTATTTGGTCAATGATGGATTGTGTTTGGTGGATGGGGCATCACAGAAATACATGCCTCAAAACAAAGCAGGATTTATGGTCTTTTCCCCTTGGAGAGTAAAGGACTGGGGATGCGTGGTGTGGTAAAGGACAAGATGGCTGTCAAGGAAGCAGTGGAGAGGGGACAAAAATTTGTATGATCTCGGGGCGGTATGAAGCTTGAGGGAAAACCATGTCAAATGGAAAGATGTGACCGATATCAGCATGAGGTTTTGGGACTTAAGAGGATAAAGAGTAGATTAATCAGGAAGGGACACAAATGTATACTCAAAATCAGAGAAAATTAGGTTTCATTTGATGAATGGTTTAATTCGTACTGGCTGTAAGTCAAAGGATGTTTGATCTCCACTAGAGCATGTTGTTTAGTCAAAAGTGTCTCCACTGAGTTGCTCTTCTCCAGTAAGTTGGACATCAAGCTACCTACGTAATTTTGCCAGAATTCTGTCTGCCACCTACTTTGTCATGCCTGGATTCGGTATGCCTTGAACTCTCATAGGTCTTACCCATGCCATCCAACCCTTGTCAGTTCATTTAAATAATTGCCCTGCCATATCTGGAAAACAGTGTTCCCTTTCATTGATCATGTTCTGTACTACTTGGGCTATAAAACTCATGAACACACTCACCCACACACAGGATAAACATGTACATATGATGCCCACTAGTGTGTGACATGCACACATATGATGAATGCACTGAACTCCATAATATCAGTAAAGTAGGGAATCAATGATGCTAGGTGGAGTCTGGCAAAGACCCCACACACCCATCAAACCGCCAAATACCAGTATGGTACTGATGTCTGACTCCCATCCTGTAAGGAACCTGCCATCCTGTAACTGGGCTATTTTTGGTTCCTTCATCTTCACAAACTTGGTTAAAATGTTAGAGTTGTCAAACTGGGAGTTAGGGTCCAGCCTGTAGATCAGCTGTCCCAGGTCGGGTGATTTGGCTACAATTTGGGTGAGAAATTGTACCAGGGAATTCTGGTACACCCTCTCCTCTTCTTCTCCCTGTCCTCACCATCTTGTGGGTGGGCCTGGAGCACAAAGAAGGTAAAATGGAATAAGCCTCCTCCTTAGTGGAAAACCTTGTCAATCCTTAATTTGACCTGACTCTCTGAGGGAATGCAGCACATTTTTTCCTACTAGGTCTCCTCATTCATTGGTTCCCTCATTTTTCCAAGGAATGATTGAATTCATCCATTCTTCCTTGTCTCTCTCTCTTCTTTCTTCCCTTCTTCCATTTCCCCCTTGATGTAGAAATTTGAGCAGCAGGGCTGCATCCCCATGGGGCCGCCTTGTAAGGTTATGCTCCGAAATAACAACACAAAATTATTCATTTAAACACTGCCTGCCCCATTATTTTCAGCCTCTTAACCCATGTCTAATAATGTATGTTGCAGCACGAGGTGCGCTTAGAAGGAAAGATTTAGCATGTCTGACCTGGTGGCTGGCTGTATCGCCATCTGCCTCAGAGTGCAGAACTACCATTTCTGCCCATGGGAGAGGTGTATGGCATCTCTCAGCTCAATTCCTATTCCTCCCAGCATTCTCTTATGTTAATTCCACCCACCTATGTTCTAACCTTTCAGGCCAAACAGTTTCTTTATTTAATTAACCAATGACCTATACTCCATCATTACTCCTATTTCTGTTTAAACAAGAATGGAATCTTTAACTTTAACATAGCAAAATTACATAGAACTAAACAGTTATCAAGCAAGAATTACAGTTAAATATTTATATCTATTTTATCTTTTATCATAACAATGGAAAACTATAACTATCTATCTATTCTTCAACTCCATCAGAGACTCCAGAATAATACAGTATTACCTAAGCAAACAAAAAGTAAGCCATTTTCAAACTCTAGAAATGACAGAGACATCTCGCTGCCTGGACAGTCACCCAAAGTTCCTCTGTACCGTTGGTGTTTCCATCCTCAGCCTACAGGCCCATAGTTTTCAGCAGACATTTCCATGAAGCAGGAAATTTCAAAGGCAGTCACTATCTGCTTGTCTTGAAGAATGTTTTGCTGACCCTTTCCTGAATCAGGAACACGACAAGATCATCTCACCTTTAGGCAAGTTCAGTAGTCCTCTCTCTGAGTGTTTTCTGTGTACAGTTTATGCAACAATCCAGGCAAGAGCAGTTTCTTCCCCAAATGGCTATCAAACTCCATAAGGATCCTCTGTGATGCCCATCTTCTTCCTGAAGTAGATATGTGCTGCCAAGAGTAGAGTGTCTCACTGTCATGAAAAACCCTAAGGTACTAAAACATTAAATAGCCTATTTTGTAGTCTAGAGAGATATGAATAATGCCTATCTAACTGAAATATATATATATCTATGTAGCTAGAAAATCTAACTAACATGACTACAAACTTGACTATTATTAATGATTATCCATTAATAATCTATATACATTATATTTTGAAATGAACTACACAATCACAATACCTTAATTAAGATCAAAAATGCATATACATATAACAAAATTGACCTAAAATCTCTATCAGTAAAGCAAAATCTATACTAATGCAAATATTCATATCTATATTACATCCCACTTTAAATGTAAAAGAACGTTTATAAGCCATATTTGGGAACGTGGGTGCAGTTTTTTCTCTCCAAAATGCTTCCTGCTGAATGGTGGCATCATTATTGATTTATCTCAGTTGGCAGATGAGCGAAGCAATTTTTTAAAGGTGTTCACAGCAACCTTTATGTAGGGCGTGGTCCATCCTACCATATTAGGATAGAGGCATCCACAGACTATCACCCTCTGTGAAAACAAAATAGAAACTCCTTTCCAAAGCATCATGTCCTTAGATCCAAATTTCAAAGTCAAGGCATTTTCAAAATATCTATGTTGGATTATTTCAGCGGCTTTTATAAAGAAACATCTTTTAGCAGCTATTGCTACTGCCTCAAAATTCAAATGATTCAAAAAGAGCATAATAGCATACAATATCAAAATTCGCTGTGAATTTTCCATCTTTGTGCGCTTCAATTTAACCTCTATTTTGTTTATTTTTCCGTTTTATTTTTTTGCCTTTTGAGACAGGTTCTCTGTATCTTTGACCTGGAATAACTCTGTATACCTGTCTGTCCTTGAAGTCTCAGAGATCTGCCTCTCTCTGCCTTTCAGGCATTGGGATTAAAGGTGTATGCTACTACACATTGAACTCACAAAGATCTGTTTGTCTCTGCCTTCAAGGCACTGGGATTAAAGGCGTGTGCTACCTCACCTTGAAGGTACAGAGGTCAATCTCCCTCTGGCTCCCATGTGTTGGGTTTACAGGTGTGTACTACCACACCCAACAACTCTCTTCCTTTTTTTAACTTTAAGAACTTCAAATTTTAGCCTGCACATATTTTTAACACACTGTAAATCATATAAAAATTTTATTTGTCTTTGAATCTCTCTTTACTCTATTTCTCTCTCTGTTTTTCTGACCACATGAGTCTTTCATTTACCAAGCAATCTCAGTAGGACTAAAGCCATGGCTTTGCTGGGCAGATGTAGCCCATTCCTTAGCTTTCTGCCATTTCAACCTTGTGGCTGAGGTACCGAACAGAGCCGCATTCAGTGACACAAGTCTACAGTGTTTCAAGGTCCTTGCCATCAAAGAGGCTGCAACAGACAACACTCAAGCCCTCTTTCTCTACCTGGCCCTCCTTCCTCAAACAGTCAGAGTTTGCCCAGGCAGGATGGCCCAGAAAGCTGGCATTTTAAAACAACACAGTTTTTTTTTTCCTGCTACTGCTAAAAACATACAAGCATTCAGTTGGCTTTTATCAACACCATTTAAATGTTTTGTGGCAGGACCTCTTAAGGGCTGCAGGGTTTTGCAGCTGAAGCTGAGTCAGCAAGCCTCTTTTAGATGAGAACTCTTGCTTTCTTCTAGCAAGCAGAGCAGACCGAGAAATCGCTGCTACCAAGAAAACATGCTTTACTCTTTCCCAAGCTTTCTCAGGCTTTCAGTGGATTCAGTTGTCCACAAGGCTGCAAGACATTCTGTAGTTATTTGAGCAGCGAGGCTGTGTCCCCAGCACCACGGCCGCATGAAGGTTATGCCTGAAATAAATACACAAAAACTGTATTCTTTTAAACACTGCTGGCCCATTAGATTCAGCATTTTAACCCATTTCTAATAATCAGTGTAGTATAACGAGGTGCACTTACCAGGAAAAATTCAGCATGTCTGACATGGTGCCTGGCTGCATCGACATCTGCCTCAGAGAGCAGAGCTATGGCATCTGCCGGGGAGAGTGGAGCATGGCTTCTCTGAGCTCACTACCTCTTCCTCCCGGCATTCTATTTTGTTTACTCCACATACCTATGTTCTAACCTATCAGCTGAAGCGGATTCTTTCTTTAATTAATTAATAAACTTCTTCTGTCACTTTATCCTTTCAACAGCTTGCCCATATAAATCTCCCATGTGTCTTCTGTTGTATAATCTTTCATTTGTAAAGAACTTGCACTCTCAGGGGAGGTTTTTTCTGACATCTCTGTGGATGGAGATCATATGAGGAAGATCAGATGAGCAACCATGACAACTCTAATGCTGTAGAGTTAGGTGGACCAGAGATTGATGGCTGACATTCCTGTGCTATGCATCAGATGCCCCTGAACTCTGGCCCTGTTGACAGACAGGCAGACATCAAGTTGGTCACACATACTTAACTCATTCAGGTTCACACATACTGTAAATGGAGTTTTAATTCTTCTCCTAAACTAATAAAAAACCAAGATTAGGAGAAGAGAAGAGCCTGAAGTAAGGCCTCAAAATGGGTCATTTTGCAAAGGAAAGGTTACCTGCCTCCATGTATGCTGTCTCCCTTTCTTAGTCAAATCCATCCTTCCAGTGTCTAGCTAACAGCTAACCATAGGATTGAACCCAACTGCCTTTGATTTCTGAAATAAGTGCTGTCCCCTTAAGGACTCATAACAGCACAGGAAGGTTTGTAAGACTGTCCCAGCAACAATTTAAAGCAATTCTAGGACACCAAAGATGCAGCAAATTTGGTTAATTGGTAATATAGGTCTTTCTGATGGGACAAAATAATTTAGAATTAAAAAAAAACAGATTGGTGTACTCACCATGAATTTATGTGATATGGCACACACAGGCTTCTGGTTCTGAATACTTCATGCTCGGTGGGTTTTGGAGATTGTCGTGACCCTGAACGTAGCTGGAGGCCATGGGGCCTAGAAAGGACAAGACTTAATATTTCAGGACATCCTTGTACTTGGTCCCCACTGTTTACTGATTTCCTTACAGAGAATAAGCTGCCATCTACTCCTGCTGTCATGCCTTCCCCACATGAACAAAGAGAAGACCCTATACACACAGGTCGCTTGTATCACATGTGAAGGCATAAGTCACAAACAAACTCCCACAGCAGTTTAGAATTGTGATTTATAGAATGATTAGTTCTTGAAAAAGGAAAAACTTAGAGATCACAATCCCTTACAAATGCCCTCTGCGGGATCAGAAAAGGAGCCTAGTAGCCGGAAGGGAAGCTCAAGCAAGAGATCAAGCTGAAGGTAGAAGTTGCTTTTTAAAAGAGAGAGAGACCACAACTCAATGGGCTGGTATCTCAGTGGCTATTCAGGAAACATCACAGAGAAAGGATCTGCTTCATGCATGAGAGTCACCGATGATTTCCCTTTAAGAAAAATACCCATCAAAACTCCCAATAACATCATCAGCATTCAACAACATGTCTATGATTTCTTTGCCTTGCCTTTGATTGTGCAGTAAATGATGCTGATAGTTAATCTGTGCAATTAATGCAAATTTCCTTGTAACTGACTAGACAGAATTGACAGGTTATCTTAAACACAGCAGGGAGTCACTCTACGATGGAACTGGTTCATCATCACCTGTGTGACAGTGACATAATTAAGATCTTTCCTTTGTCTATAAATCTCATTATGTTCAACATGATATGTTGTCATACAGATTTGTTAGGGTTTTGTCCCACTGGTGGTTTACTTGGTATGCTTACATAATTTTTGCCAGATCCAATCAGTTTTGCCATGTACTCTCAGCTCCATGTCATTGTGTTCCCCTTATGTTCCAGTCCAGGCATTTTAGACCTCTTGTAACTGTTGTAAGAGTATCTCATGTTCCACCTAAATGATTTAGGGTTTTATTTAGGCTGGGTTTTATCTTGCATCACTGAGTTCATTCACTTTCATTGGGCGTAATTCCTGGGACACTGAGCCTAACTCCTGGGGGATTCTTCCAGTTATTTCTCCTTTCTTAGATAGTTTACACTCTCACTATTACTGTGAGAGTGTTTCTGTAGCAAATATTCTTCTCAAGATGAGAAGAAACTTCAATATTACTATCCATTTGTTATTGTGATTTAAATACACACACACAAACACACATAAGTTATTGCACATACACTGATGATATCTCAATTTATGGGGCCATTCTGGGGATGTCAAGATCGATATCTCTCGAGTGGTTCTCAGAAGGCCATAGGGTGACCCTCTCTAGGTACTTAAGCAGGGAGGAGAAGTTGACCGCACTGTGACATGTCCCTAGGAACTATGTGTGCCTTGTCCCATAGTCAGACTGATGACTGACTATCTTGAAAACCACCATGGAACTTTTGTTTGGCAAATGATGGAGATCAAGTCAGGGTCAAAATCAGAAAACTAGATGGAGCTTCCAAGCTCCAGTGGAAGAGCAGATGGATGGAGAAAAAGAGCAAGGATGTCAGGAATATAAGGGCTTGGTCCACACTATGAGACACTGTGCCTGAACTAAGGGGATTTCAACTAATCCAGTGACCTGGGAATGAAAGAACATGGGATCAAACTGGAAGCTCTGAATGTGGCTGACAATTGGGGCAGACGGAGAAGCCAAAGATAATGGCACTTGCAATTGTCTGCATATCATACACTGGCTTTTTGTGATCATATTTTTTGTGGATGCATACCTTGCTAAATCTGGATGGATGAAGGGTGGGCTTGGACTTCCCACAGCTCAAAGTACCCTGCCCTCTATTAGGACTGGTGTTTGTGTGGAGAGGTTTATTTGCAGAGCAAGAAGAATGTGGGAGGAGGAAGAGAAGTGGAAAGTTTGATAATTATTATTATGAAGTAATGGAAAAATCAATAGAAAATAACCAATGAGGACATTGGAGCTAAGAAAAAAAAAACATTCATGTGAGTTGTTGACTCAGACCAAAAATTATTTTACAGAAAAAAAAACACACATAAAAAGGTTGAGTTAATTGGAAAATATGCCTCAAGTAATTGGGAAGAAGATTGGGGTTTTTATTTTGGGTCTTCATGGGGCTGTATGAGCAGAATTTTTGGTCCTGTATGCTGGATATATCTAGGGGTTAGTAGGGAAGAAACCTGGCTAGGAGGAGTTTTATGACATAAGTAGAGCCTTGCTGATGTCACAAAGCTTTGGTTGGGGGTGGCAACTCTGTTCCCTATGAAGCACTAGTCTTCTGTGAAGGTTGGCTTACTATCTTCACGGTGGCTGAGGAGGTCAGTTCAGCTCTTGGGCTCCACAACTGTTCTACCGAATTTCCAGAAGTTGGAATCTAGAGAGCCAAGTTATTTTCTTTTGGTAAATATGTTTAGGAAGCAACTAGGACCTCTGTAGTCAAAGAAAGGTTTCTTTCAAATCTGCTCTGGGTCCAAAATTTATGTCGTTAACAGCTCCTATATTTGAGAGCTGGGGGACGGTTAATGTCAGGAATTCTCCCCACTCTATCTTTGCTAAAAATGTCCAATTCCTCAGTCCACTTAAATGGCAAAGATCCTCTTTGTCCATATGTGTTTTAAAAGATAATTATTTCTAATAGGTGCTGTTGCACAGATTAATGTTTCTTTCTTTTGGCAGTTTGACTCACAGTACTCACTTCTCTAATGAAGATACAGAATATCTTTATGTAATCAACCTGGATCTGGATAAGGAGACACAATAGAGAGAGCCAGTGGACTGGAGTGCCAAGACCTTGGGCAGGTGGTTATAAATCAGCCAACTAACCAGTAGCTTGAGTGGTAAGGAGAGGAGTGGCTGTTCTTTGAATTCTTTGCCATCTGTTCAGATATTTCTTTCTCACTTTAGGTATAGGCATAGCTTCCTCTCTCATTGATATAGTAAGTCAGGAAGTAGGTTTCTCAGTAGAGGTCAATTGCATTTTGCAGCAGGAATATGTCTCTGATACACATATACTGAGCTGTAGACAAGAGTTTGATAATTTTCCTATTAATTTCTTAAGAACATATTCCATTTAGGTATCCAAATCTATTCAGCCCTGCCTTTTTCACCTGCTCCAAAGTTATTCCTAAAAAGAGCCTTGACCTCACATCCTCACCTTCTTATCCTTGCAGGCACTTATGGTGGAGGAAACCACTTTGTGTCTGATTTAAACTGAAGAGTTCTTCCTATGCAGAGATTGGCAGCTATGAAGCCCAAGCACAGAAACAGAGCCAAGAGACAGTGGAACAGGAGTGCTGTGGCCTATCTCAGAAAGTCTCCCGCCATGATGAAGATGCCTCTTAGTATGAGTTGCATGCCACACCTCCAGAAGAAGAATGGGCCATTGCTCCAGAAGCAAAAACTTAGTAAGCCTTTTGAGGCCCTGGAGAATATTGTTGGCCGCAGAATTTCTCATGGCTGGAAGGAAGCCAATGAACCAGTCACCCATTGGAAAGCCATCATTCTAGATCAACTGCCAACATATCCCTCTCTCTATTTGTTGAAATATGATGGGATTGATTGTGTCTATGGCTTGGAGCTTCATAGTGATGAAAGGATTATAAACCTGAAGAGCCTGCCTAATAATGTGCCATTTCCTCAGGTGACAGACACTCATCTCTCAAACACCATAGTTGGCAGAGCAGTGAAACATACATTCATGGGCACAAATGGCTCTAAGAATGACTGGAACAGGATGGTCCTAGAAGAGGTGCCAATCATGAAGACCTGGTTTTATATTACCTACAAGAAAGATCCGGTCTTGTACATTTACCACCTCTTGGATGACTACCTGGAAGGCAACCTCCACATCATGCCAGGCTCTAAGGAAGAGTGGAGTGGCATGGTCCCAGATGAGGTGCAGACCATAACGACCTGTTTCTACATTGTCAACGAGAATGATCCGGTCCTGTACCTTTACCACCATCATGATGATTCCATTGAAGGCAACCTCCACATCACGCCTGAATGTCCTCCAGTAGAGGTGACTTTGGAATTAGGCAGGGATTCCTTGGAGGGCAAAAGAGTGCAGTACAACAAAAAACATGGAACCCAAGAGATAGGTAAAATTATTTGCCAAGTTCCCAACAAACCTTCTGTGTATTTCATCAAGTTTGATAATGACTTCCATATCTATGTCTATGATTTGGTGAAGATCTGTTAAAGTGAAATTCTCAAATTTTGAGGGGCAGACTTAATGCTCTCTTTGGGAATGTGTTTTTTCAGAGATACCTCAGGTCTTCTATGAATCCTGGTATCTTTTCCAATGGATTATTCTTTCTCAAAGAATAAAAATTTGTTAACATGTTGTGTTATTTGGTCAATGATGGATTGTGTTTGGTGGATGGGGCATCACAGAAATACATGCCTCAAAACAAAGCAGGATTTATGGTCTTTTCCTCTTGGAGAGTGAAGGACTGGGGATGCGTGGTGTGGTAAAGGACAAGATGGCTGTCAAGGAAGCAGTGGAGAGGGGCAAAAAGTTGTATGATCTCGGGGCGGTATGAAGCTTGAGGGAAAACCATGTCAAATGGAAAGATGTGACCGATATCAGCGTGAGGTTTTGGGACTTAAGAGGATAAAGAGTAGATTAATCAGGAAGGGACACAAATGTATACTCAAAATCAGAGAAAATTAGGTTTCATTTGGTGAATGGTTTAATTCATACTGGCTGTAAGTCAAAGGATGTTTGATCTCCACTAGAGCATGTTGCTTAGTGAAAAGTGTCTCCGCTCAGTTGCTCTTCTCCAGTAAGTTGGACATCAAGCTACCTACTTAGTTTTGCCAGAATTCTGTCTGCCACCTACTTTGTCATGCCTGGATTCGGTATGCCTTGAACTCTCATAGGTCTTATCCATGCCATCCAACCCTTGTCAGTTCATTTAAATAATTGCCCTGCCATATCTGGAAAACAGTGTTCCCTTTCATTGATCATGTTCTGTAGTACTTGGGCTATAAAACTCATGAACACACTCACCCACACACAGGATAAACATGTACATATGATGCCCACTTGTGTGTGACATGCACACATATGATGAATGCAACGAACTCCATAATTTCAGTAAAGTAGAAAATCCATGATGCTAGGTGGAGTCTGGCAAAGACCCCACACACCCATCTCACCGCCAAATACCAGTATGGTACTGATGTCTGACTCCCATCCTGTAAGGAACCTGCCATCCTGTAACTGGGCTATTTTTGGTTCCTTCATCTTCACAAACTTGGTTAAAATGTTAGAGTTGTCAAACTGGGAGTTAGGGTCCAGCATGTAGATCAGCTGTCCCAGGTCAGGTGATTTGGCTACAATTTGGGTGAAAAATTGTACCAGGGAATTCTAGTACACACTCTCCTCTTCTTCTCCCTGTCCTCATCATCACTCTTGTGGGTGGGCCTGGAGCACAAAGAAGGTAAAATGGAATAAGCCTCCTCCTTAGTGGAAAACCTTGTCAATCCTTAATTTGACCTGACTCTCTGAGGGAATGCAGCACATTTTTTCCTACTAGGTCTCCTCATTCATTGGTTCCCTCATTTTTCCAATGAATGATTGAATCCATCCATTCTTCCTTGTCTCTCTCTCTTCTTTCTCCCCTTCTTCCATTTCCCCCTTGATTGTAGAAATTTGAGCAGCAGGGCTGCATCCCCATGGGGCCACCTTGTAAGGTTATGCTCTGAAATAACAACACAAAACTATTCATTTAAACACTGCCTGCCCCATTATTTTCACCCTCTTAACCCATGTCTAATAATGTATGCTGCAGCACGAGGTGCACTTAGAAGGAAAGATTTAGCATGTCTGACCTGGTGGCTGGCTGTATTGCCATCTGCCTCAGAGTGCAGAGCTACCATTTGTGCCCATGGGAGAGGTGCATGGCATCTCTCAGCTCAATTCCTATTCCTCCCAGCATTCTCTTATGTTTATTCCACCCACCTATGTTCTAACCTTTCAGGCCAAACAGTTTCTTTATTTAATTAACCAATGACCTATACTCCATCATTACTCCTATTTCTGTTTAAACAAGAACGGAATCTTTAACTTTAACATAGTAAAATTACACATAACAAAACAGTTATCAAGCAAGAATTACAGTTACAATATTTATATCTATTTTATCTTTTATCATAACAATGGAAAACTATAACTATCTATCTATTCTTCAACTCCATCAGAGACTCCAGAATAATACAGTATTACCTAAGCAAACAAAAAGTAAGCCATTTTCAAACTCTAGTAATGACAGAGACATCTCGCTGCCTGGACAGTCACCCAAAGTTCCTCTGTACCGTTGGTGTTTCCACCCTCAGCCTACAGGCCCATAGTTTCCAGCAGACATTTCCATGAAGCAGGAAATTTCAAAGGCAGTCACTATCTGCTTGTCTTGAAGAATGTTTTGCTGACCCTTTCCTGAATCAGGAACACGACAAGATCATCTCACCTTTAGGCAAGTTCAGTAGTCCTCTCTCTGAGTGTTTTCTGTGTACAGTTTATGCAACAATCCAGGCAAGAGCAGTTTCTTCCCCAAATGGCTATCAAACTCCATAAGGATCCTCTTTGATGCCCATCTTCTTCCTGAAGTAGATATGTGCTGCCAAGAGTAGAGTGTCTCACTGTCATGAAAAACCCTAAGGTACTAAAACATTAAATAGCCTATTTTGTAGTCTAGAGAGTTATGAATAATGCCTATCTGACTGAAATATATATACCTATGTAGCTAGAAAATCTAACTAACATGACTACAAACTTGACTATTATTAATGATTATCCATTAATAACCTATATACATTATATTTTTAAATGAACTACACAATCACAATACCTTAATGAAGATCAAAAATGCATATACATATAACAAAATTGACCTAAAATCTCTATCAGTAAAGCAAAATCTATACTAATGCAAATATTCATATCTATATCACATCCCACTTTAAATGTAAAAGAACGTTTATAAGCCATATTTGGGAACGTGGGTGCAGTTTTTTCTCTCCAAAATGCTTCCTGCTGAATGGTGGCATCATTATTGATTTATCTCAGTTGGCAGTTGAGCGAAGCAATTTTTTTAAAGGTGTTCACAGCAACCTTTAAGTAGGGCGTGGTCCATCCTACCATATTAGGATAGAGGCATCCACAGACTATCACCCTCTGTGAAAACAAAATAGAAACTCCTTTCCAAAGCATCATGTCCTTAGATCTAAATTTCAAAGTCAAGGCATTTTCAAAATATCTATGTTGGATTATTTCAGCAGCTTTTATAAAGAAACATCTTTTAGCAGTTATTGCTACTGCCTCAAAATTCAAATGATTCAAAAAGAGCATAATAGCATACAATATCAAAATTCGCTGTGAATTTTCCATCTTTGTGCGCTTCAATTTAACCTCTATTTTGTTTATTTTTCCTTTTTATTTTTGCCTTTTGAGACAGGTTCTCTGTATCTTTGACCTGGAATAACTCTGTATACCTGTCTGTCCTTGAAGTCTCAGAGATCTGCCTCTCTCTGCCTTTCAGGCATTGGGATTAAAGGTGTATGCTACTACACATTGAACTCACAAAGATCTGTTTGTCTCTGCCTTCAAGGCACTGGGATTAAAGGCGTGTGCTACCTCACCTTGAAGGTACAGAGGTCAATCTCCCTCTGCCTCCCATGTGTTGGGTTTACAGGTGTGTCCTACCACACCCAACAACTCTCTTCCTTTTTTTAACTTTAAGATCTTCAAATTTTAGCCTGCACATATTTTTAACACACTGTAAATCATTTAAAAATTTTCTTTGTCTTTGAATCTCACTTTACTCTATTTCTCTCTCTGTTTTTCTGACCACATGAGTCTTTCATTTACCAAGCAATCTCAGTAGGACTAAAGCCGTGGCTTTGCTGGCCAGATGTAGCCCATTCCTTAGCTTTCTGCCATTCCAACCTTGTGGCTGAGGTACCGAACAGAGCCGCATTCAGTGCCACAAGTCTACAGTGTTTCAAGGTCCTTGCCATCAAAGAGGCTGCAACAGACAACACTCAAGTCCTCTCTCTGTAGCTGGCCCTCCTTCATCAAACAGTCAGAGTTTGCCCAGGCAGGATGGCCCAGAAAGCCGGCATTTTAAAACAACACAGTTTTTTTTCCTGCTACTGCTGAAAACATACAAGCATTCAGTTGGCTTTTATCAACACCATTTAAATGTTTTGTGGCAGGACCTCTTAAGGGCTGCAGGGTTTTGCAGCTGAAGCTGAGTCAGCAAGCCTCTTTTAGATGAGAGCCCTTGCTTTCTTCTAGCAAGCAGAACAGACAGAGAAATCGCTACTACCAAGAAAACATGCTTTACACAGGCTTTCAGTGGATTCAGTTGTCCATAAGGCTGCAAGACATTCTGTAGTTATTTGCGCAGCGAGGCTGTGTCCCCAGCACCACAGCCGCATGAAGGTTATGCCTGAAATAAATACACAAAAACTGTATTCTTTTAAACACTGCTGGCCCATTAGATTCAGCATTTTAACCCATTTCTAATAATCAGTGTAGTATAACGAGGTGCACATACCAGGAAAAATTCAGCATGTCTGACATGGTGGCTGGCTGCATCGACAACTGCCTCAGAGAGCAGAGCTATGGCATCTGCCGGGGAGAGGGGAGCATGGCTTCTCTGAGCTCACTACCTCTTCCTCCCGGCATTCTATTTTGTTTACTCCACCTACCTATGTTCTAACCTATCAGCTGAAGCGGATTCTTTCTTTAATTAATCAATAAACTTCTTCTGTCACTTTATCCTTTCAACAGCTTGCCCATATAAATCTCCCATGTGTCTTCTGTTGTATAATCTTTCATTTGTAAAGAACTTGCACTCTCAGGGGAGGATTTTTCTGACATCTCTGTGGATGGAGATCATATGAGGAAGATCAGATGAGCAACCATGACAACTCTAATGCTGTAGAGTTAGGTGGACCAGAGATTGATGGCTGACATTCCTGTGCTATGCATCAGATGCCCCTGAACTCTGGCCCTGTTGACAGACAGGCAGACATCAAGTTGGTCACACAAACTGAACTCATTCAGGTTCACAGATACTGTAAATGGAGTTTTAAGTCTTCTCCTAAACTAATAAAAAAACCAAGATTAGGAGAAGAGAAGAGCCTGAAGTAAGGCCTCAAAATGGGTCATTTTGCAAAGGAAAGGTTACCTGCCTCCATGTATGCTGTCTCCCTTTCTTAGTCAAATCCATCCTTCCAGTGTCTAGCTAACAGCTAACCATAGGATTGAACCCAACTGCCTTTGATTTCTGAAATAAGTGCTGTCCCCTTAAGGTCTCATAACAGCACAGGAAGGTTTGTAAGACTGTCCCAGCAACAATTTAAAGCAATTCTAGGACACCAAAGATGCAGCAAATTTGGTTAATTGGTAATAGAGATCCTTCTGATGGGACAAAATAATTTAGAATTAAAAAAAAACAGATTGGTGTACTCACGATGAATATGTGATATGGCACACACAGGCTTCTGGTTCTGAATACTTCATGCTCGGTGGGTTTTGGAGATTTTCGTGACCCTGAACCTAGCTGGAGGCTTTGGGGCCTTGAAAGGACAAGACTTATTATTTCAGGACATCCTTGTACTTGGTCCCCACTGTTTACTGATTTCCTTACAGAGAATGAGCAGCCATCTACTCCTGCTGCCATGCCTTCCCCACATGAACAGAGAGAAGACCCTATACACACAGGTCGCTTGTATCACATGTGAAGGCATAAGTCACAAACAAACTCCCACAGCAGTTTAGAATTGTGATTAATAGAATGATTAGTTCTTGAAAGGGGAAAAACTAAGAGATCACAATCCCTGACAAAAGCCCTCTGCAGGATCAGAAAAGGAGCCTAGTAGCCGGAAGGGAAGCTCAAGCAAGAGATCAAGCTGAAGGTAGAAGTTGCTTTTTAAAAGAGAGAGAGACCACAACTCAATGGGCTGGTATCTCAGTGGCTATTCAGGAAACATCACAGAGAAAGGATCTGCTTCATGCATGAGAGTCACCGATGATTTCCCTTTAAGAAAAAAACCCATCAAAACTCCCAATAACATCATCAGCATTCAACAACATGTCTATGATTTCTTCGCCTTGCCTTTGATTGTGCAGTAAATGATGCTGATAGTTAATCTGTGCAATTAATGCAAATTTCCTTGTAACCGACTAGACAGAATTGACAGGTTATCTTAAACACAGCAGGGAGTCACTCTACGATGGAACTGGTTCATCATCACCTGTGTGACAGTGACATAATTGAGATCTTTCCTTTGTCTATAAATCTCATTATGTTCAACATGATATGTTGTCATACAGATTTCTTAGGGTTTTGTCCCACTGGTGGTTTCCTTGGTATGCTTACATAATTTTTGCCAGATCCAATCAGTTTTGCCATGCACTCTCAGCTCCACGTCATTGTGTTCCCCTTATGTTCCAGTCCAGGCATTTTAGACATCTTGTAACTGTTGTAAGAGTATCTCATGTTCCACCTAAATGATTTAGGGTTTTATTTAGGCTGGCTTGTATCTTCTATCACTGAGTTCATTGACTTTCCTTGGGCGTAATTCCTGGGACACTGAGCCTAACTCCTGGAGGATTCCTCCAGTTATTTCTCCTTTCTTAGATAGTTTACACTCTCACTATTACTGTGAGAGTGTTTCTGTAGCAAATATTCTTCTCAAGATGAGAAGAAACTTCAATATTACAATCCATTTGTTATTGTGATTTAAATACACACACACAAACACACACACAAGTTAATGCACATACACTGATGATATCTCAATTTATGGGGCCATTCTGGGGATGTCAAGATCGATATCTCTCATGTGGTTCTCAGAAGGCCATAGGGTGACCCTCTCTAGGTACTTAAGCAGGGAGGAGAAGTTGACCGCACTGTGACATGTCCCTAGGAACTATGTGTGCCTTGTCCCATAGTCAGACTGATGACTGACTATCTTGAAAACCCCCATGGAACATTTGTTTTGCAAATGATGGAGATCAAGTCAGGGTCAAAATCAGAAAACTAGATGGAGCTTCCAAGCTCCAGTGGAAGAGCAGATGGATGGAGAAAAAGAGCAAGGATGTCAGGAATATAAAGGCTTGGTCCACACTATGAGACACTGCGCCTGAACTAAGGGGATTTCAACTAAACCAGTGACCTGGGAATGAAAGAACATGGGCTCAAACTGGAAGCTCTGAATGTGGCTGACTAATGGGGCACACGGAGAAGCCAAAGATAATGGCACTTGCAATTGTCTGCATATCATACACTGTCTTTTTGTGATCATATGTTTGTGGATGCATACCTTGCTAAATCTGGATGGATGAAGATTGGGCTTGGACTTCCCACAGCTCAAAGTACCCTGCCCTCTATTTGGACTGGTGTTTGAGTGGAGATGTTTATTTGCGGAGCAAGAAGATTGTGGGAGGAGGAAGAGAAGTGGAACGTTTGATAATTATTATTATGAAGTAATGGAAAAAATCAATAGAAAATAACCAATGAGGACATTGGAGCTAGGAAAAAAAGCATTCATGTGAGTTGTTGATTCAGACCAAAAATTATTTTACAGAAAATAAAAAACCACATAAAAGGGTTGAGTTACTTGGAAAATATGACTCAAGTAATTGGGAAGAAGATTGGGGTTTTTATTTTGGGTCTTCATGGGGCTGTATGAGCAGCATTTTAGGACCTGTATGCTGGATACTTCTGGGGATTAGTATGGAAGAAACCTGGCTAGGAGGAGATTTATGACATAAGTAGAGCCTTGATGATGTCACAAAGCTTTGGTTGGGGGGTGGCAACTCTGTTCCACATGAAGCACTAGTCTTCTGTGAAGGTGGGCTTACTATCTTCACGGTGGCTGAGGAGGTCAGTTCAGCTCTTGGGCTCCACAACTGTTCAACCGAATTTACAGAAGTTGGAATCTAGAGATCCAAGATATTTTCTTTTGGTAAATATGTTTAGGAAGCAACTAAGACCTCTGTAGTCAAAGAAAGGTTTCTTTCAAATCTGCTCTGGGTCCAAAATTTATGTCGTTAACAGCTCCTATATTTGATAGCTGGGGGACGGGTAATGTCAAGTATTCTCCCCACTCTATCTTTGCTAAAAATGTCCAATTTCTCAGTCCACTTAAATGGCAAAGATCCTCTTTGTCCATATGTGTTTTAAAAGATAATTATTTCTAATAGGTGCTGTTGCACAGATTAATGTTTCTTTCTTTTGGCAGTTTGACTCACAGTACTCACTTCTCTAATGAAGATACAGAATATCTTTATGTAATCAACCTGGATCTGGATCAGGAGACACAATAGAGAGAGCCAGTGGACTGGAGTGCCATGACCTTGGGCAGGTGGTTATAGATCAGCCAACTAACCAGTAGCTTGAGTGGTAAGGAGAGGAGTGGCTGTTCTTTGAATTCTTTGCCATCTGTTCAGATATTTCTTTCTCACTTTAGGTATAGGCATAGCTTCCTCTCTCATTGATATAGTAAGTCAGGAAGTAGGTTTCTCAGTAGAGGTCAATTGCATTTTGCAGCAGGAATATGTCTCTGATACACATATACTGAGCTGTAGACAAGAGTTTGATAATTTTCCTATTAATTTCTTAAGAACATATTACATTTTGGTATCCAAATCTATTCAGCCCTGCCTTTTTCACCTGCTCCAAAGTTATTCCTTAAAAGAGCCTTGACCTCACATCCTCACCTTCTTATCCTTGCAGGCACTTATGGTGGAGGAAACCACTTTGTGTCTGATTTAAACTGAAGAGTTCTTCCTATGCAGAGATTGGCAGCTATGAAGCCCAAGCACAGAAACAGAGCCAAGAGACAGTGGAACAGGAGTGCTGTGGCCTATCTCAGAAAGTCTCCCGCCATGATGAAGATGCCTCTCAGTATGAGTGGCATGCCACCTCTCCAGAAGAAGAATGGGCCATCGCTCCAGAAGCAAAAACTTAGTAAGCCTTTTGAGGCCCTGGAGAATATTGTTGGCCGCAGAAATTCTCATGGCTGGAAGGAAGCCAATGAACCAGTCACCCATTGGAAAGCCATCATTCTAGATCAACTGCCAACATATCCCTCTCTCTATTTGTTGAAATATGATGGGATTGATTGTGTCTATGGCTTGGAGCTTCATAGTGATGAAAGGATTTTAAACCTGAAGATCCTGCCTAATAATGTGCCATTTCCTCAGGTGACAGACACTCATCTCTCAAACACCATAGTTGGCAGAGCAGTGAAACATACATTCATGGGCACAAATGGCTCTAAGAATGACTGGAACGGGATGGTCCTAGAAGAGGTGCCAATCATGAAGACCTGGTTTTATATTACCTACAAGAAAGATCCGGTCTTGTACATTTACCACCTCCTGGATGACTACCTTGAAGGCAACCTCCACATCATGCCAGGCTCTAAGGAAGAGTGGAGTGGCCTGGTCCCAGATGAGGTGAAGACCATAACGACCTGTTTCTACATTGTCAACGAGAATGATCCGGTCCTGTACCTTTACCACCATCATGATGATTCCATTGAAGGCAACCTCCACATCACGCCTGAATGTCCTCCAGTAGAGGTGACTTTGGAATTAGGCAGGGATTCCTTGGAGGGCAAAAGAGTGCAGTACAACAAAAAACATGGAACCCAAGAGATAGGTAAAATTATTTGCCAAGTTCCCAACAAACCTTCTGTGTATTTCATCAAGTTTGATAATGACTTCCATATCTATGTCTATGATTTGGTGAAGATCTGTTAAAGTGAAATTCTCAAATTTTGAGGGGCAGACTTAATTAATTCTCTCTTTGGGAACGTGTTTTTTTAGAGATACCTCAGGTCTTCTATGAATCCTGGTATCTTTTCCAATGGATTATTCTTTCTCAAAGAATAAAAATTTGTTAACATGTTGTGTTATTTGGTCAATGATGGATTGTGTTTGGTGGATGGGGCATCACAGAAATACATGCCTCAAAACAGAGCAGGATTTATGGTCTTTTCCCCTTGGAGAGTAAAGGACTGGGGATGCGTGGTGTGGTAAAGGACAAGATGGCTGTCAAGGAAGCAGTGGAGAGGGGACAAAAAGTTGTATGATCTCGGGGCGGTATTAAGCTTGAGGGAAAACCATGTCAAATGGAAAGATGTGACTGATATCAGCGTGAGGTATTGGGACTTAAGAGGATAAAGAGTAGATTAATCAGGAAGGGACACAAATGTATACTCAAAATCAGAGAAAATTAGGTTTCATTTGATGAATGGTTTAATTCATACTGGCTGTAAGTCAAAGGATGTTTGATCTCCACTAGAGCATGTTGCTTAGTGAAAAGTGTCTCCGCTCAGTTGCTCTTCTCCAGTAAGTTGGACATCAAGCTACCTACTTAGTTTTGCCAGAATTCTGTCTGCCACCTACTTTGTCATGCCTGGATTCGGTATGCCTTCAACTCTCATAGGTCTTATCCATGTCATCCAATCCTTGTCAGTTCATTTAAATAATTGCCCTGCCATATCTGGAAAACAGCGTTCCCATTCATTGATCATGTTCTGTAGTACTTGGGCTATAAAACTCATGAACACACTCACCCACACACAGGAGAAACATGTACATATGATGCCCACTAGTGTGTGACATGCACACATATGATGAATGCACCGAACTCCATAATATCAGTAAAGTAGGGAATCCATGATGCTAGGTGGAGTCTGGCAAAGAACCCTCACACCCATCAAACCGCCAAATACCAGTATGGTACTGATGTCTGACTCCCATCCTGTAAGGAACCTGCCATCCTGGAACTGGGCTATTTTTGGTTCCTTCATCTTCACAAACTTGGTTAAAATGTTAGAGTTGTCAAACTGGGAGTTAGGGTCCAGCATGTAGATCAGCTGTCCCAGGTCAGGTGATTTGGCTACAATTTGGGTGAAAAATTGTACCAGGGATTTCTCGTACATCCTCTCCTCTACTTCTCCCTGTCCTCATCATCAATCTTGTGGGTGGGCCTGGAGCACAAAGAAGGTAAAATTGAATAAGCCTCCTCCTTAGTGGAAAACCTTGTCAATCCTTAATTTGACCTGACTCTCTGAGGGAATGCAGCACATTTTTTCCTACTAGGTCTCCTCATTCATTGGTTCACTCATTTTTCCAATGAATGATTGAATTCATCCATTCTTCCTTGTCTCTCTCTCTTCTTTCTTCCCTTCTTCCATTTCCCCCTTGATTGTAGAAATTTGAGCAGCAGGGCTGCATCCCCATGGGGCCGCCTTGTAAGGTTATGCTCCGAAATAACAACACAAAACTATTCATTTAAACACTGCCTGCCCCATTATTTTCAGCCTCTTAACCCATGTCTAATAATGTATGTTGCAGCACGAGGTGCGCTTATAAGGAAAGATTTAGCATGTCTGACCTGGTGGCTGGCTGTATCGCCATCTGCCTCAGAGTTCAGAGCTACCATTTCTGCCCATGGGAGAGGTGCATGGCATCTCTAAGCTCAATTCCTATTCCTCCCAGCATTCTCTTATGTTTATTCCACCCACCTATGTTCTAACCTTGCAGGCCAAACAGTTTCTTTATTTAATTAACCAATGACCTATACTCCATCATTACTCCTATTTCTGTTTAAACAAGAACGGAATCTTTAACTCTAACATAGCAAAATTACATATAACAAAACAGTTATCAAGCAAGAATTACAGTTACAATATTTATATCTATTTTATCTTTTATCATAACAATGGAAAACTATAACTATCTATCTAATCTTCAACTCCATCAGAGACTCCAGGATAATACAGTATTACCTAAGCAAACAAAAAGTAAGCCATTTTCAAACTCTAGAAATGACAGAGACATCTCACTGCCTGGACAGTCACCCAAAGTTCCTCTGTACCGTTGGTGTTTCCATCCTCAGCCTACAGGCCCATAGTTTCCAGCAGACATTTCCATGAAGCAGGAAATTTCAAAGGCATTCACTATCTGCTTGTCTTGAAGAATGTTTTGCTGACCCTTTCCTGAATCAGGAACACGAAAAGATCATCTCACCTTTAGGCAAGTTCAGTAGTCCTCTCTCTGAGTGTTTTCTGTGTACAGTTTATGCAACAATCCAGGCAAGAGCAGTTTCTTCCCCAAATGGCTATCAAACTCCATAAAGATCCTCTGTGATGCCCATCTTCTTCCTGAAGTAGATATGTGCTGCCAAGAGTAGAGTGTCTCACTGTCATGAAAAACCCTAAGGTACTAAAACATTAAATAGCCTATTTTGTAGTCTAGAGAGATATGAATAATGCCTATCTAACTGAAATATATATATCTATGTAGCTAGAAAATCTAACTAACATGACTACAAACTTGACTATTATTAATGATTATCCATTAATAACCTATATACATTATATTTTTAAATGAACTACACAATCACAGTACCTTAATGAAGATCAAAACTGCATATACATATAACAAAATGACCTAAAATCTCTATCAGTAAAGCAAAATCTATACTAATGCAAATATTCATATCTATATCACATCCCACTTTAAATGTAAAAGAACCTTTATAAGCCATATTTGGGAACGTGGGTGCAGTTTCTACTCTCCAAAATGCTTCCTGCTGAATGGTGGCATCATTATTGATTTATCTCAGTTGGCAGTTGAGCAAAGCAAATTTTTAAAGCTGTTCACAGCAACCTTTAAGTAGGGCGTGGTCCATCCTACCATATTAGGATATAGGCATCCACTGACTATCACCCTCTGTGAAAACAAAATAGAAACTCCTTTCCAAAGCATCATGTCCTTAGATCCAAATTTCAAAGTCAAGGCATTTTCAAAATATCTATGTTGGATTATTTCAGCAGCTTTTATGAAGAAACATCTTTTAGCAGCTATTGCTACTTAATCAAAATTCAAATGATTCAAAAAGAGCATAATAGCATACAATATCAAAATTCGCTGTGAATTTTCCATCTTTGTGCGCTTCAATTTAACCTCTATTTTGTTTATTTTTCCTTTTTATTTTTTGCCTTTTGAGACAGGTTCTCTGTATCTTTGATCTGGAATAACTCTGTATACCTGTCTGTCCTTGAAGTCTCAGAGATCTGACTCTCTCTGCCTTTCAGGCATTGGGATTAAAGGTGTATGCTACTACACATTGAACTCACAAAGATCTGTTTGTCTCTGCCTTCAAGGCACTGGGATTAAAGGCGTGTGCTACCTCACCTTGAAGGTACAGAGGTCAATCTCCCTCTGCCTCCCATGTGTTGGGTTTACAGGTGTGTACTACCACACCCAACAACTCTCTTCCTTTTTTTAACTTTAAGAACTTCAAATTTTAGCCTGCACATATTTTTAACACACTGTAAATCATTTAAAAATTTTCTTTGTCTTTGAATCTCTCGTTACTCTATTTCTCTCTCTGTTTTTCTGACCACATGAGTCTTTCATTTACCAAGCAATCTCAGTAGGACTAAAGCCGTGGCTTTGCTGGCCAGATGTAGCCCATTCCTTAGCTTTCTGCCATTCCAACCTTGTGGCTGAGGTACCGAACAGAGCCGCATTCAGTGACACAAGTCTACAGTGTTTCAAGGTCCTTGCCATCAAAGAGGCTGCAACAGACAACACTCAAGCCCTCTTTCTGTAGCTGGCCCTCCTTCCTCAAACAGTCAGAGTTTGCCCAGGCAGGATGGCCCAGAAAGCCGGCATTTTAAAACAACACAGTTTTTTTTCCTGCTACTGCTGAAAACATACAAGCATTCAGTTGGCTTTTATCAACACCATTTAAATGTTTTGTGGCAGGACCTCTTAAGGGCTGCAGGGTTTTGCAGCTGAAGCTGAGTCAGCAAGCCTCTTTTAGATGAGAGCCCTTGCTTTCTTCTAGCAAGCAGAGCAGACCGAGAAATCGCTGCTACCAAGAAAACATGCTTTACTCTTTCCCAAGCTTTCTCAGGCTTTCAGTGGATTCAGTTGTCCACAAGGCTGCAAGACATTCTGTAGTTATTTGAGCATTGAGGCTGTGTCCCCAGCACCACGGCCGCATGAAGGTTATGCCTGAAATAAATACACAAAAACTGTATTCTTTTAAACACTGCTGGCCCATTAGATTCAGCATTTTAACCCATTTCTAATAATCAGTGTAGTATAACGAGGTGCACTTACCAGGAAAAATTCAGCATGTCTGACATGGTGGCTGGCTGCATCGACATCTGCCTCAGAGAGCAGAGCTATGGCATCTGCCGGGGAGAGGGGAGCATGGCTTCTGTGAGCTCACTACCTCTTCCTCCCGGCATTCTATTTTGTTTACTCCACCTACCTATGTTCTAACCTATCAGCTGAAGCGGATTCTTTCTTTAATTAATCAATAAACTTCTTCTGTCACTTTATCCTTTCAACAGCTTGCCCATATAAATCTCCCATGTGTCTTCTGTTGTATAATCTTTCATTTGTAAAGAACTTGCACTCTCAGGGGAGGATTTTTCTGACATCTCTGTGGATGGAGATCATATGAGGAAGATCAGATGAGCAACCATGACAACTCTAATGCTGTAGAGTTAGGTGGACCAGAGACTGATGGCTGACATTCCTGTGCTATGCATCAGATGCCCCTGAACTCTGGCCCTGTTGACAGACAGGCAGACATCAAGTTGGTCACACATACTTAACTCATTCGGGTTCACAGATACTGTAAATGGAGTTTTAATTCTTCTCCTAAACTAATAAAAAAACCAAGATTAGGAGAAGAGAAGAGCCTGAAGTAAGGCCTCAAAATGGGTCATTTTGCATAGGAAAGGTTACCTGCCTCCATGTATGCTGTCTCCCTTTCTTAGTCAAATCCATCCTTCCAGTGTCTAGCTAACAGCTAACCATAGGATTGAACCCAACTGCCTTTGATTTCTGAAATAAGTGCTGTCCCCTTAAGGTCTCATAACAGCACAGGAAGGTTTGTAAGACTGTCCCAGCAACAATTTAAAGCAATTCGAGGACACCAAAGATGCAGCAAATTTGGTTAACTGGTAATATAGATCGTTCTGATGGGACAAAATAATTTAGAATTAAAAAAAAAACAGATTGTTGTACTCATGATGAATTTATGTGATATGGCACACACAGGCTTCTGGTTCTGATTACTTCATGCTCGGTGGGTTTTGGAGATTGTCGTGACCCTGAACCTAGCTGGAGGCTTTGGGGCCTTGAAAGGACAAGACTTAATATTTCAGGACATCCTTGTACTTGGTCCCCACTGTTTACTGATTTCCTTACAGAGAATGAGCAGCCATCTACTCCTGCTGCCATGCCTTCCCCACATGAACAGAGAGAAGACCCTATACACACAGGTCGCTTGTATCACATGTGAAGGCATAAGTCACAAACAAACTCCCACAACAGTTTAGAATTGTGATTAATAGAATGATTAGTTCTTGAAAGGGGAAAAACTTAGAGATCACAATCCCTTACAAAAGCCCTCTGCAGGATCAGAAAAGGAGCCTAGTAGCCGGAAGGGAAGCTCAAGCAAGAGATCAAGCTGAAGGTAGAAGTTGCTTTTTAAAAGAGAGAGAGACCACAACTCAATGGGCTGGTATCTCAGTGGCTATTCAGGAAACATCACAGAGAAAGGATCTGCTTCATGCATGAGAGTCACCGATGATTTCCCTTAAAGAACAAAACCCATCAAAACTCCCAATAACATCATCAGCATTCAACAACATGTCTATGATTTCTTTGCCTTGCCTTTGATTGTGCAGTAAATGATGCTGATAGTTAATCTGTGCAATTAATGCAAATTTCCTTGTAACCGACTAGACAGAATTGACAGGTTATCTTAAACACAGCAGGGAGTCACTCTACGATGGAACTGGTTCATCATCACCTGTGTGACAGTGACATAATTGAGATCTTTCCTTTGTCTATAAATCTCATTATGTTCAACATGATATGTTGTCATACAGATTTCTTAGGGTTTTGTCCCACTGGTGGTTTCCTTGGTATGCTTACATAATTTTTGCCAGATCCAATCAGTTTTGCCATGCACTCTCAGCTCCACGTCATTGTGTTCCCCTTATGTTCCAGTCCAGGCATTTTAGACCTCTTGTAACTGTTGTAAGAGTATCTCATGTTCCACCTAAATGATTTAGGGTTTTATTTAGGCTGGGTTTTATCTTCCATCACTGAGTTCATTGACTTTCCTTGGGCGTAATTCCTGGGACACTGAGCCTAACTCCTGGAGGATTCCTCCAGTTATTTCTCCTTTCTTAGATAGTTTACACTCTCACTATTACTGTGAGAGTGTTTCTGTAGCAAATATTCTTCTCAAGATGAGAAGAAACTTCAATATTACAATCCATTTGTTATTGTGATTTAAATACACACACACAAACACACACACAAGTTAATGCACATACACTGATGATATCTCAATTTATGGGGCCATTCTGGGGATGTCAAGATCGATATCTCTCATGTGGTTCTCAGAAGGCCATAGGGTGACCCTCTCTAGGTACTTAAGCAGGGAGGAGAAGTTGACCGCACTGTGACATGTCCCTAGGAACTATGTGTGCCTTGTCCCATAGTCAGACTGATGACTGACTATCTTGAAAACCCCCATGGAACATTTGTTTTGCAAATGATGGAGATCAAGTCAGGGTCAAAATCAGAAAACTAGATGGAGCTTCCAAGCTCCAGTGGAAGAGCAGATGGATGGAGAAAAAGAGCAAGGATGTCAGGAATATAAGGGCTTGGTCCACACTATGAGACACTGCGCCTGAACTAAGGGGATTTCAACTAAACCAGTGACCTGGGAATGAAAGAACATGGGCTCAAACTGGAAGCTCTGAATGTGGCTGACTAATGGGGCACACGGAGAAGCCAAAGATAATGGCACTTGCAATTGTCTGCATATCATACACTGTCTTTTTGTGATCATATGTTTGTGGATGCATACCTTGCTAAATCTGGATGGATGAAGATTGGGCTTGGACTTCCCACAGCTCAAAGTACCCTGCCCTCTATTTGGACTGGTGTTTGAGTGGAGAGGTTTATTTGCGGAGCAAGAAGATTGTGGGAGGAGGAAGAGAAGTGGAACGTTTGATAATTATTATTATGAAGTAATGGAAAAAATCAATAGAAAATAACCAATGAGGACATTGGAGCTAGGAAAAAAAGCATTCATGTGAGTTGTTGATTCAGACCAAAAATTATTTTACAGAAAATAAAAAACCACATAAAAGGGTTGAGTTACTTGGAAAATATGACTCAAGTAATTGGGAAGAAGATTGGGGTTTTTATTTTGGGTCTTCATGGGGCTGTATGAGCAGCATTTTAGGACCTGTATGCTGGATACTTCTGGGGATTAGTATGGAAGAAACCTGGCTAGGAGGAGATTTATGACATAAGTAGAGCCTTGATGATGTCACAAAGCTTTGGTTGGGGGGTGGCAACTCTGTTCCACATGAAGCACTAGTCTTCTGTGAAGGTGGGCTTACTATCTTCACGGTGGCTGAGGAGGTCAGTTCAGCTCTTGGGCTCCACAACTGTTCAACCGAATTTACAGAAGTTGGAATCTAGAGATCCAAGATATTTTCTTTTGGTAAATATGTTTAGGAAGCAACTAAGACCTCTGTAGTCAAAGAAAGGTTTCTTTCAAATCTGCTCTGGGTCCAAAATTTATGTCGTTAACAGCTCCTATATTTGATAGCTGGGGGACGGGTAATGTCAAGTATTCTCCCCACTCTATCTTTGCTAAAAATGTCCAATTTCTCAGTCCACTTAAATGGCAAAGATCCTCTTTGTCCATATGTGTTTTAAAAGATAATTATTTCTAATAGGTGCTGTTGCACAGATTAATGTTTCTTTCTTTTGGCAGTTTGACTCACAGTACTCACTTCTCTAATGAAGATACAGAATATCTTTATGTAATCAACCTGGATCTGGATCAGGAGACACAATAGAGAGAGCCAGTGGACTGGAGTGCCATGACCTTGGGCAGGTGGTTATAGATCAGCCAACTAACCAGTAGCTTGAGTGGTAAGGAGAGGAGTGGCTGTTCTTTGAATTCTTTGCCATCTGTTCAGATATTTCTTTCTCACTTTAGGTATAGGCATAGCTTCGTCTCTCATTGATATAGTAAGTCAGGAAGTAGGTTTCTCAGTAGAGGTCAATTGCATTTTGCAGCAGGAATATGTCTCTGATACACATATACTGAGCTGTAGACAAGAGTTTGATAATTTTCCTATTAATTTCTTAAGAACATATTACATTTTGGTATCCAAATCTATTCAGCCCTGCCTTTTTCACCTGCTCCAAAGTTATTCCTTAAAAGAGCCTTGACCTCACATCCTCACCTTCTTATCCTTGCAGGCACTTATGGTGGAGGAAACCACTTTGTGTCTGATTTAAACTGAAGAGTTCTTCCTATGCAGAGATTGGCAGCTATGAAGCCCAAGCACAGAAACAGAGCCAAGAGACAGTGGAACAGGAGTGCTGTGGCCTATCTCAGAAAGTCTCCCGCCATGATGAAGATGCCTCTCAGTATGAGTGGCATGCCACCTCTCCAGAAGAAGAATGGGCCATCGCTCCAGAAGCAAAAACTTAGTAAGCCTTTTGAGGCCCTGGAGAATATTGTTGGCCGCAGAAATTCTCATGGCTGGAAGGAAGCCAATGAACCAGTCACCCATTGGAAAGCCATCATTCTAGATCAACTGCCAACATATCCCTCTCTCTATTTGTTGAAATATGATGGGATTGATTGTGTCTATGGCTTGGAGCTTCATAGTGATGAAAGGATTTTAAACCTGAAGATCCTGCCTAATAATGTGCCATTTCCTCAGTTGACAGACACTCATCTCTCAAACACCATAGTTGGCAGAGCAGTGAAACATACATTCATGGGCACAAATGGCTCTAAGAATGACTGGAACGGGATGGTCCTAGAAGAGGTGCCAATCATGAAGACCTGGTTTTATATTACCTACAAGAAAGATCCGGTCTTGTACATTTACCACCTCCTGGATGACTACCTTGAAGGCAACCTCCACATCATGCCAGGCTCTAAGGAAGAGTGGAGTGGCCTGGTCCCAGATGAGGTGAAGACCATAACGACCTGTTTCTACATTGTCAACGAGAATGATCCGGTCCTGTACCTTTACCACCATCATGATGATTCCATTGAAGGCAACCTCCACATCACGCCTGAATGTCCTCCAGTAGAGGTGACTTTGGAATTAGGCAGGGATTCCTTGGAGGGCAAAAGAGTGCAGTACAACAAAAAACATGGAACCCAAGAGATAGGTAAAATTATTTGCCAAGTTCCCAACAAACCTTCTGTGTATTTCATCAAGTTTGATAATGACTTCCATATCTATGTCTATGATTTGGTGAAGATCTGTTAAAGTGAAATTCTCAAATTTTGAGGGGCAGACTTAATTAATTCTCTCTTTGGGAACGTGTTTTTTTAGAGATACCTCAGGTCTTCTATGAATCCTGGTATCTTTTCCAATGGATTATTCTTTCTCAAAGAATAAAAATTTGTTAACATGTTGTGTTATTTGGTCAATGATGGATTGTGTTTGGTGGATGGGGCATCACAGAAATACATGCCTCAAAACAGAGCAGGATTTATGGTCTTTTCCCCTTGGAGAGTAAAGGACTGGGGATGCGTGGTGTGGTAAAGGACAAGATGGCTGTCAAGGAAGCAGTGGAGAGGGGACAAAAAGTTGTATGATCTCGGGGCGGTATTAAGCTTGAGGGAAAACCATGTCAAATGGAAAGATGTGACTGATATCAGCGTGAGGTATTGGGACTTAAGAGGATAAAGAGTAGATTAATCAGGAAGGGACACAAATGTATACTCAAAATCAGAGAAAATTAGGTTTCATTTGATGAATGGTTTAATTCATACTGGCTGTAAGTCAAAGGATGTTTGATCTCCACTAGAGCATGTTGCTTAGTGAAAAGTGTCTCCGCTCAGTTGCTCTTCTCCAGTAAGTTGGACATCAAGCTACCTACTTAGTTTTGCCAGAATTCTGTCTGCCACCTACTTTGTCATGCCTGGATTCGGTATGCCTTCAACTCTCATAGGTCTTATCCATGTCATCCAATCCTTGTCAGTTCATTTAAATAATTGCCCTGCCATATCTGGAAAACAGCGTTCCCATTCATTGATCATGTTCTGTAGTACTTGGGCTATAAAACTCATGAACACACTCACCCACACACAGGAGAAACATGTACATATGATGCCCACTAGTGTGTGACATGCACACATATGATGAATGCACCGAACTCCATAATATCAGTAAAGTAGGGAATCCATGATGCTAGGTGGAGTCTGGCAAAGAACCCTCACACCCATCAAACCGCCAAATACCAGTATGGTACTGATGTCTGACTCCCATCCTGTAAGGAACCTGCCATCCTGGAACTGGGCTATTTTTGGTTCCTTCATCTTCACAAACTTGGTTAAAATGTTAGAGTTGTCAAACTGGGAGTTAGGGTCCAGCATGTAGATCAGCTGTCCCAGGTCAGGTGATTTGGCTACAATTTGGGTGAAAAATTGTACCAGGGATTTCTCGTACATCCTCTCCTCTACTTCTCCCTGTCCTCATCATCAATCTTGTGGGTGGGCCTGGAGCACAAAGAAGGTAAAATTGAATAAGCCTCCTCCTTAGTGGAAAACCTTGTCAATCCTTAATTTGACCTGACTCTCTGAGGGAATGCAGCACATTTTTTCCTACTAGGTCTCCTCATTCATTGGTTCACTCATTTTTCCAATGAATGATTGAATTCATCCATTCTTCCTTGTCTCTCTCTCTTCTTTCTTCCCTTCTTCCATTTCCCCCTTGATTGTAGAAATTTGAGCAGCAGGGCTGCATCCCCATGGGGCCGCCTTGTAAGGTTATGCTCCGAAATAACAACACAAAACTATTCATTTAAACACTGCCTGCCCCATTATTTTCAGCCTCTTAACCCATGTCTAATAATGTATGTTGCAGCACGAGGTGCGCTTATAAGGAAAGATTTAGCATGTCTGACCTGGTGGCTGGCTGTATCGCCATCTGCCTCAGAGTTCAGAGCTACCATTTCTGCCCATGGGAGAGGTGCATGGCATCTCTAAGCTCAATTCCTATTCCTCCCAGCATTCTCTTATGTTTATTCCACCCACCTATGTTCTAACCTTGCAGGCCAAACAGTTTCTTTATTTAATTAACCAATGACCTATACTCCATCATTACTCCTATTTCTGTTTAAACAAGAACGGAATCTTTAACTCTAACATAGCAAAATTACATATAACAAAACAGTTATCAAGCAAGAATTACAGTTACAATATTTATATCTATTTTATCTTTTATCATAACAATGGAAAACTATAACTATCTATCTAATCTTCAACTCCATCAGAGACTCCAGGATAATACAGTATTACCTAAGCAAACAAAAAGTAAGCCATTTTCAAACTCTAGAAATGACAGAGACATCTCACTGCCTGGACAGTCACCCAAAGTTCCTCTGTACCGTTGGTGTTTCCATCCTCAGCCTACAGGCCCATAGTTTCCAGCAGACATTTCCATGAAGCAGGAAATTTCAAAGGCATTCACTATCTGCTTGTCTTGAAGAATGTTTTGCTGACCCTTTCCTGAATCAGGAACACGAAAAGATCATCTCACCTTTAGGCAAGTTCAGTAGTCCTCTCTCTGAGTGTTTTCTGTGTACAGTTTATGCAACAATCCAGGCAAGAGCAGTTTCTTCCCCAAATGGCTATCAAACTCCATAAAGATCCTCTGTGATGCCCATCTTCTTCCTGAAGTAGATATGTGCTGCCAAGAGTAGAGTGTCTCACTGTCATGAAAAACCCTAAGGTACTAAAACATTAAATAGCCTATTTTGTAGTCTAGAGAGATATGAATAATGCCTATCTAACTGAAATATATATATCTATGTAGCTAGAAAATCTAACTAACATGACTACAAACTTGACTATTATTAATGATTATCCATTAATAACCTATATACATTATATTTTTAAATGAACTACACAATCACAGTACCTTAATGAAGATCAAAACTGCATATACATATAACAAAATGACCTAAAATCTCTATCAGTAAAGCAAAATCTATACTAATGCAAATATTCATATCTATATCACATCCCACTTTAAATGTAAAAGAACCTTTATAAGCCATATTTGGGAACGTGGGTGCAGTTTCTACTCTCCAAAATGCTTCCTGCTGAATGGTGGCATCATTATTGATTTATCTCAGTTGGCAGTTGAGCAAAGCAAATTTTTAAAGCTGTTCACAGCAACCTTTAAGTAGGGCGTGGTCCATCCTACCATATTAGGATAGAGGCATCCACTGACTATCACCCTCTGTGAAAACAAAATAGAAACTCCTTTCCAAAGCATCATGTCCTTAGATCCAAATTTCAAAGTCAAGGCATTTTCAAAATATCTATGTTGGATTATTTCAGCAGCTTTTATGAAGAAACATCTTTTAGCAGCTATTGCTACTTAATCAAAATTCAAATGATTCAAAAAGAGCATAATAGCATACAATATCAAAATTCGCTGTGAATTTTCCATCTTTGTGCGCTTCAATTTAACCTCTATTTTGTTTATTTTTCCTTTTTATTTTTTGCCTTTTGAGACAGGTTCTCTGTATCTTTGATCTGGAATAACTCTGTATACCTGTCTGTCCTTGAAGTCTCAGAGATCTGACTCTCTCTGCCTTTCAGGCATTGGGATTAAAGGTGTATGCTACTACACATTGAACTCACAAAGATCTGTTTGTCTCTGCCTTCAAGGCACTGGGATTAAAGGCGTGTGCTACCTCACCTTGAAGGTACAGAGGTCAATCTCCCTCTGCCTCCCATGTGTTGGGTTTACAGGTGTGTACTACCACACCCAACAACTCTCTTCCTTTTTTTAACTTTAAGAACTTCAAATTTTAGCCTGCACATATTTTTAACACACTGTAAATCATTTAAAAATTTTCTTTGTCTTTGAATCTCTCGTTACTCTATTTCTCTCTCTGTTTTTCTGAGCACATGAGTCTTTCATTTACCAAGCAATCTCAGTAGGACTAAAGCCGTGGCTTTGCTGGCCAGATGTAGCCCATTCCTTAGCTTTCTGCCATTCCAACCTTGTGGCTGAGGTACCGAACAGAGCCGCATTCAGTGACACAAGTCTACAGTGTTTCAAGGTCCTTGCCATCAAAGAGGCTGCAACAGACAACACTCAAGCCCTCTTTCTGTAGCTGGCCCTCCTTCCTCAAACAGTCAGAGTTTGCCCAGGCAGGATGGCCCAGAAAGCCGGCATTTTAAAACAACACAGTTTTTTTTCCTGCTACTGCTGAAAACATACAAGCATTCAGTTGGCTTTTATCAACACCATTTAAATGTTTTGTGGCAGGACCTCTTAAGGGCTGCAGGGTTTTGCAGCTGAAGCTGAGTCAGCAAGCCTCTTTTAGATGAGAGCCCTTGCTTTCTTCTAGCAAGCAGAGCAGACCGAGAAATCGCTGCTACCAAGAAAACATGCTTTACTCTTTCCCAAGCTTTCTCAGGCTTTCAGTGGATTCAGTTGTCCACAAGGCTGCAAGACATTCTGTAGTTATTTGAGCATTGAGGCTGTGTCCCCAGCACCACGGCCGCATGAAGGTTATGCCTGAAATAAATACACAAAAACTGTATTCTTTTAAACACTGCTGGCCCATTAGATTCAGCATTTTAACCCATTTCTAATAATCAGTGTAGTATAACGAGGTGCACTTACCAGGAAAAATTCAGCATGTCTGACATGGTGGCTGGCTGCATCGACATCTGCCTCAGAGAGCAGAGCTATGGCATCTGCCGGGGAGAGGGGAGCATGGCTTCTGTGAGCTCACTACCTCTTCCTCCCGGCATTCTATTTTGTTTACTCCACCTACCTATGTTCTAACCTATCAGCTGAAGCGGATTCTTTCTTTAATTAATCAATAAACTTCTTCTGTCACTTTATCCTTTCAACAGCTTGCCCATATAAATCTCCCATGTGTCTTCTGTTGTATAATCTTTCATTTGTAAAGAACTTGCACTCTCAGGGGAGGATTTTTCTGACATCTCTGTGGATGGAGATCATATGAGGAAGATCAGATGAGCAACCATGACAACTCTAATGCTGTAGAGTTAGGTGGACCAGAGACTGATGGCTGACATTCCTGTGCTATGCATCAGATGCCCCTGAACTCTGGCCCTGTTGACAGACAGGCAGACATCAAGTTGGTCACACATACTTAACTCATTCGGGTTCACAGATACTGTAAATGGAGTTTTAATTCTTCTCCTAAACTAATAAAAAAACCAAGATTAGGAGAAGAGAAGAGCCTGAAGTAAGGCCTCAAAATGGGTCATTTTGCATAGGAAAGGTTACCTGCCTCCATGTATGCTGTCTCCCTTTCTTAGTCAAATCCATCCTTCCAGTGTCTAGCTAACAGCTAACCATAGGATTGAACCCAACTGCCTTTGATTTCTGAAATAAGTGCTGTCCCCTTAAGGTCTCATAACAGCACAGGAAGGTTTGTAAGACTGTCCCAGCAACAATTTAAAGCAATTCGAGGACACCAAAGATGCAGCAAATTTGGTTAACTGGTAATATAGATCGTTCTGATGGGACAAAATAATTTAGAATTAAAAAAAAAACAGATTGTTGTACTCATGATGAATTTATGTGATATGGCACACACAGGCTTCTGGTTCTGATTACTTCATGCTCGGTGGGTTTTGGAGATTGTCGTGACCCTGAACCTAGCTGGAGGCTTTGGGGCCTTGAAAGGACAAGACTTAATATTTCAGGACATCCTTGTACTTGGTCCCCACTGTTTACTGATTTCCTTACAGAGAATGAGCAGCCATCTACTCCTGCTGCCATGCCTTCCCCACATGAACAGAGAGAAGACCCTATACACACAGGTCGCTTGTATCACATGTGAAGGCATAAGTCACAAACAAACTCCCACAACAGTTTAGAATTGTGATTAATAGAATGATTAGTTCTTGAAAGGGGAAAAACTTAGAGATCACAATCCCTTACAAAAGCCCTCTGCAGGATCAGAAAAGGAGCCTAGTAGCCGGAAGGGAAGCTCAAGCAAGAGATCAAGCTGAAGGTAGAAGTTGCTTTTTAAAAGAGAGAGAGACCACAACTCAATGGGCTGGTATCTCAGTGGCTATTCAGGAAACATCACAGAGAAAGGATCTGCTTCATGCATGAGAGTCACCGATGATTTCCCTTTAAGAAAAAAACCCATCAAAACTCCCAATAACATCATCAGCATTCAACAACATGTCTATGATTTCTTTGCCTTGCCATTGATTGTGCAGTAAATGATGCTGATAGATAATCTGTGCAATTAATGCAAATTTCCTTGTAACTGACTAGACAGAATTGACAGGTTATCTTAAACACAGCAGGGAGTCACTCTACGATGGAAGTGGTTCATCATCACCTGTGTGACAGTGACATAATTGAGATCTTTCCTTTGTCTATAAATCTCATTATGTTCAACATGATATGTTGTCATACAGATTTCTTAGGGTTTTGTCCCACTGGTGGTTTCTTTGGTATGCTTACATAATTTTTGCCAGATCCAATCAGTTTTGCCATGCACTCTCAGCTCCACGTCATTGTGTTCCCCTTATGTTCCAGTCCAGGCATTTTAGACCTCTTGTAACTGTTGTAAGAGTATCTCATGTTCCACCTAAATGATTTAGGGTTTTATTTAGGCTGCGTTTTATCTTACATCACTGAGTTCATTGACTTTCCTTGAGCGTAATTCCTGGGACACTGAGCCTAACTCATGGGGGATTCCCATGGAACTTTTGTTTGGCAAATGATGGAGATCAAGTCAGGGTCAAAATCAGAAACCTAGATGGAGCTTCCAAGCTCCAGTGGAAGCGCAGATGGATTGAGAAAAAGAGCAAGGATGTCGGAATATAAGGGCTTGGTCCACACTATGAGACACTGTGCCTGTACTAAGGGGATTACAACTAATCCAGTGACCTGGGCATGAAAGAACATGGGATCAATCTGGAAGCTCTGAATGTGGCTGACAATTGGGGCAGACGGAGAAGCCAAAGATAATGGCACTTGCAATTGTCTGCATATCATACACTGGCTTTTTGTGATCATAAATTTTGTGGATGCATATCTTGCTAAATCTGGATGGATGAAGGGTGGGCTTGGACTTCCCACAGCTCAAAGTACCCTGCCCTCTATTTGGACTGGTGTTTGAGTGGAGAGGTTTACTTGTGGAGCAAGAAAAATATGGGAGGAGGAAGAGAAGTGGAAAGTTTGATAATTATTATTATGAAGTAATGGAAAAATCAATAGAAAATAACCAATGAGGACATGGAGCTAGGAAAAAAAAACATTCATGTGAGTTGTTGACTCAGACCAAAAATTATTTTACAGAAGAAAAAAAAAACACATAAGGGGGTTGAGTTACTTGTAAAATATGACTCAAGTAATTGGGAAGAAGATTGGGGTTTTTATTTTGGGTCTTCATGGGGCTGTATGAGCAGCATTTTAGGACCTGTATGCTGGATATTTCTGGGGGTTAGTAGGGAAGAAACCTGGCTAGGAGGAGTTTTATGACATAAGTAGAGCCTTGATGATGTCACAAAGCTTTGGTTGGGGGTGGCAACTCTGTTCCACATGAAGCACTAGTCTTCTGTGTAGGTGGGCTTACTATCTTCACGGTGGCTGAGGAGGTCAGTTCAGCCCTTGGGCTCCACAACTGTTCAACCGAATTTCCAGAAGTTGGAATCTAGAGAGCCAAGATATTTTCTTTTGGTAAATATGTTTAGGAAGCAACTAGGACCTCTGTAGTCAAAGAAAGGTTTCTTTCAAATCTGCTCTGGGTCCAAAATTTATGTCGTTAACAGCTCCTATATTTGAGAGCTGGGGGACGGTTAATGTCAGGTATTCTCCCCACTCTATGTTTGCTAAAAATGTCCAATTCCTCAGTCCACTTAAATGGCAAAGATCCTCTTTGTCCATATGTGTTTTAAAAGATAATTATTTCTAAAAGGTGCTGTTGCACAGATTAATGTTTCTTTCTTTTGGCAGTTTGACTCACAGTACTCACTTCTCTAATGAAGATACAGAATATCTTTATGTACAACCTGGATCTGGATCAGGAGACACAATAGAGAGAGCCAGTGGACTGGAGTGCCATGACCTTGGGCAGGTGGTTATAGATCAGCCAACTAACCAGTAGCTTGAGTGGTAAGGAGAGGAGTGGCTGTTCTTTGAATTCTTTGCCATCTGTTCAGATATTTCTTTCTCACTTTAGGTATAGGCATAGCTTCCTCTCTTATTGATATAGTAAGTCAGGAAGTAGGTTTCTCAGTAAAGGTCAATTGCATTTTGTAGCAGGAATATGTCTCTGATACACATATACTGAGCTGTAGACAAGAGTTTGATAATTTTCCTATTAATTTCTTAAGAACATATTCCATTTAGGTATCCAAATCTATTCAGCCCTGCCTTTTTTACCTGCTCCAAAGTTATTCCTAAAAAGAGCCTTGACCTCACATGCTCACCTTCTTATCCTTGCAGGCACTTATGGTGGAGGAAACCACTTTGTGTCTGATTTAAAATGAAGAGTTCTTCCTATGCAGACATTGGCAGCTATGAAGCCCAAGCACAGAAACAGAGCCAAGAGACAGTGGAACAGGAGTGCTGTGGCCTATCTCAGAAAGTCTCCCGCCATGATGAAGATGCCTCTTAGTATGAGTTGCATGCCACCTCTCCAGAAGAAGAATGGGCCATCGCTCCAGAAGCAAAAACTTAGTAAGCCTTTTGAGGCCCTAGAGAATATTGTTGGCCGCAGAATTTCTCATGGCTGGAAGGAAGCCAATGAACCAGTCACCCATTGGAAAGCCATCATTCTAGATCAACTGCCAACATATCCCTCTCTCTATTTGTTGAAATATGATGGGATTGATTGTGTCTATGGCTTGGAGCTTCATAGTGATGAAAGGATTTTAAACCTGAAGATCCTGCCTAATAATGTGCCATTTCCTCAGGTGACAGACACTCATCTCTCAAACACCATAGTTGGCAGAGCAGTGAAACATACATTCATGGGCACAAATGGCTCTAAGAATGACTGGAACGGGATGGCCCTAGAAGAGGTGCCAATCATGAAGACCTGGTTTTATATTACCTACAAGAAAGATCCGGTCTTGTACATTTACCACCTCCTGGATGACTACCTGGAAGGCAATGTACCGGCACAAAATAAAGGCAATGGAGATATCAAAGAATATTTACCTGTTTATTGTTAAACTTACTGAACCAAAGTTCCAGCTTAGCACAGGTAGCAAGGAACAAAAGGGACGAGCTGCCTCTCCGCGCACCCTTTATTGGCATGGATTCGCCTGAGGCAAACCCCGCCCTCTAAAGGGAGCTGATTTAACCCCTTTATCTCCCCCTTTTGTCTAAATAAGACACAACTAAACCAAATATAACTATAACAATAATAACAAATGATAAATATAACAAACAATATTGAGAGCAAAAGTTTTGCTAAAGAGTAACTACAATTAAATAATCTTCAACTCCATCAAAGATCTGAGAAGGGAGTAAATATTACTTAACAAAAAAGAGATATCCAAAATGTGCAACAAATGACAGAGACAATTGACTGCCTGGGCAATCACCCAAAATCTCGTTTGTAATGTTGAGTCAACCAACTTTGGCTAAGGCCTAACATAACTGACATACCATTCTCAAATGCAAGGAACTTTATTAGGATTATCCTACCCTGTCTTGGCAAGATAAGACAATCCTGTTTATATCTTAGTCAGTAGTTGAGGTATGGGTTTTTCTTAACCCAAAGGCCAGTTCTGCCAGGAAGACAAGCTCCCAGTGGAGTGTCTTTGGTGCTCAACGTTCTCTCGGGAGTAGAGCGGTGTTGCCAGGAGTAAATTGTGTCTCAATGGCACATAATTCTAGGTTAGATTAAAGGCCATTTTCTACAGCTCTTCAAAGAGGCTGAAGATTATACTATCTATACTGAAAATAATCTCTATGTATCTAAAAAACCTAATTAACCTAAAAATAATATGACAAACATGTAATTCTCAATACCTATCTAATTTGAAAACTAAGGGAATAAACAATTGTGCAATGTATGAAGACAATGATCTTCACTTGTAAACAATGTCATTACTTATCAAATGTAAACAATGTTATTACATAAATAGGACCAGAGGTAGAAATGTACATTGTGATATGATAGATGTATCCATACAATATAAGCATACCAAAATAGAGGTAGGAACACTCACATTCAATATTCAATATATCAATATACAAGAAACAGTACCAACATAATTTTCTAAAAACAGTAAGTCACAAATACCAATCATCCCATCAACCCAGTTAATCCCCCTCTTTTTTTTTTATTTTTTTATTTTATATTTATATATATCCCTAATTCCATACAATATCTCCCCATCCCCTCACCCCTAAACCAACCACTAAAAGATGTCCCTAACCCTGTGGGCAAACTCTGTTGGGAGAGGGGACGTCGTCCTCTTAGATTGCTTCTAGCTGACATGGGGGCGACGTTCTTCTTAGGGGCCCCTGTGAAAGCAAACGATGGTAAAATTCCCAAATTAACCTTTGACTTAAGAAGACTATAACTAGTCTCTGTGTGTTTTGAGAAGGTCCGGCCAGAGCGTTGTCAAAAATGTGCATCATATGAAATTGTCTCTTGCAATTGGTACCAAAAAACAGATCCAAAATTAGTGCTTAAAAAAAAAAATTCATGACGTCATAAAAACCAGATTGAGTTGATGTTGTGGGGCCCCATCTTCATCCTGGAAACTTCAACAATTACTGTAGGAAAATATGTTGCTTGTTATGGGAAATTTAAACATTAACAACAAGGACTTATACTGACATGTAAAGAAAGACACAGATGTGAGGGAAGGCAAAGAAAGTTTATCAAGTATAAAATTATTCTTATTCTGTCCCATTTCATGGCTCCTGACCTGAGACAGAAACTTTGAAATACCTCTTATCAACAGGCTTGGAATTGAAGAAGGACTGAGCCATAGTCCAACTCCAAAACCAGCTCTACACATTTATAAAGAAGTGTTCAATAAAACATATAAATATACATAAATATATATAAAACCAATACTTACGATACGTATAGAATTTTATTGTTGATGTTTAATGGGTCGTATCTATTTTCCATCCATCAATAATTAAATATTCAGGGTCCCTCAAATTCTTTGGAGATGAATATTTTCCTGTGGAGATAAGAAAAGAACCCTGCCCCCATCCTATTAGTAATCCTTACCATCTGTATGTCGGTCATCCTTGTGAATGAATTGTTATTTATCTTTTCCAAGTGACTTCTCTTCCTCAAACCGAACCTTTATTAATTTTGACGGTATCCATAATTTTTCCTCACCTGTGGAGATAAGAGCAAAACCCCTTCCCCAACGCAGCACATCTCCTGGCTTCCATTGGGAGGTTAGTACATCCTTGAAATAAACTGGTTGATTTAGTTCAGCAGACTTTTCCATTATCCAATGTCTTTCTGCAGCCGTCGTTCCCTTCTCGTTAGCGTTGAGAAAATTCAAGGTTAACAAAGCATTATGTAACCTATTTCTAGGGGTGTTTTCCACCCCTTTCTGTTTGTTCAACATATCCTTTATAGTTCGATTTGATCTTTCTATGACTGCTTGACCTGTAGGATTGTATGGTATACCTGTAACATGCTTGATATTGTAATGATCAAAAAACCGTTTCATCTTCCTAGAGACATAAGCAGGACCATTATCTGTCTTTATTTGTTTAGGTATATCCATGATAGCCATGACTTCTAATAAATGAGTGATTACTGAATCAGCTTTTTCTGAACTTAAAGCAGTTGCCCACTGAAAGCCTGAATAAGTGTCGATGGTGTGATGAACATATTTCAATTTGCCAAATTCTGCAAAGTGGAACACATCCATCTGCCAGATTTCATTTCTATGAGTGCCCTTTGGATTAACTCCTGCTGGCAGTGGCGTTTGGTTATAGAAAGAGCAGGTAGGGCATTTCTTCACAATCTCCTTAGCTTGTTGCCATGTAATAGAAAACTCTTTCTTCAAACCTTTGCTATTAACATGATGTTTTTTATGAAATTCAGAGGCTTGAAGCACACTACCAATCAATAATTGATCAATTTCTGCATTACCTTGTGCTAGAGGACCTGGCAGACCCGTATGGGATCGGATGTGTGTTATGTACATAGGGCAAAGCCTGTTCCTGATCAAATCTTGAACCTGGATAAACAATGAGGTTAGTTCTGTATCATCAGGTATAAATTCAGCAGTTTCAATATGTAAAATAACTCTTTCTGCATATTGTGAATCAGTAACTATATTAATAGGTTCTTTAAAATATCTTAGTACCATAAGAATGGCATATAATTCTGCCTTCTGACCAGAATCATAAGGACTTTGTTCCACCTTACCCAAGTCTTCTGATTTGTAACCTGCCTTCCCTGATTTATTGGCATCAGTATAGAATGTACGGGCTCCAGTTATTGGAGCATCACGGACTATTCGAGGAAGGATCCAAGAAGTTCTCTTTATGAAGTTGAGACGCTTGCTTTTTGGATAGTTGTTATTAATGTCTCCCAAAAAATTAGCACAAGCTCTTTGCCATGGTTCATTATCTTCCCATAATTTCTTTAGTTCATCAGCAGTGAAAGGCACTATAATTTCTGCTGGGTCTATGCCTGCTAGTTGACGAAGTCTCAGCTTGCCTTTTATAATTAACTCAGAGACTTTTTCCACATAAGTTTTCAGTTTCTTACTTGGTTTATGTGGTAAAAAGATCCATTCCAAGATAATATCATCTCTCTGCATTAAAATTCCTGTAGGAGAAATTTTCGATGGTAATATGACGAGAATACAATCGAGCTCTGGATTCACTCTGTCCACATGTGCCTGTTGTAATTTCTCCTCAATCATTGTCAGTTCCTTTTCTGCTTCAGCTGTTAATTCTCTGGGACTGTTTAAATCTTTATCACCATCCAAGGTCTTGTTCAAATGAATTATTAGATCAGGTGTTATCCCAATAGTTGGTCGTAAACTGGAAATGTCTCCTAACAGTCTTTGAAAGTCATTAAGAGTCCGTAAGCGATCTCTCCAAATTTGTGCCTTCTGTGTCTTAATTTTTTGCAAACCTATTCTATAACCTAAATAATTAACAGAATCTCCCTTCTGAATCTTTTCAGGAGCAATTTGCAATCCCCATTTAGGTAACAGTATCTGTATTTCTTCAAACAGCCTGTTCAAGGTATCTATGTTTGAATCAGATAACAATATGTCGTCCATGTAATGGTATACAATAGATTTGGGAAATTTCTTGCGTATTATTTGCAATGGTTGGTTCACAAAATATTGGCACAGGGAGGGGCTATTTAACATACCCTGGGGGAGGACGGTCCAGTGGTACCTCCTCGAAGGTTGAGAATTGTTATAAGTAGGCACTGTGAAGGCAAATTTTTCTCTATCTTCTTTTTGCAAAGGTATAGTGAAAAAACAATCCTTCAAATCAATAACTATGAGAGGCCATCCTTTTGGTAATAAAGAGGGCAACGGAATTCCAGATTGCACAGGGCCCATAGGTTGAATAACCTTGTTGATGGCCCTGAGATCTGTCACCATTCTCCATTTACCTGATTTTTTCTTAACCACAAATACAGGAGAATTCCAAGGGCTGGTAGATTCTTCTATATGTCCAGCATCTAGTTGCTCTTGTACCAGCTGTTCTAAAGCCTGTAGCTTTTCCTCAGCTAAAGGCCATTGCTTTGTCCATATTGGTTTCTCAGTCAACCATTTTAGAGGCAAGGCTGTTGGTATTTCTGAAGGGACATCAATTGCTTGTTCCTGCACAGCCCTAATGGCCGGTTTTGTCCTTTTGTAATAACTTTTAATATTCCTTTCAGAAATATGGGCTCTAGAAGTAGCAGGAATGTTAATTTGAGTATTCCATTGTTGTAATAGGTCACGACCCCATAAATTCATTGCAATATTGGCTACATAAGGCCTTAATTTTCCTATTTGTCCCTCAGGCCCTATACATTCAACCCATCTCGTGCTCTGTCATACTCGAGATAGGGTTCCAATTCCCAGGAGCTGAACATTTACATTCTGAAGAGGCCAATATGGATGCCAAGATTCTGGGGTAATGATACTTACATCAGCACCTGTGTCCAGTAGGCCAGTAATAAAAATGCCATTTACACACACTCTCAGCTTAGGTCTTTGATCATTTATAGAAGTTTGCCAAAACACACGTAACTCATCTTTCTGATTACTATTGCTTGTAACAGTAGGCATGTGGCTTTCTAATTGTCCTGACGAGGCATGTTCTCTGCAGAAACTGGGAATGTCTGAACCATGTTTGCCATGGGGGCCTGAGAGGCCCCCCCTCTCACGTTTACCGTCTGTATCAGGTTGCCTTGTCTATCTCTTGTAGACCTGCATTCATTCGTCCAATGTCTGCCCTTCCCACATCTTCTACATAAACCTGAAGGCTGATTCCTTCTATTCCTGTTATTTCTAGAAGACGCATTATTATTATTTCTGAAAACCCGTTGTTTACAATTCCTTTTCATATGACCCATTTTGCCACAATTAAAACATTTGGTATTCTGGTGTCTCCTTTTACCATTGGAAATTGCTTCTTCTACCCATGCTTCAGTGCCATAGTCAAATGTGTCAACATCTAGTGTATGCAAGACCCATTCTTCCAAGGACGCTGATCTGAACATTAAAGGCCTCAAGATCCTTTTGCATTCCACATTAGCATTTTCGTAAGCCAAAGACTCAATTATTATACGTCTTGCTTCTGGGTCAGGTATCCCCATTTGTACAGCCTTAGTTAATCTTTGTAAAAAGTCACTGAACGGTTCTCTCTGACCCTGTTTAACTGTGACAAATGATTCCATTCTCTGTCCTGGGTCTTGTACTCTGTCCCAAGCCCTTAAGGCTGCTGTAGTACACATGGAGATTATGGTTTCATCCAAATTAGCTTGTTCCTGAGGGTCTGAAAAGAGCCCTTCACCTAGAATTTTATCTAGGGAAACGTCAATTCCCTTCGCCTTTTCCTGCTGTTCTAAAAGTCTAGCCTCTTGCCTGAATAAGCATTTCCATTTTAAGTGCGGTCCACTCTCAAGGACCGCGGAGCTCAGCTGGAGCCAGTCCAAGGGGGTTGCTTTGCTTGTTGTGGCCCAAGATTTTAGCATCTCTTTAACAAAAGGGGAGTGCATCCCAAAAGACATGATGGCCTGTTTAATTTCTTTGAGATCATTCATACGGACAGGCTCCCATGTATCTTCCTTGATGACCCTAGGGTTTCTGGAACCAACCACCTTTTCTGTTGTTATTACAGGAAAGGCATGTAGAGCTGTAGGTAGAGCTTTGTGAAAATTTTCCCGGAGGGATTTATCCACAGATGTAGTTAAAATTTGCCTCTCTACCCTTTGCTCTTCTTCATCAGAATTTAGAAATTCCTCAATCTTTTCAATTCTATTCACCATTGCTTTTTGTAATGTCTGAATCTCCATCCCAGAATTATGTTCTAACGCCTTCATTGAGGATTCTAGAGTATGAAATTTGTCCAGTAGAGATAACTTGTCATCTTTGGACATAATTTTTATGGCATAAACCGTGCCTTCTTGTATTGACAATCTTTCCGCCAATCTGTCATAAGCTTTAGACAAAATTCGATTGTCACATTCAGCAGTTTTGATTCTCTCAGTTAACGTTTCAGTTCCTACAGAAAGGGACTGCTGAAACTTACGATCTAATTCAGCTGTTCCTTCTTCCATAGTAATGAATTTCTCCTTAACATCAGAAAGGGACTGCTGAAACTTACGATCCAATTCAGCTGTTCCTTCTTCCATAGTAATGAATTTCTCCTTAACATCAACCTGTACTTTTTTTAGATTTTGCTCAGTTAACCGAGTCATGTTAAACAAAGATTTGTTTTCTTCCTGGAGAACTTCAAACTGATTCTTGAGAAGATTGTTGTCACTCTCAATAGTTTTTAAACGTTCAACCTCTGCCTTAAGAGATTTGATCATTTTCCTATTATCAAACCAAATAGTGCTAAGGAAAATTAAGAATCCCAGGAATATCCATATATGTGGTGTGGTAGACACCTCTTGTAAGATCTCCCAAATGGTGCATTCAAAAGAACTATTGAAATAGGCTGCGGTCACGTTGTCAGACATTATTTAGAAAAGAAAAAGTTCTCTTACCTGTAATAACTGGTTCCTGCCAGTGGTGGCGAAAGAGCCCAGTTGAATCCACGTGTCCTAAATTTGAAATAAAAGGACTCAAAAACAAAATTGAAACAGACACCAAGCTGATAAGTATTTTTTGCCGGGGCTCTCAGGCCGCTGTCACGTGACCTGAGCGCTGGCGGCGGTGGGGGTGGTGGGAGGGGGAGCAGACACAGGCAGCGCGCGCGCCGGTGGGCAGTTGCGCACGGGATATCTGGCCGGGGCGGCTCGGAACAGAGGCTTAGGCGCTGTTAAAAAGGCTCTGTGGATATCAAACTCACTGCTTGATACTCTAACAAGCAGCAGGGAAAATCGAGTCGCTCAGAATCTCAGCTGTTTCAGCGCGCGCCCAGAGAGACTGCTCAGAATCTCTACTTCTTCCGCGCGTGCCCAGAGAGACCGCCGCAGCGACCCCGGGGTGCAAGAGACTCCGTTCGGGGCCGGTTCTCGCAAAGCCCCACGGGGGAGGCGCCAGATGTACCGGCACAAAATATAGGCAATGAAGATATCAAAGAATATTTACCAGTTTATTGTTAAACTTACTGAACCAAAGTTCCAGCGTAGCACAGGTAGCGAGGAACAAAAGGGACGAGCCAACTCTCCGCGCACCCTTTATTGGCATGGATTCGCCTGAGGCAAACCCCGCCCTCTAAAGGGAGCTGATTTAACCCCTTTAAGGCAACCTCCACATCATGCCAGGCTCTAAGGAAGAGTGGAGTGGCCTGGTCCCAGATGAGGTGAAGACCATACCGACCTGTTTCTACATTGTCAACGAGAATGATCCGGTCCTGTACCTTTACCACCATCATGATGATTCCATTGAAGGCAACCTCCACATCACGCCTGAATGTCCTCCAGTAGAGGTGACTTTGGAATTAGGCAGGGATTCCTTGGAGGGCAAAAGAGTGCAGTACAACAAAAAAGATGGAACCCAAGAGATAGGTAAAATTATTTGCCAAGTTCCCAACAAACCTTCTGTGTATTTCATCAAGTTTGATAATGACTTCCATATCTATGTCTATGATTTTGTGAAGATCTGCTAAAGTGAAATTCTCAAATTTTGAGGGGCAGACTTAATTCTCTCTTTGGGAATGTGTTTTTTCAGAGATACCTCAGGTCTTCTATGAATCCTGGTATCTTTTCCAATGGATTATTCTTTCTCAAAGAATAAAAATTTGTTAACATGTTGTGTTATTTGGTCAATGATGGATTGTGTTTGGTGGATGGGGCATCACAGAAATACATGCCTCAAAACAAAGCAAGATTTATGGTCTTTTCCCCTTGGAGAGTAAAGGACTGGGGATGCGTGGTGTGGTAAAGGACAAGATGGCTGTCAAGGAAGCAGTGGAGAAGGGACAAAAAGTTGTATGATCTCGGGGCGGTATGAAGCTTGAGGGAAACCATGTCAAATGGAAAGATGTGACCGATATCAGCGTGAGGTATTGGGACTTAAGAGGATAAAGAGTAGATTAATCAGGAAGGGACACAAATGTATACTCAAAATCAGAGAAAATTAGGTTTCATTTGATGAAAGGTTTAATTCGTACTGGCTGTAAGTCAAAGGATGTTTGATCTCCACTAGAGCATGTTGCTTAGTGAAAAGTGTCTCCGCTCAGTTGCTCTTCTCCAGTAAGTTGGACATCAAGCTACCTACTTAGTTTTGCCAGAATTCTGTCTGCCACCTACTTTGTCATGCCTGGATTCGGTATGGCTTGAACTCTCATAGGTCTTATCCATGCCATCCAACCCTTGTCAGTTCATTTAAATAATTGCCCTGCCATATCTGGAAAACAGTGTTCCCTTTCATTGATCATGTTCTGTAGTACTTGGGCTATAAAACTCATGAACACACTCACCCACACACAGGATAAATATGTACATATGATGCCCACTAGTGTGTGACATGCACACATATGATGAATGCACCGAACTCCATAATATCAGTAAAGTAGGGAATCCATGATGCTAGGTGGAGTCTGGCAAAAACCCCACACACCCATCAAACCACCAAATACCAGTATGGTACTGATGTCTGACTCCCATCCTGTAAGTAACCTGCCATCCTGTAACTGGGCTATTTTTGGTTCCTTCATCTTCACAAACTTGGTTAAAATGTTAGAGTTGTCAAACTGAGAGTTAGGGTCCAGCATGTAGATCAGCTGTCCCAGGTCAGGTGATTTGGCTACAATTTGGGTGAGAAATTGTACCAGGGAATTCTGGTACACCCTCTCCTCTTCTTCTCCCTGTCCTCATCATCACTCTTGTGGGTGGGCCTGGAGCACAAAGAAGGTAAAATGGAATAAGCCTCCTCCTTAGTGGAAAACCTTGTCAATCCTTAATTTGACCTGACTCTCTGAGGGAATGCAGCACATTTTTTCCTACTAGGTCTCCTCATTCATTGGTTCCCTCATTTTTCCAATGAATGATTGAATCCATCCATTCTTCCTTGTCTCTCTCTCTTCTTTCTTCCCTTCTTCCATTTCCCCCTTGATTGTAGAAATTTGAGCAGCAGGGCTGCATCCCCATGGGGCCGCCTTGTAAGGTTATGCTCCGAAATAACAACACAAAACTATTCATTTCAACACTGCCTGCCCCATTATTTTCAGCTTCTTAACCCATGTCTAATAATGTATGTTGCAGCACGAGGTGCGCTTAGAAGGAAAGATTTAGCATGTCTGACCTGGTGGCTGGCTGTATCGCCATCTGCCTCAGAGTGCAGAGCTACCATTTCTGCCCATGGCAGAGGTGCATGGCATCTCTAAGCTCAATTCCTATTCCTCCCAGCATTCTCTTATGTTTATTCCACCCACCTATGTTCTAACCTTGCAGGCCAAACATTTTCTTTATTTAATTACCCAATGACCTATACTCCATCATTACTCATATTTCTGTTTAAACAAGAATGGAATCTTTAACTTTAACATAGCAAAATTACATATAACAAAACAGTTATCAAGCAAGAATTACAGTTACAATATTTATATCTATTTTATCTTTTATCATAACAATGGAAAACTATAACTATCTATCTATTCTTCAACTCCACCAGAGACTCCAGAATAATACAGTATTACCTAAGCAAACAAAAAGTAAGCCATTTTCAAACTCTAGAAATGACAGAGACATCTCGCTGCCTGGACAGTCACCCAAAGTTCCTCTGTACCGTTGGTGTTTCCACCCTCAGCCTGCAGGCCCATAGTTTCCAGCAGACATTTCCATGAAGCAGGAAATTTCAAAGGCAGTCACTATCTGCTTGTCTTGAAGAATGTTTTGCTGACCCTTTCCTGAATCAGGAACACGAAAAGATCATCTCACCTTTAGGCAAGTTCAGTAGTCCTCTCTCTGAGTGTTTTCTGTGTACAGTTTATGCAACAATCCAGGCAAGAGCAGTTTCTTCCCCAAATGGCTATCAAACTCCATAAGGATCCTCTTTGATGCCCATCTTCTTCCTGAAGTAGATATGTGCTGCCAAGAGTAGAGTGTCTCACTGTCATGAAAAACCCTAAGGTACTAAATCATTAAATAGCCTATTTTGTAGTCTAGAGAGATATGAATAATACCTATCTAACTGAAATATATATATATATATATATATATATATATATATATATATATATATATATATATATATATATATGTGTGTAGCTAGAAAATCTAACTAACATGACTACAAACTTGACGATTATTAATGATTATCCATTAATAACCTATATACATTATATTTTTAAATGAACTACACAATCACAATACCTTAATTAAGATCAAAAATGCATATACATATAACAAAATTGACCTAAAATCTCTATCAGTAAAGCAAAATCTTTACTAATGCAAATATTCATATCTATATCACATCCCACTTTAAATGTAAAAGAACGTTTATAAGCCATATTTGGGAATGTGGGTGCAGTTTCTTCTCTCCAAAATGCTTCCTGCTGAATGGTGGCATCATTATTGATTTATCTCCGTTGGCAGGTGAGCGAAGCAAATTTTTAAAGGTGTTCACAGCAACCTTTAAGTAGGGAGTGGTCCATCCTACCATATTATGCTAGAGGCATCCACAGACTATCACCCTCTGTGAAAACAAAATAGAAACTCCTTTCCAAAGCATCATGTCCTTAGATCCAAATTTCAAAGTCAAGGCATTTTCAAAATATCTATGTTGGATTATTTCAGCAGCTTTTATAAAGAAACATCTTTTAGCAGCTATTGCTACTGCCTCAAAATTCAAATGATTCAAAAAGAGCATAATATCATACAATATCGAAATTCGCTGTGAATTTTCCATCTTTGTGCGCTTCAATTTAACCTCTATTTTGTTTATTTTTCCTTTTTATTTTTTGCCTTTTGAGACAGGTTCTCTGTATCTTTGACCTGGAATAACTCTGTATACCTGTCTGTCCTTGAAGTCTCAGAGATCTGCCTCTCTCTGCCTTTCAGGCATTGGGATTAAAGGTGTATGCTACTACACATTGAACTCACAAAGATCTGTTTGTCTCTGCCTTCAAGTCACTGGGATTAAAGGCGTGTGCTACCTCACCTTGAAGGTACAGAGGTCAATCTCCCTCTGCCTCCCATGTGTTGGGTTTACAGGTGTGTACTACCACACCCAACAACTCTCTTCCTTTTTTTTAACGTTAAGAACTTCAAATTTTAGCCTGCACATATTTTTAACACACTGTAAATCATTTAAAAATTTTCTTTGTCTTTGAATCTCTCTTTACTCTATTTCTCTCTCTGTTTTTCTGACCACATGAGTCTTTCATTTACCAAGAAATCTCAGTAGGACTAAAGCCGTGGCTTTGCTGGCCAGATGTAGCCCATTCCTTAGCTTTCTGCCATTTCAACCTTGTGGCTGAGGTACCGAACAGAGCCGCATTCAGTGCCACAAGTCTACAGTGTTTCAAGGTCCTTGCCATCAAAGAGGCTGCAACAGACAACACTCAAGCCCTCTCTCTGTCGCTGGCCCTCCTTCCTCCAACAGTCAGAGTTTGGCCAGGCAGGATGGCCCTGAAAGCCGGCATTTTAAAACAACACAGTTTGTTTTCCTGCTACTGCTGAAAACATACAAGCATTCAGTTCACTTTTATCAACACCATTTAACTGTTTTGTGGCAGTACCTCTTAAGGGCTGCAGGGTTTTGCAGCTGAAGCTGAGTCAGCAAGCCTCTTTTAGATGAGAGCCCTTGCTTTCTTCTAGCAAGCAGAGCATACCGAGAAATCGCTGCTACCAAGAAAACATGCTTTACTCTTTCCCAAGCTTTCTCAGGCTTTCAGTGGATTGATTTGTCCACAAGGCTGCAAGCCATTCTGTAGTTATTTGAGCAGCGAGACTGTGTCCCCAGCACCACGGCCGCATGAAGGTTATGCCTGAAATAAATACACAAAAACTGTATTCTTTTAAACACTGCTGGCCCATTAGATTCAGCATTTTAACCCATTTCTAATAATCAGTGTAGTATAACGAGGTGCACTTACCAGGAAAATTCAGCATGTCTGACATGGTGGCTGGCTGCATCGACATCTGCCTCAGAGAGCAGAGCTATGGCATCTGCCGGGGAGAGGGGAGCATGGCTTCTCTGAGCTCACTACCTCTTCCTCCCGGCATTCTATTTTGTTTACTCCACCTACCTATGTTCTAACCTATCAGCTGAAGCGGATTCTTTCTTTAATTAATCAATAAACTTCTTCTGTCACTTTATCCTTTCAACAGCTTGCCCATATAAATCTCCCATGTGTCTTCTGTTGTATAATCTTTCATTTGTAAAGAACTTGCACTCTCAGGGGAGGATTTTTCTGACATCTCTGTGGATGGAGATCATATGAGGAAGATCAGATGAGCAACCATGACAACTCTAATGCTGTAGAGTTAGGTGGACCAGAGATTGATGGCTGACATTCCTGTGCTATGCATCAGATGCCCCTGAACTCTGGCCCTGTTGACAGACAGGTAGACATCAAGTTGGTCACACATACTTAACTCATTCAGGTTCACAGATACTGTAAATGGAGTTTTAATTCTTCTCCTAAACTAATAAAAAAACCAAGATTAGGAGAAGAGAAGAGCCTGAAGTAAGGCCTCAAAATGGGTCATTTTGCAAAGGAAAGGTTACCTGCCTCCATGTATGCTGCCTCCCTTTCTTAGTCAAATCCATCCTTCCAGTGTCTAGCTAACAGCTAACCATAGGATTGAACCCAACTGCCTTTGATTTCTGAAATAAGTGCTGTCTCCTTAAGGTCTCATAACAGCACAGGAAGTTTTGTAAGACTGTCCCAGGAACAATTTAAAGCAATTCTAGGACACCAAAGATGCAACAAATTTGGGTAATTGGTAATATAGATCGTTCTGATGGGACAAAATAATTTAGAATTTAAAAAAACAGATTGGTGTACTCACGATGAATTAATGTGATATGGCACACACAGGCTTCTGGTTCTCAATACTTCATGCTCGGTGGGTTTTGGAGATTGTCGTGACCCTGAACCTAGCTGGAGGCTTTGGGGCCTTGAAAGGACAAGACTTAATATTTCAGGACATCCTTGTACTTGGTCCCCACTGTTTACTGATTTCCTTACAGAGAATGAGCAGCCATCTACTCCTGCTGCCATGCCTTCCCCACATGAACAGAGAGAAGACCCTATACACACAGGTCGCTTGTATCACATGTGAAGGCATAAGTCACAACCAAACTCCCACAGCAGTTTAGAATTGTGATTAATAGAATTATTAGTCCTTGAAAGGAGAAAAACTTAGAGATCACAATCTCTTACAAAAGCCCTCTGCAGGATCAGAAAAGGAGCCTAGTAGCCGGAAGGGAAGCTCAAGCAAGAGATCAAGCTGAAGGTAGAAGTTGCTTTTTAAAAGAGAGAGAGACAACAACTCAATGGGCTGTTATCTCAGTGGCTATTCAGGAAACATCACAGAGAAAGGATCTGCTTCATGCATGAGAGTCACCGATGATTTCCCTTTAAGAAAAAAACCCATCAAAACTCCCAATAACATCATCAGCATTCAACAACATGTCTATGATTTCTTTGCCTTGCCTTTGATTGTGCAGTAAATGATGCTGATAGTTAATCTGTGCAATTAATGCAAATTTCCGTGTAACTGACTAGACAGAATTGACACGTTATCTTAAACACAGCAGGGAGTCACTCTACGATGGAACTGGTTCATCATCACCTGTGTGACAGTGACATAATTAAGATCTTTCCTTTGTCTATAAATCTCATTATGTTCAACATGATATGTTGTCATACAGATTTCTTAGGGTTTTGTCCCACTGGTGGTTTCCTTGGTATGCTTACATAATTTTTGCCAGATCCAATCAGTTTTGCCATGCACTCTCAGCTCCACGTCATTGTGTTCCCCTTATGTTCCAGTCCAGGCATTTTAGACCTCTTGTAACTGTTGTAAGAGGATCTCATGTTCCACCTAAATGATTTAGGGTTTTATTTAGGCTGGGTTTTATCTTCCATCACTGAGTTCATTGACTTTCCTTGGGCGTAATTACTGGGACACTGAGCCTAACTCCTGGGGGATTCCTCCAGTTATTTCTCCTTGCTGAGACAGTTTACACTCTCACTATTACTGTGAGAGTGTTTCTGTAGCAAATATTCTTCTCAAGATGAGAAGAAACTTCAATGTTACAATCCATTTGTTATTGTGATTTAAATACACACACACAAACACACACAAGTTAATGCACATACACTGATGATATCTTAATTTATGGGGCCATTCTGGGGATGTCAAGATCGATATCTCTCGAGTGGTTCTCAGAAGGCCATAGGGTGACCCTCTCTAGGTACTTAAGCAGGGAGGAGAAGTTGACCGCACTGTGACATGTCCCTAGGAACTATGTGTGCCTTGTCCCATAGTCAGACTGATGACTGACTATCTTGAAAACCACCATGAAACTTTTGTTTTGCAAATGATGGAGATCAAGTCAGGGTCAAAATCAGAAAACTAGATGGAGCTTCCAAGCTCCAGTGGAAGAGCAGATGGATGGAGAAAAAGAGCAAGGATGTCAGGAATATAAGGGCTTGGTCCACACTATGAGACACTGTGCCTGAACTAAGGGGATTTCAACTAATCCAGTGACCTGGGAATGAAAGAACATGGGATCAAACTGGAAGCTCTGAATGTGGCTGACAATTGGGGCAGACGGAGAAGCCAAAGGTAATGGCACTTGCAATTGTCTGCATATCATACACTGGCTTTTTGTGATCATATTTTTTGTGGATGCATACCTTGCTAAATCTGGATGGATGAAGGGTGGGCTTGGACTTCCCACAGCTCAAAGTACCCTGCCCTCTATTTGGACTGGTGTTTGAGTGGAGAGGTTTATTTGCGGAGCAAGAAGAATGTGGGAGGAAGAAGAGAAGTGGAAAGTTTGATAATTATTATTATGAAGTAATGGAAGAATCAATAGAAAATAACCAATGAGGACATTGGAGTTAGGAAAAAAAAACATTCATGTGAGTTGTTGACTCAGACCAAAAATTATTATACAGAAAAAAAAAACACACATAAAAAGGTTGAGTTACTTGGAAAATATGACTCAAGTAATTGGGAAGAAGATTGGGGTTTTTATTTTGGGTCTTCATGGGGCTGTATGAGCAGCATTTTAGGACCTGTATGCTGGATATTTCTGGGGGTTAGTAGGGAAGTAACCTGGCTAGGAGGAGTTTTATGACATAAGTAGGGACTTGATGATGTCACAAAGCTTTGGTTGGGGGTGGCAACTCTGTTCCACATGAAGCACTAGTCTTCTGTGAAGGTGGGCTTACTATCTTCACGGTGGCTGAGGAGGTCAGTTCAGCTCCACAACTGTTCAACCGAATTTCCAGAAGTTGGAATCTAGAGAGCCAAGATATTTTCTTTTGGTAAATATGTTTAGGAAGCAACTAGGACCTCTGTAGTCAAAGAAAGGTTTCTTTCAAATCTGCTCTGCGTCCAAAATTTATGACGTTAACAGCTCCTATATTTGATAGCTGGGGGACGATTAATGTCGGGTATTCTCCCCACTCTATCTTTGCTAAAATGTCCAATTCCTCAGTCCACTGAAATTGCAAAGATCCTCTTTGTCCATATGTGTTTTAAAAGATAATTATTTCTAATAGGTGCTGTTGCACAGATTAAGGTTTCTTTCTTTTGGCAGATTGACTCACAGTACTCACTTCTCTAATGAAGATACAGAATATCTTTATGTAATCAACCTGGATCTGGATCAGGAGACACAATAGAGAGAGCCAGTGGACTGGAGTGCCATGACCTTGGGCAGGTGGTTATAGATCAGCCAACTAACCAGTAGCTTGAGTGGTAAGGAGAGGAGTGGCTGTTCTTTGAATTCTTTGCCATCTGTTCAGATATTTCTTTCTCACTTTAGGTATAGGCATAGCTTCCTCTCTCATTGATATAGTAAGTCAGGAAGTAGGTTTCTCAGTAGAGGTCAATTGCATTTTGCAGCAGGAATATGTCTCTGGTACTGAGCTGTAGACAAGAGTTTGATACTTTTCCTATTAATTTCTTAAGAACATATTCCATTTAGGTATCCAAATCAATTCAGCCCTGCCTTTTTCACCTGCTCCAAAGTTATTCCTAAAAAGAGCCTTGACCTCACATCCTCACCTTCTTATCCTTGCAGGCACTTATGGTGGAGGAAACCACTTTGTGTCTGATTTAAACTGAAGAGTTCTTCCTATGCAGAGATTGGCAGCTATGAAGCCCAAGCACAGAAACAGAGCCAAGAGACAGTGGAACAGGAGTGCTGTGGCCTATCTCAGAAAGTCTCCCACCATGATGAAGATGCCTCTTAATATGAGTGGCATGCCACATCTCCAGAAGAAGAATGGGCCATCGCTCCAGAAGCAAAAACTTAGTAAGCCTTTTGAGGCCCTGGAGAATATTGTTGGCCGCAGAATTTCTCATGGCTGGAAGGAAGCCAATGAACCAGTCACCCATTGGAAAGCCATCATTCTAGATCAACTGCCAACATATCCCTCTCTCTATTTGTTGAAATATGATGGGATTGATTGTGTCTATGGCTTGGAGCTTCATAGTGATGAAAGGATTTAAACCTGAAGATCCTGCCTAACAATGTGCCATTTCCTCAGGTGACAGACACTCATCTCTCAAACACCGTAGTTGGCAGAGCAGTGAAACATATATTCATGGGCACAAATGGCTCTAAGAATGACTGGAACGGGATGGTCCTAGAAGAGGTGCCAATCATGAAGACCTGGTTTTATATTACCTACAAGAAAGATCCGGTCTTGTACATTTACCACCTCCTGGATGACTACCTGGAAGGCAACCTCCACATCATGCCAGGCTCTAAGGAAGAGTGGAGTGGCGTGGTCCCAGGTGAGGTGCAGACCATAACGACCTGTTTCTATATTGTCAACGAGAATGATCCGGTCCTGTACCTTTACCACCATCATGATGATTCCATTGAAGGCAACCTCCACATCACGCCTGAATGTCCTCCAGTAGAGGTGACTTTGGAATTAGGCAGGGATTCCTTGGAGGGCAAAAGAGTGCAGTACAACAAAAAAGATGGAACCCAAGAGATAGGTAAAATTATTTGCCAAGTTCCCAACAAACCTTCTGTGTATTTCATCAAGTTTGATAATGACTTCCATATCTATGTCTATGATTTGGTGAAGATCTGTTAAAGTGAAATTCTCAAATTTTGAGGGGCAGACTTAATTCTCTCTTTGGGAATGTGTTTTTTTCAGAGATACCTCAGGTCTTCTATGAATCCTGGTATCTTTTCCAATGGATTATTCTTTCTCAAAGAATAAAAATTTGTTAACATGTTGTGTTTTTTGGTCAATGATGGATTGTGTTTGGTGGATGGGGCATCACAGAAATACATGCCTCAAAACAAAGCAGGATTTATGGTCTTTACCCCTTGGAGAGTAAAGGACTGGGGATGCGTGGTGTGGTAAAGGACAAGATGGCTGTCAAGGAAGCAGTGAAGAGGGGACAAAAAGTTGTATGATCTCGGGGCGGTACGAAGCTTGAGGGAAAACCATGTCAAATGGAAAGATGTGAATGATATCAGCGTGAGGTATTGGGACTTAAGAGGATAAAGAGTAGATTAATCAGGAAGGGACACAAATGTATACTCAAAATCAGAGAATATTAGGTTTCATTTGATGAATGGTTTAATTCGTACTGGCTGTAAGTCAAAGGATGTTTGATCTCCACTAGAGCATGTTGCTTAGTGAAAAGTGTCTCCGCTCAGTTGCTCTTCTCCAGTAAGTTGGACATCAAGCTACCTACTTAGTTTTGCCAGAATTCTGTCTGCCACCTACTTTGTCATGCCTGGATTCGGTATGCCTTGAACTCTCATAGGTCTTATCCATGCCATCCAACCCTTGTCAGTTCATTTAAATAATTGCCCTGCCATATCTGGAAAACAGTGTTCCCTTTCATTGATCATGTTCTGTAGTACTTGGGCTATAAAACTCATGAACACAATCACCCACACACAGGATAAACATTTACATATGATGCCCACTAGTGTGTGACATGCACACATATGATGAATGCACCGAACTCCATAATATCAGTAAAGTAGGGAATCCATGATGTTAGGTGGAGTCTGGCAAAGACCCCACACACCCATCAAACCGCCAAATACCAGTATGGTACTGATGTCTGACTCCCATCCTGTAAGGAACCTGCCATCCTGTAACTGGGCTATTTTTGGTTCCTTCATCTTCACAAACTTGGTTAAAAAGTTAGAGTTGTCAAACTGGGGGTTAGGGTCCAGCATGTAGATCAGCTGCCCAGGTCAGGTGATTTGGCTACAATTTGGGTGAGAAATTGTACCAGGGAATTCTGGTACACCCTCTCCTCTTCTTCTCCCTGTCCTCATCATCACTCTTGTGGGTGGGCCTGGAGCACAAAGAAGGTAAAATGGAATAAGCCTCCTCCTTAGTGGAAAACCTTGTCAATCCTTAATTTGACCTGACTCTCTGAGGGAATGTAGCACATTATTTCCTACTAGGTCTCCTCATTCATTGGTTCACTCATTTTTCCAATGAATGATTGAATTCATCCATTCTTCCTTGTCTCTCTCTCTTCATTCTTCGTTTCTTCCATTTCCCCCTTGATTGTAGAAATTTGAGCAGCAGGGCTGCATCCCCATGGGGCCGCCTTGTAAGGTTATGCTCTGAAACAACAACACAAAACTATTCATTTCAACACTGCCTGCCCCATTATTTTCAGCCTCTTAACCCATGTCTAATAATGTATGTTGCAGCACGAGGTGCGCTTAGAAGGAAAGATTTAGCATGTCTGACCTGGTGGCTGGCTGTATCGCCATCTGCCACAGAGTGCAGAGCTACCATTTCTGCCCATGGCAGAGGTGCATGGCATCTCTAAGCTCAATTCCTATTCCTCCCAGCATTCTCTTATGTTTATTCCACCCACCTATGTTCTAACCTTGCAGGCCAAACAGTTTCTTTATTTAATTAAACAATGACCTATACTCCATCATTACTCCTATTTCTGTTTAAACAAGAATGGAATCTTTAACTTTAACATAGCAAAATTACATATAACAAAACAGTTATCAAGCAAGAATTACAGTTACAATATTTATATCTATTTTACCTTTTATCATAACAATGGAAAACTATAACTATCTATCTCTTCTTCAACCCTATCAGAGACTCCAGAATAATACAGTATTACCTAAGCAAACAAAAATAATCCATTTTCAAACTCTAGAAATGACAGAGACATCTCGCTGCCTGGACAGTCACCCAAAGTTCCTCTGTACCGTTGGTGTTTCCATCCTCAGCCTACAGGCCCATAGTTTCCAGCAGACATTTCCATGAAGCAGGAAATTTCAAAGGCAGTCACTATCTGCTTGTCTTGAAGAATGTTTTGCTGACCCTTTCCTGAATCAGGAACACGGAAAGATCATTTCACCTTTAGGCAGGTTCAGTAGTCCTCTCTCTCAGTGTTTTCTGTGTACAGTTTATGCAACAATCCAGGCAAGAGCAGTTTCTTCCCCAAATGGCTATCAAACTCCATAAGGATCCTCTTTGATGCCCATCTTCTTCCTGAAGTAGATATGTGCTGCCAAGAGTAGAGTGTCTCACTGTCATGAAAAACCCTAAGGTACTAAAATATTAAATAGCCTATTTTGTAGTCTAGAGAGATATGAATAATGCCTATCTAACTGAAATATATATATATATATATATATATATATATATATATATATATATATATATATATATATATATGGAGCTAGAAAATATAACTAACATGACTACAAACTTGACTATTATTAATGATTATCCATTAATAACCTATATGCATTATATTTTTAAATGAACTACACAATCACAATACCTTAATTAAGATCAAAAATGCATATACATATAACACAATTGACCTAAAATCTCTATCAGTAAAGCAAAATCTATACTAATGCAAATATTCATATCTATATCACATCCCACTTTAAATGTAAAAGAATGTTTATAAGCCATATTTGGGAACGTGGGTGCAGTTTTTTCTCTCCAAAATGCTTCCTGCTGAATGGTGGCATCATTATTGATTTATCTCTGTTGGCAGTTGAGCGAAGCAATTCTTTAAAGGTGTTCACAGCAACTTTTAAGTAGGGCGTGGTCCATCCTACCATATTAGGATAGAGGCATCCACAGACTATCACCCTCTGTGAAAACAAAATAGAAATTCCTTTCCAAAGCATCATGTCCTTAGATCCAAATTTCAAAGTCAAGGCATTTTCAAAATATCTATGTTGGATTATTTCAGCAGCTTTTATAAAGAAACACCTTTTAGCAGCTATTGCTACTGCCTCAAAATTCAAATGATTCAAAAAGAGCATAATAGCATACAATATCAAAATTCGCTGTGAATTTTCCATCTTTGTGCGCTTCAATTTAACCTCTATTTTGTTTATTTTTCCTTTTTATTTTTTGCCTTTTGAGACAGGTTCTCTGTATCTTTGACCTGGAATAACTCTGTATACCTGTCTGTCCTTGAAGTCTCAGAGATCTGCCTCTCTCTGCCTTTCAGGCATTGGGATTAAAGGTGTATGCTACTACACATTGAACTAACAAAGATCTGTTTGTCTCTGCCTTCAAGGCACTGGGATTAAAGGTGTGTGCTACCTCACCTTGAAGGTACAGAGGTCAATCTCCCTCTGCCTCCCATGTGTTGGGTTTACAGGTGTGTCCTACCACACACAACAACTCTCTTCCTTTTTTTAACTTTAAGAACTTCAAATTTTAGCCTGCACATATTTTTAACACACTGTAAATCATTTAAAAATTTTCTTTGTCTTTGAATCTCTCTTTACTCTATTTCTCTCTCTGTTTTTCTGACCACATGAGTCTTTCATTTACAAAGCAATCTCAGTAGGACTAAAGCCGTGGCCTTGCTGGCCAGATGTAGCCCATTCCTTAGCTTTCTGCCATTCCAACCTTGTGGCTGAGGTACCGAACAGAGCCGCATTCAGTGCCAAAAGTCTACAGTGTTTCAAGATCCTTGCCATCAAAGAGGCTGCAACAGACAACACTCAAGCCCTCTTTCTGTAGCTGGCCCTCCTTCCTCAAACAGTCAGAGTTTGCCCAGGCAGGATGGCCCAGAAAGCCAGCATTTTAAACCAACACAGTTTTTTTTTTCCTGCTACTGCTGAAAACATACAAGCATTCAGTTGGCTTTTATCAACACCATTTAACTGTTTTGTGGCAGGACCTCTTAAGGGCTGCAGGGTTTTGCAGCTGAAGCTGAGTCAGCAAGCCTCTTTTAGATGAGAGCCCTTGCTTTCTTCTAGCAAGCAGAGCAGACCGAGAAATCGCTGCTACCAAGAAAACATGCTTTACTCTTTCCAAAGATTTCTCAGGCTTTCAGTGGATTCAGTTGTCCACAAGGCTGCAAGCCATTCTGTAGTTATTTGAGCAGCGAGGCTGTGTCCCCAGCAACAGGGCCGCATGAAGGTTATGCCTGAAATAAATACACCAAAACTGTATTCTTTTAAACACTGCTGGCCCATTAGATTCAGCATTTTAACCCATTTCTAATAATCAGTGTAGTATAACGAGGTGCACTTACCAGGAATAATTCAGCATGTCTGACATGGTGGCTGGCTGCATCGACATCTGCCTCAGAGAGCAGAGCTATGGCATCTGCCGGGGAGAGGGGAACATGGCTTCTCTGAGCTCACTACCTCTTCCTCCCGGCATTCTATTTTGTTTACTCCACCTACCTATGTTCTAACCTATCAGCTGAAGCGGATTCTTTCTTTAATTAATCAATAAACTTCTTCTGTCACTTTATCCTTTCAACAGCTTGCCCATATAAATCTCCCATGTGTCTTCTGTTGTATAATCTTGCATTTGTAAAGAACTTGCACTCTAAGGGGAGGATTTTTCTGACATCTCTTTGGATCGAGATCATATGAGGAAGATCAGATGAGCAACCATGACAACTCTAATGCTGTTGTGTTAGGTGGACCAGAGATTGATGGCTGACATTCCTGTGCTATGCATCAGATGCCCCTGAACTCTGGCCCTGTTGACAGACAGGCAGACATCAAGTTGGTCACACATACTTAACTCATTCGGGTTCACAGATACTGTAAATGGAGTTTTAATTCTTCTCCTAAACTAATAAAAAAACCAAGATTAGGAGAAGAGAAGAGCCTGAAGTAAGGCCTCAAAATGGGTCATTTTGCAAAGGAAAGGTTACCTGCCTCCATGTATGCTGTCTCCCTTTCTTAGTCAAATCCATCCTTCCAGTGTCTAGCTAACAGCTAACCATAGGATTGAACCCAACTGCCTTTGATTTCTGAAATAAGTGCTGTCCCCTTAAGGTCTCATAACAGCACAGGAAGGTTTGTAAGACTGTCCCAGCAACAATTTAAAGCAATTCTAGGACACCAAAGATGCAGCAAATTTGGTTAATTGGTAATATAGATCGTTCTGATGGGACAAAATAATTTAGAATTAAACAGATTGGTGTACTCACGATGAATTTATGTAATATGGCACACACAGGCTTCTGGTTCTGAATACTTCATGCTCGGTGGGTTTTGGAGATTGTCGTGACCCTGAACCTAGCTGGAGGCTTTGGGGCCTTGAAAGGACAAGACTTAATATTTCAGGACATCCTTGTACTTGGTGACCACTGTTTACTGATTTCCTTACAGAGAATGAGCAGCCATCTACTCCTGCTGCCATGCCTTCCCCACATGAACAGAGAGAAGACCCTATACACACAGGTCGCTTGTATCACATGTGAAGGCATAAGTCACAAACAAACTCCCACAGCAGTTTAGAATTGTGATTAATAGAATGATTAGTTCTTGAAAGGGGAAAAACTTAGAGATCACAATCCCTTACAAAAGCCCTCTGCAGGATCAGAAAAGAAGCCTAGTAGCCGGAAGGGAAGCTCAAGCAAGAGATCAAGCTGAAGGTAGAAGTTGCTTTTTAAAAGAGAGAGAGACCACAACTCAATGGGCTGGTATCTCAGTGGCTATTCAGGAAACATCACAGAGAAAGGATCTGCTTCATGCATGAGAGTCACCGATGATTTCCCTTTAAGAAAAAAACCCATCAAAACTCCCAATAACATCATCAGCATTCAACAACATGTCTATGATTTCTTTGCCTTGCCTTTGATTGTGCAGTAAATGATGCTGATAGTTAATCTGTGCAATTAATGCAAATTTCCTTGTAACTGACTAGACAGAATTGACAGGTTATCTTAAACACAGCAGGGAGTCACTCTACGATGGAACTGGTTCATCATCACCTGTGTGACAGTGACATAATTAAGATCTTTCCTTTGTCTATAAATCTCATTATGTTCAACATGATATGTTGTCATACAGATTTCTTAGGGTTTTGTCCCACTGGTGGTTTCCTTGGTATGCTTACATAATTTTTGCCAGATCCAATCAGTTTTGGCATGCACTCTCAGCTCCACGTCATTGTGTTCCCCTTATGTTCCAGTCCAGGCATTTTAGACCTCTTGTAACTGTTGTAAGAGGATCTCATGTTCCACGTAAATGATTTAGGGTTTTATTTAGGCTGGGTTTTATCTTCCATCACTGAGTTCATTGACTTTCCTTGGGCGTAATTCCTGGGACACTGAGCCTAACTCCTTGGGGATTCCTCCAGTTATTTCTCCTTTCTTAGATAGTTTACACTCTAACTATTACTGTGAGAGTGTTTCTGTAGCAAATATTCTTCTCAAGATGAGAAGAAACTTCAATGTTACAATCGATTTGTTATTGTGATTTAAATACACACACACAAACACACACAAGTTAATGCACATACACTGATGATATCTCAATTTATGGGGCCATTCTGGGGAGTCAAGATCGATATCTCTCGAGTGGTTCTCAGAAGGCCATAGGGTGACCCTCTCTAGGTACTTAAGCAGGGAGGAGAAGTTGACCGCACTGTGACATGTCCCTAGGAACTATGTGTGCCTTGTCCCATAGTCAGACTGATGACTGACTATCTTGAAAACCACCATGGAACTTTTGTTTGGCAAATGATGGAGATCAAGTCAGGGTCAAAATCAGAAAACTAGATGGAGCTTCCAAGCTCCAGTGGAAGAGCAGATGGATGGAGAAAAAGAGCAAGGATGTCAGGAAGATAAGGGCTTGGTCCACACTATGAGACACTGTGCCTGAACTAAGGGGATTCAACTAATCCAGTGACCTGGGAATGAAAGAACATGGGATCAAACCGGAAGCTCTGAATGTGGCTGACAATTGGGGCAGACGGAGAAGCCAAAGATAATGGCACTTGCAATTGTCTGCATATCATACACTGGCTTTTTGTGATCATATTATTTGTGGATGCATACCTTGCTAAATCTGGATGTATGAAGGGTGGGCTTGGACTTCCCACAGCTCAAAGTACCCTGCCCTCTATTTGGACTGGTGTTTGAGTGGAGAGGTTTATGTGCGGAGCAAGAAGAATGTGGGAGGAGGAAGAGAAGTGGAAAGTTTGATAATTATTATTATGAAGTAATGGAAAAATCAATAGAAAATAACCAATGAGGACATTGGAGTTAGGAAAAAAAGACATTCATGTGAGTTGTTGACTCAAACCAAAAATTATTTTACAGAAAAAAAAAACACATAAAAAGGTTGAGTTACTTGGAAAATATGACTCAAGTAATTGGGAAGAAGTTTGGGGTTTTTATTTTGGGTCTTCATGGGGCTGTATGAGCAGCATTTTAGGAGCTGTATGCTGGATATTTCTGGGGGTTAGTAGGGAAGAAACCTGGCTAGGAGGAGTTTTATGACATAAGTAGAGCCTTGATGATGTCACAAAGCTTTGTTTGGGGGTGGTGGCTACTCTGTTGCACTTGAAGACTAGTCTTCTGTAAAGGTGGGCTTACTATCTTCACTTTGGCTGAGGAGGTCAGTTCAGCTCTTGGGCTCCACAACTGTTCAACCGAATTTCCAGAAGTTGGAATCTAGAGAGCCAAGATATTTTCTTTTGGTAAATATGTTTAGGAAGCAACTAGGACCTCTGTAGTCAAAGAAAGGTTTCTTTCAAATCTGCTCTGGGTCCAAAATTTATGTCGTTAACAGCTCCTATATTTGATAGCTGGGGGACGGTTAATGTCGGGTATTCTCCCCACTCTATATTTGCTAAAAATGTCCAATTCCTCAGTCCACTTAAATGGCAAAGGTTCTCTTTGTCCATATGTGTTTTAAAAGATAATTATTTCTAATAGGTGCTGTTGCACAGATTAATGTTTCTTTCTTTTGGCAGTTTGACTCACAATACTCACTTCTCTAGTGAAGATACAGAATATCTTTATGTAATCAACCTGGATCTGGATCAGGAGACACAATAGAGAGAGCCAGTGGACTGGAGTGCCATGACCTTGGGCAGGTGGTTATAGATCAGCCAACTAACCAGTAGCTTGAGTGGTAAGGAGAGGAGTGGCTGTTCTTTGAATTCTTTGCCATCTGTTCAGATATTTCTTTCTCACTTTAGGTATAGGCATAGCTTCCTCGCTCATTGATGTAGTACCTCAGGAAGTAGGTTTCTCAGTAGAGGTCAATTGCATTTTGCAGCAGGAATATGTCTCTGATACACATATACTGAGCTGTAGACAAGAGTTTGATAATTTTCCTATTAATTTCTTAAGAACATATTCCATTTAGGTATCCAAATCTATTCAGCCCTGCCTTTTTCACCTGCTCCAAAGTTATTCCTAAAAAGAGCCTTGACCTCACATCCTCACCTTCTTATCCTCGCAGGCACTTATGGTGGAGGAAACCACTTTGTGTCTGATTTAATCTGAAGAGTTCTTCCTATGCAGAGATTGGCAGCTATGAAGACCAAGCACAGAAACAGAGCCAAGAGACAGTGGAACAGGAGTGCTGTGGCCTATCTCAGAAAGTCTCCCGTCATGATGAAGATGCCTCTTAGTATGAGTTGCATGCCACATCTCCAGAAGAAGAATGGGCCATCGCTCCAGAAGCAAAAACTTAGTAAGCCTTTTGAGGCCCTGGAGAATATTGTTGGCCGCAGAATTTCTCATGGCTGGAAGGAAGCCAATGAACCAGTCACCCATTGGAAAGCCATCATTCTAGATCAACTGCCAACATATCCCTCTCTCTATTTGTTGAAATATGATGGGATTGATTGTGTCTATGGCTTGGAGCTTCATAGTGATGAAAGGATTTTAAACCTGAAGATCCTCCCTAATAATGTGCCATTTCCTCAGGTGACAGACACTCATCTCTCAAACACCATAGTTGGCAGAGCAGTGAAACATACATTCATGGGCACAAATGGCTCTAAGAATGACTGGAACGGGATGGTCCTAGAAGAGGTGCCAATCATGAAGACCTGGTTTTATATTACCTACAAGAAAGATCCGGTCTTGTACATTTACCACCTCCTGGATGACTACCTGGAAGGCAACCTCCACATCATGCCAGGCTCTAAGGAAGAGTGGAGTGGCGTGGTCCCAGGTGAGGTGCAGACCATAACGACCTGTTTCTACATTGTCAACGAGAATGATCCGGTCCTGTACCTTTACCACCATCATGATGATTCCATTGAAGGCAACCTCCACATCACGCCCGAATGTCCTCCAGTAGAGGTGACTTTGGAATTAGGCCGGGATTCCTTGGAGGGCAAAAGAGTGCAGTACAACAAAAAAGATGGAACCCAAGAGATAGGTAAAATTATTTGCCAAGTTCCCAACAAACCTTCTGTGTATTTCATCAAGTTTGATAATGACTTCCATATCTATGTCTATTATTTGGTGAAGATCTGTTAAAGTGAAATTCTCAAATTTTGAGGGGAAGACTTAATTCTCTCCTTGGGAATGTGTTTTTTCAGAGATACCTCAGGTCTTCTATGAATCCTGAATTAATTTGAGGGGAAGACTTAATTCTCTCCTTGGGAATGTGTTTTTTCAGAGATACCTCAGGTCTTCTATGAATGCTGGTATCTTTTCCAATGGATTATTCTTTCTCAAAGAATAAAAATTTGTTAACATGTTGTGTTATTTGGTCAATGATGGATTGTGTTTGGTGGATGGGGCATCACAGAAATACATGCCTCCAAACAAAGCAGGATTTATGGTCTTTTCCCCTTGGAGAGTAATGGACTGGGGATGCGTGGTGTGGTAAAGGACAAGATGGCTGTCAAGGAAGCAGTGGAGAGGGGACAAAAATTGTATGATCTCGGGGCGGTATGAAGCTTGAGGGAAAACCATGTCAAATGGAAAGATGTGACCGATATCAGCGTGAGGTATTGGGACTTAAGAGGATAAAGAGTAGATTAATCAGGAAGGGACACAAATGTATACTCAAAATAAGAGAAAAATAGGTTTCATTTGATGAATGGTTTAATTCGTACTGGCTGTAAGTCAAAGGATGTTTGATCTCCACTAGAGCATGTTGCTTAGTGAAAAGTGTCTCCGCTCAGTTGCTCTTCTCCAGTAAGTTGGACATCAAGCTACCTACTTAGTTTTGCCGGAATTCTGTCTGCCACCTACTTTGTCATGCCTGGATTCGGTATGCCTTGAACTCTCATAGGTCTTATCCATGCCATCCAACCCTTGTCAGTTCATTTAAATAATTGCCCTGCCATATCTGGAAAACAGTGTTCCCTTTCATTGATCATGTTCTGTAGTACTTGGGCTATAAAACTCATGAACACACTCACCCACACACAGGATAAACATGTACATATGATGCCCACTAGTGTTTGACATGCACACATATGATGAATGCACCGAACTCCATAATATCAGTAAAGTAGGGAATCCATGATGCTAGGTGGAGTCTGGCAAAGACCCCACACACCCATCAAACCGCCAAATACCAGTAGGATACTGATGTCTGCCTCCCATCCTGTAAGGAACCTGCCATCCTGTAACTGGGCTATTTTTGGTTCCTTCATCTTCACAAACTTGGTTAAAATGTTAGAGTTGTCAAACTGGGAGTTAGGGTCCAGCATGTAGATCAGCTGTCCCAGGTCAGGTAATTTGGCTACAATTTGGGTGAGAAATTGTACCAGGGAATTCTGGTACACCCTCTCCTCTTCTTCTCCCTGTCCTCATCATCACTCTTGTGGGTGGGCCTGGAGCACAAAGAAGGTAAAATGGAATAAGCCTCCTCCTTAGTGGAAAACCTTGTCAATCCTTAATTTGAGCTTACTCTCTGAGGGAATGCAGCACATTTTTTCCTACTAGGTCTCCTCATTCATTGGTTCACTCATTTTTCCAATGAATGATTGAATTCATCCATTCTTCCCTGTCTCTCTCTCTTCTTTCTTCCCTTCTTCCATTTCCCCCTTGATTGTAGAAATTTGAGCAGCAGGGCTGCATCCCCATGGGGCCGCCTTGTAAGGTTATGCTCCGAAATAACAACACAAAACTATTCATTTCAACACTGCCTGCCCCATTATTTTCAGCCTCTTAACCCATGTCTATTAATGTATGTAGCACGAGGTGCGCTTAGAAGGATAGATTTAGCATGTCTGACCTGGTGGCTGGCTGTATCGCCATCTGCCACAGAGTGCAGAGCTACCATTTCTGCCCATGGCAGAGGTGCATGGCATCTCTAAGCTCAATTCCTATTCCTCCCAGCATTCTCTTATATTTATTCCACCCACCTATGTTCTAACCTTTCAGGCCAAACAGTTTCTTTATTTAATTAACCAATGACCTATACTCCATCATTACTCCTATTTCTGTTTAAACAAGAACGGAATCTTTAACTTTAACATAGCAAAATTACATATAACAAAACAGTTATCAAGCAAGAATTACAGTTACAATATTTATATCTATTTTATCTTTTATCATAACAATGGAAAACTATAACTATCTCTCTCTTCTTCAACTCCATCAGAGACTCCAGAATAATACAGTATTACCTAAGCAAACAAAAATAAGCCATTTTCAAACTCTAGAAATGACAGAGACATCTCGCTGCCTGGACAGTCACCCAAAGTTCCTCTGTACCGTTGGTGTTACCATCCTCAGCCTACAGGCCCATAGTTTCCAGCAGACATTTCCATGAAGCAGGAAATTTCAAAGGCAGTCACTATCTGCTTGTCTTGAAGAATGTTTTGCTGACCCTTTCCTGAATCAGGAATACGAAAAGATCATCTCACCTTTAGGCAAGTTCAGTAGTCCCCTCTCTGAGTGTTTTCTGTGTACAGTTTATGCAACAATCCAGGCAAGAACAGTTTCTTCCCCAAATGGCTATCAAACTCCATAAGGATCCTCTGTGATGCCCATCTTCTTCCTGAAGTAGATATGTGCTGCCAAGAGTAGAGTGTCTCACTGTCATGAAAAACCCTAAGGTGCTAAAACATTAAATACCCTATTTTGTAGTCTAGAGAGATATGAATAATGCCTATCTAACTGAAATATATATATATATATATATATATATATATATATATATATATATATATATATATATATATATATATATTTAGCTAGAAAATCTAACTAACATGAATACAAACTTGACTATTATTAATGATTATCCATTAATAACCTATATACATTATATATTTAAATGAACTACACAATCACAATACCTTAATGAAGATCAAAAATGCATATACATGTAACAAAATTGACCTAAAATTTCTATCAGTAAAGCAAAATCTATACTAATGCAAATATTCATATCTATATCACATCCCACATAAATGTAAAAGAACGTTCATAAGCCATATTTGGGAACGTGGGTGCAGTTTTTTCTCTCCAAAATGCTTCCTGCTGAATGGTGGCATCATTATTGATTTATCTCAGTTGGCAGTTGAGCGAAGCAATTTTTTAAAGGTGTTCACAGCAACCTTTAAGTAGGGCGTGGTCCATCCTACCATATTAGGATAGAGGCATCCACAGACTATCACCCTCTGTGAAAACAAAATAGAAACTCCTTTCCAAAGCATCATGTCCTTAGATCCAAATTTCAAAGTCAAGGCATTTTCAAAATATCTATGTTGGATTATTTCAGCAGCTTTTATAAAGAAACATCTTTTAGCAGCTATTGCTACTGCCTCAAAATTCAAATGATTCAAAAAGAGCATAATAGCATACAATATCAAAATTCGCTGTGAATTTTCCATCTTTGTGCGCTTCAATTTAACCTCTATTTTGTTAATTTTTCCTTTTTATTTTTTGCCTTTTGAGACAGGTTCTCTGTATCTTTGACCTGGAATAACACTGTATACCTGTCTGTCCTTGAAGTCTCAGAGATCTGCCTCTCTCTGCCTTTCAGGCATTGGGATTAAAGGTGTATGCTACTACACATTGAACTCACAAAGATCTGTTTGTCTCTGCCTTCAAGGCACTGGGATAAAAGGCGTGTGCTACCTCACCCTGAAGGTACAGAGGTCAATCTCCCTCTGGCTCCCATGTGTTGGGTTAACAAGTGTGTACTATCACACCCAACATCTCTTCCTTTTTTTAACATTAAGAACTTCAAATTTTAGCCTGCACATATTTTTAACACACTGTAAATCATTTAAAAATTTTCTTTGTCTTTGAATCTCTCTTTACTCTATTTCTCTCTCTGTTTTTCTGACCACATGAGTCTTTCATTTACCAAGCAATCTCAGTAGGACTAAAGCCGTGGCTTTGCTGGCCAGATGTAGCCCATTCCTTAGCTTTCTGCAATTCCAACCTTGTGGCTGAGGTACCGAACAGAGCCGCATTCAGTGCCACAAGTCTACAGTGTTTCAAGGTCCTCGCCATCAAAGAGGCTGCAACAGACAACACTCAAGCCCTTTTTCTGTAGCTGGCCCTCCTTCCCTTCCTCAAACAGTCAGAGTTTGCCCAGGCAGGATGGCCCAGAAAGCCGGCATTTTAAAACAACACAGTTTTTTTCCCTGCTACTGCTGAAAACATACAAGCATTCAGTTGGCTTTTATCAACACCATTTAAATGTTTTGTGGCAGGACCTCTTAAGAACTGCAGGGTTTTGCAGCTGAAGCTGAGTCAGCAAGCCTCTTTTAGATGAGAGCCCTTGCTTTCTTCTAGCAAGCAGAGCAGACCGAGAAATCGCTGCTACCAAGAAAACATGCTTTACTCTTTCCCAAGCTTTCTCAGGCTTTCAGTGGATTCAGTTGTCCACAAGGCTGCAAGCCATTCTGTAGTTATTTGAGCAGCGAGGCTGTGTCCACAGCCCCACGGCCACATGAATGTTATGCCTGAAATAAATACACAAAAACTGTATTCTTTTAAACACTGCTGGCCCATTAGATTCAGCATTTTAACCCATTTCTAATAATCAGTGTAGTATAACGAGGTGCACTTACCAGGAAAAATTCAGCATGTCTGACATGGTGGCTGGCTGCATCGACATCTGCCTCAGAGAGCAGAGCTATGGCATCTGCCGGGGAGAGTGGAGCATGGCTTCTCTGAGCTCACTACCTCTTCCTCCCGGCATTCTATTTTGTTTACTCCACCTACCTATGTTCTAACCTATCAGCTGAAGCGGATTCTTTCTTTAATTAATCAATAAACTTCTTCTGTCACTTTATCCTTTCAACAGCTTGCCCATATAAATCTCCCATGTGTCTTCTGTTGTATAATCTTTCATTTGTAAAGAACTTGCACTCTCAGGGGAGGATTTTTCTGACATCTCTGTGGATGGAGATCATATGAGGAAGATCAGATGAGCAACCATGACAACTCTAATGCTGTAGAGTTAGGTGGACCAGAGATTGATGGCTGACATTCCTGTGCTATGCATCAGATGCCCCTGAACTCTGGCCCTGTTGACAGACAGGCAGACATCAAGTTGGTCACACATACTTAACTCATTCGGGTTCACAGATACTGTAAATGGAGTTTTAATTCTTCTCCTAAACTAATAAAAAAACCAAGATTAGGAGAAGAGAAGAGCCTGAAGTAAGACCTCAAAATGGGTCATTTTGCAAAGGAAAGGTTACCTGCCTCCATGTATGCTGTCTCCCTTTCAGGTCAAATCCATCCTTCCAGTGTCTAGCTAACAGCTAACCATAGGATTGAACCCAACTGCCTTTGATTTCTGAAATAAGTGCTGTCCCCTTAAGGTCTCAAAACAGCACAGGAAGGTTTGTAAGACTGTCCCAGCAACAATTTGAAGCAATTCTAGGACACCAAAGATGCAGCAAATTTGGTTAATTGGTAATATAGATCGTTCCGATGGGACAAAATAATTTAGAATTAAAAAAAAAAACAGATTGGTGTACTCACGATGAATTTATGTGATATGGCACACACAGGCTTCTGGTTTTGAATACTTCATGCTCGGTGGGTTTTGGAGATTGTCGTGACCCTGAACCTAGCTGGAGGCTTTGGGTCCTTGAAAGGACAAGACTTAATATTTCAGGACATCCTTGTACTTGGTCCCAATGTTTACTGATTTCCTCACAGAGAATGAGCAGCCATCTACTCCTGCTGCCATGCCTTCCCCACATGAACAGTGAGAAGACCCTATACACACAGGTCGCTTGTATCACATGTGAAGGCATAAGTCACAACCAAACTCCCACAGCAGTTTAGAATTGTGATTAATAGAATGATTAGTTCTTGAAAGGGGAAAAACTTAGAGATCACAATCCCTTACAAAAGCCCTCTGCAGGATCAGAAAAGGAGCCTAGTAGCCGGAAGGGAAGCTCAAGCAAGAGATCAAGCTGAAGGTAGAAGTTGCTTTTTAAAAGAGAGAGAGACTACAACTCAATGGGCTGGTATCTCAGTGGCTATTCAGGAAACATCACAGAGAAAGGATCTGCTTCATGCATGAGAGTCACCGATGATTTCCCTTTAAGAAAAAAACCCATCAAAACTCCCAATAACATCATCAGCATTCAACAACATGTCTATGATTTCTTTGCCTTGCCTTTGATTGTGCAGTAAATGATGCTGATAGTTAATCTGTGCAATTAATGCAAATTTCCTTGTAACTCACTAGACAGAATTGACAGGTTATCTTAAACACAGCAGGGAGTCACTTTACGATGAGACTGGTTCATCATCACCTGTGTGACAGTGACATAATTAAGATCTTTCCTTTGTCTATAAATCTCATTATGTTCAACATGATATGTTGTCATACAGATTTCTTAGGGTTTTGTCCCACTGGTGGTTTCCTTGGTATGCTTACATAATTTTTGCCAGATCCAATCAGTTTTGCCATGCACTCTCAGCTCCACGTCATTGTGTTCCCCTTATGTTCCAGTCCAGGCATTTTAGACCTCTTGTAACTGTTGTAAGAGGATCTCATGTTCCACCTAAATGATTTAGGGTTTTATTTAGGCTGGGTTTTATCTTCCATCACTGAGTTCATTGACTTTCCTTGGGCGTAATTCCTGGGACACTGAGCCTAACTCCTGGGGGATTCTTCCAGTTATTTCTCCTTTCTTAGATAGTGTACACTCTCACTATTACTGTGAGAGTGTTTCTGTAGCAAATATTCTTCTCAAGATGAGAAGAAACTTCAATATTACAATCCATTTGTTATTGTGATTTAAATACACAGACACAAACACACACAAGTTAATGCACATACACTGATGATATCTCAATTTATGGGGCCATTCTGGGGATGCCAAGATCGATATCTCTCGAGTGGTTCTCAGAAGGCCATAGGGTGACCCTCTCTAGGTACTTAAGCAGGGAGGAGAAGTTGACCGCACTGTGACATGTCCCTAGGAACTATGTGTGCCTTGTCCCATAGTCAGACGGATGACTGACTATCTTGAAAACCACCATGGAACTTTTGTTTGGCAAATGATGGAGATCAAGTTAGGGTCAAAATCAGAAAACTAGATGGAGCTTCCAAGCTCCAGTGGAAGAGCAGATGGATGGAGAAAAAGAGCAAGGATGTCAGGAATATAAGGGCTTGGTCCACACTATGAGACACTGTGCCTGAACTAAGGGTATTTCAACTAATCCAGTGACCTGGGTATGAAAGAAGATGGGATCAAACCGGAAGCTCTGAATGTGGCTGACAATTGGGGCAGACGGAGAAGCCAAAGATAATGGCACTTGCAATTGTCTGCATATCATACACTGGCTTTTTGTGATCATATTTTTTGTGGATGCATACCTTGCTAAATCTGGATGGATGAAGGGTGGGCTTGGACTTCCCACAGCTCAAAGTACCCTGCCCTCTATTTGGACTGGTGTTTGAGTGGAGAGGTTTATTTGCGGAGCAAGAAGAATGTGGGAGGAGGAAGAGAAGTGGAAAGTTTGATAATTATTATTATGAAGTAATGGAAAAATCAATAGAAAATAACCAATAAGGACATTGGAGTTAGGAAAAAAAACATTCATGTGAGTTGTTGACTCAGACCAAAAATTATTTTACAGAAAAAAAAAAACACACATAAAGGGGTTGAGTTACTTGGAAAATATGACTTAAGTAATTGGGAAGAAGATTGGGGTTTTTATTTTGGGTCTTCATGGGGCTGTATGAGCAACATTTTAGGTCCTGTAGGCTGGATATTTCTGGGGGTTAGTAGGGAAGAAACCTGGCTAGGAGGAGTTTTATGACATAAGTAGAGCCTTGTTGATGTCACAAAGCTTTGGTTGGGGGTGGCAACTCTGTTCCACATGAAGCACTAGTCTTCTGTGAAGGTGGGCTTACTATCTTCACAGTGGCTCAGGAGGTCAGTTCAGCTCTTGGGCTCCACAACTGTTCAAACGAATTTCCAGAAGTTGGAATCTAGAGAGCCAAGATATTTTCTTTTTTTAAATATGTTTAGGAAGCAATAGGACCTCTGTAGTCAAAGAAAGGTTTCTTTCAAATCTGCTCTGGGTCGAAAATTTATGTCGTTAACACCTCCTATATTTGATAGCTGGGGGACGGTTAATGTCAGGTATTCTCTCCACTCTATCTTTGCTAAAAATGTCCAATTCCTCAGTCCACTTAAATGGCAAAGATCCTCTTTGTCCATATGTGTTTTAAAAGATAATTATTTCTAATAGGTGCTGTTGCACAGATTATTGTTTTTTTCTTTTGGCAGTTTGACTCACAGTACTCACTTCTCTAATGAAGATACTGAATATCTTTATGTAATCAATCTGGATCTGTATCAGGAGACACAATAGAGAGAGCCAGTGGACTGGAGTGCCATTACCTTGGGCAGATGGTTATAGATCAGCCAACTAAACAGTAGCTTGAGTGGTAAGGAGAGGAGTGGCTGTTCTTTGAATTCTTTGCCATCTGTTCAGATATTTCTTTCTCACTTTAGGTATAGGCATAGCTTCCTCTCTCATTGATATAGTAAGTCAGGAAGTAGGTTTCTCAGTAGAGGCCAATTGCATTTTGCAGCAGGAATATGTCTCTGATACACATATACTGAGCTGTAGACAAGAGTTTGATAATTTTCCTATTAATTTCTTAAGAACATATTCCATTTAGGTATCCAAATCTATTCAGCCCTGCCTTTTTCACTTTGCTCCAAAGTTATTCCTAAAAAGAGCCTTGACCTCACATCCTCACCTTCTTATCCTTGCAGGAACTTATGGTGGAGGAAACCACTTTGTGTATGATTTAAACTGAAGAGTTCTTCCTATGCAGAGATTGGCAGCTATGAAGCCCAAGCACAGAAACAGAGCCAAGACACAGTGGAACAGGAGTGCTGTGGCCTATCTCAGAAAGTCTCCCACCATGATGAAAATGCCTCCTAGTATGAGTGGCATGCCACATATCCAGAAGAAGAATGGGCCATCGCTCCAGAAGCAAAAACTTAGTAAGCCTTTTGAGGCCCTGGAGAATATTGTTGGCCGCAGAATTTCTCATGGCTGGAAGGAAGCCAATGAACCAGTCACCCATTGGAAAGCCATCATTCTAGATCAACTGCCAACATATCCCTCTCTCTATTTGTTTAAATATGGTGGGATTGATTGTGTCTATGGCTTGGAGCTTCATAGTAATGAAAGGATTTTAAACCTGAAGATCCTGCCTAATAATGTGCCATTTCCTCAGGTGACAGACACTCTTCTCTCAAACACCATAGTTGGCAGAGCAGTGAAACATACATTCATGGGCACAAATGGCTCTAAGAATGACTGGAACGGGATGGTCCTAGAAGAGGTGCCAATCATGAAGACCTGGTTTTATATTACCTACAAGAAAGATCCGGTCTTGTACATTTACCACCTCCTGGATGACTACCTGGAAGGCAACCTCCACATCATGCCAGGCTCTAAGGAAGAGTGGAGTGGCGTGGTCCCAAATGAGGTGCAGGCCATAACGACCTATTTCTACATTGTCAACGAGAATGATCCGGTCCTGTACCTTTACCACCATCATGATGATTCCATTGAAGGCAACCTCCACATCACGCCTGAATGTCCTCCAGTAGAGGTGACTTTGGAATTAGGCAGGGATACCTTGGAGGGCAAAAGAGTGCAGTACAACAAAAAAGATGGAACCCAAGCGATAGGTAAAATTATTTGCCAAGTTCCCAACAAACCTTCTGTGTATTTCATCAAGTTTGATAATCACTTCCATATCTATGTCTATGATTTGTTGAAGATCTGTTAAAGTGAAATTCTCAAATTTTGAGGGGCAGACGTAATTCTCTCTGTGGGAATGTGTTTTTTCAGAGATACCTCGGGTCTTCTATGAATCCTGGTATCTTTTCCAATGGATTATTCTTTCTCAAAGAATAAAAATTTGTTAACATGTTGTGTTATTTGGTCAATGATGGATTGTGTTTGGTGGATGGGGCATCACAGAAATACATGCCTCAAAACAAAGCAGGATTTATGGTCTTTTCCCCTTGGAGAGTAATGGACTGGGGATGCGTGGTGTGGTAAAGGACAAGATGGCTGTCAAGGAAGCAGTGGAGAGGGGACAAAAATTGTATGATCTCGGGGCGGTATGAAGCTTGAGGGAAAACCATGTCAAATGGAAAGATGTGACCGATATCAGCGTGAGGTATTGGGACTTAAGAGGATAAAGAGTAGATTAATCAGGAAGGGACACAAATGTATACTCAAAATTAGAGAAAATTAGGTTTCATTTGGTGAATGGTTTAATTCATACTGGCTGTAAGTCAAAGGATGTTTGATCTCCACTAGAGCATGTTGCTTAGTGAAAAGTGTCTCTGCTTAGTTGCTCTTCTCCAGTAAGTTGGACATCAAGCTACCTACTTAGTTTTGCCAGAATTCTGTCTGCCACCTACTTTGTCATGCCTGGATTCGGTATGCCTTGAACTCTCATAGGTCTTATCCATGCCATCCAACCCTTGTCAGTTCATTTAAATAATTGCCCTGCCATATCTGGAAAACAGTGTTTCCTTTCATTGATCATGTTCTGTAGTACTTGGGCTATAAAACTCATGAACACACTCACCCACACACAGGATAAACATGTACATATGATGCCCACTAGTGTGTGACATGCACACATATGATGAATGCACCAAACTCCATAATATCAGTAAAGTAGGGAATCCTTGATGCTAGGTGGAGTCTGGCAAAGACCCCACACACCCATCAAACCGCCAAATACCAGTATGGTACTGATGTCTGACTCCCATCCTGTAAGGAACCTGCCATCCTGTAACTGGGCTATTTTTGGTTCCTTCATCTTCACAAACTTGGTTAAAATGTTAGAGTTGTCAAACTGGGAGTTAGGGTCCAGCATGTAGATCAGCTGTCCCAGGTCAGGTGATTTGGCTACAATTTGGGTGAGAAATTGTACCAGGGAATTCTGGTACACCCTCTCCCCTTCTTCTCCCTGTCCTCATCATCACTCTTGTGGGTGGGCCTGGAGCACAAAGAAGGTAAAATGGAATAAGCCTCCTCCTTAGTGGAAAACCTTGTCAATCCTTAATTTGACCTGACTCTCTGAGGGAATGCAGCACATTTTTTCCTACTAGGTCTCCTCATTCATTGGTTCACTCATTTTTCCAAGGAATGATTGAATCCATCCATTCTTCCTTGTCTCTCTCTCTTCTTTCTTCCCTTCTTCCATTTCCCCCTTGATTGTAGAAATTTGAGCAGCAGGGCTGCATCCCCATGGGGCCGCCTTGTAAGGTTATGCTCCGAAATAACAACACAAAACTATTCATTTCAACACTGCCTGCCCCATTATTTTCAGCCTCTTAACCCATGTCTAATAATGTATGTTGCAGCATGAGGTGCGCTTAGAAGGAAAGATTTAGCATGTCTGACCTGGTGGCTGGCTGTATCGCCATCTTCCCTAGAGTGCTGAGCTACCATTTCTGCCCATGGGAGAGGTGCATGGCATCTCTAAGCTCAATTCCTATTCCTCACTGCATTCTCTTATGTTTATTCCACCCACCTATGTTCTAACCTTGCAGGCCAAACAGTTTCTTTATTTAATTAAACAATGACCTATACTCCATCATTACTCCTATTTCTGTTTAAACAAGAATGGAATCTTTAACTTTAACATAGCAAAATTACATATAACAAAACAGTTATCAAGCAAGAATTACAGTTACAATATTTATATCTATTTTATCTTTTATCATAACAATGGAAAACTATAAGTATCTATCTCTTCTTCAACTCTATTAGAGACTCCAGAATAATACAGTATTACCTAAGCAAACAAAAAGTAAGCCATTTTCAAACTCTAGAAATGACAGAGACATCTCGCTGCCTGGACAGTCACCCAAAGTTCCTCTGTACCGTTGGTGTTTCCACCCTCAGCCTACAGGCCCATAGTTTCCAGCAGACATTTCCATGAAGCAGGAAATTTCAAAGGCAGTCACTATCTGCTTGTCTTGAAGAATGTTTTGCTGACCCTTTCCTGAATCAGGAACACGAAAAGATCATCTCACCTTTAGGCAAGTTCAGTAGACCTCTCTCTGAGTGTTTTCTGTGTACAGTTTATGCAACAATCCAGGCAAGAGCAGTTTCTTCCCCAAATGGCTATCAAACTCCATAAGGATCCTCTTTGATGCCCATCTTCTTCCTGAAGTAGATATGTGCTGCCAAGAGTAGAGTGTCTCACTGTCATGAAAAACCCTAAGGTACTAAAACATTAAATAGCCTATTTTGTAGTCTAGGGAGATATGAATTATGCCTATCTAACTGAAATATATATATCTATGTAGCTAGAAAATCTAACTAACATGACTACAAACTTGACTATTATTAATGATTATCCATTAATAACCTATATACATTATATTTTTAAATGAACTACACAATCACAATACCTTAATGAAGATCAAAAATGCATATACATATAACAAAATTGACCTAAAATCTCTACCAGTAAAGCAAAATCTATACTAATGCAAATATTCATATCTATATCACATCCCACTTTAAATGTAAAAGAACGTTTATAAGCCATATTTGGGAACGTGGGTGCAGTTTTTTTCTCTCCAAAATGCTTCCTGCTGAATGGTGGCATCATTATTGATTTATCTCAGTTGGCAGTTGAGCGAAGCAATATTTTAAAGGTGTTCACAGCAACCTTTAAGTAGGGCTTGGTCCATCCTACCATATTAGGATAGAGGCATCCACAGACTATCACCCTCTGTGAAAACAAAATAGAAACTCCTTTCCAAAGCATCATGTCCTTAGATCCAAATTTCAAAGTCAAGGCATTTTCAAAATATCTATGTTGGATTATTTCAGCAGCTTTTATAAAGAAACATCTTTTAGCAGCTATTGCTACTGCCTCAAAATTCAAATGATTCAAAAAGAGCAAAATAGCATACAATATCAAAATTCGCTGTGAATTTTCCATCTTTGTGAGCTTCAATTTAACCTCTATTTTGTTTATTTTTCCTTTTTATTTTTTGCCTTTTGAGACAGGTTCTCTGTATCTTTGACCTGGAATAACTCTGTATACCTGTCTGTCCTTGAAGTCTCAGAGATCTGCCTCTCTCTGCCTTTCAGGCATTGGGATTAAAGGTGTATGCTACTACACATTGAACCTACAAAGATCTGTTTGTCTCTGCCTTCAAGGCACTGGGATTAAAGGCGTGTGTTACCTCACCTTGAAAATACAGAGGTCAATCTCCCTCTGCCTCCCATGTGTTGGGTTTACAGGTGTGTACTACCACACCCAACAACTCTCTTCCTTTTTTTAACTTTAAGAACTTCAAATTTTAGCCTGCACATATTTTTAACACACTGTAAATCATTTAAAAATTTTCTTTGTCTTTGAATCTCTCTTTACTCTATTTCTCTCTCTGTTTTTCTGACCACATGAGTCTTTCATTTACCAAGCAATCTCCGTAGGACTAAAGCCGTGGCTTTGCTGGCCAGATGTAGCCCATTCCTTAGCTTTCTGCCATTCCAACCTTGTGGCTGAGGTAAAGAACAGAGCCGCATTCAGTGCCACAAGTCTACAGTGTTTCAAGGTCCTTGCCATCAAAGAGGCTGCAACAGACAACACTCAAGCCCTTTCTCTGTAGCTGGCCCTCCTTCCTCAAACAGTCAGAGTTTGCCCAGGCAGGATGGCCCAGAAAGCCGGCATTTTAAAACAACACAGTTTTTTTCCCTGCTACTGCTGAAAACATACAAGCATTCAGTTGGCTTTTATCAACACCATTTAAATGTTTTGTGGCCGGACCTCTTAAGGGCTGCAGGGTTTTGCAGCTGAAGCTGAGTCAGCAAGCCTCTTTTAGATGAGAGCCTTTGCTTTCTTCTAGCAAGCAAAGCAGACCGAGAAATCGCTGCTACCAAGAAAACATGCTTTACTCTTTCCCAAGCTTTCTCAGGCTTTCAGTGGATTCAGTTGTCCACATGGCTGCAAGCCATTCTGTAGTTATTTGAGCAGCGAGTCTGTGTCCCCAGCACCACGGACGCATGAAGGTTATGCCTGAAATAAATACACAAAAACTGCATTCTTTTAAACACTGCTGGCCCATTAGATTCAGCATTTTAACCCATTTCTAATAATCAGTGTAGTATAACGAGGTGCACTTACCAGGAAAAATTCAGCATGTCTGACATGGTGGCTGGCTGCATCGACATCTGCCTCAGAGAGCAGAGCTATGGCATCTGCCGGGGAGAGGGGAGCATGGCTTCTCTGAGCTCACTACCTCTTCCTCCCGGCATTCTATTTTGTTTACTCCACCTACCTATGTTCTAACCTATCAGCTGAAGCGGATTCCTTCTTTAATTAATCAATAAACTTCTTCTGTCACTTTATCCTTTCAACAGCTTGCCCATATAAATCTCCCATGTGTCTTCTGTTGTATAATCTTTCATTTGTAAAGAACTTGCACTCTCAGGGGAGGATTTTTCTGACATCTCTGTGGATGGAGATCATATGAGGAAGATCAGATGAGCAACCATGACAACTCTAATGCTGTAGAGTTAGGTGGACCAGAGATTGATGGCTGACATTCCTGTGCTATACATCAGATGCCCCTGAACTCTGGCCCTGTTGACAGACAGGCAGACATCAAGTTGGTCACACATACTTAACTCATTCAGGTTCACAGATACTGTAAATTGAGTTTTAATTCTTCTCCTAAACTAATAAAAAAACCAAGATTAGGAGAAGAGAAGAGCCTGAAGTAAGGCCTCAAAATGGGTCATTTTGCAAAGGAAAGGTTACCTGCCTCCATGTATGCTGTCTCCCCTTCTTAGTCAAATCCATCCTTCCAGTGTCTAGCTCACAGCTAACCATAGGATTGAACCCAACTGCCTTTGATTTCTGAAATAAGTGCTGTCCCCTTAAGGTCTCATAACAGCACAGGAAGGTTTGTAAGACTGTCCCAGCAACAATTTGAAGCAATTCTAGGACACCAAAGATCCAGGAAATTTGGCTAATTGGTAATATAGATCGTTCTGATGGGACAAAATAATGTAGCATTAAAAAAAAAAACAGATTGGTGTACTCACGATGAATTTATGTGATATGGCACACACAGGCTTCTGGTTCTGAATACTTCATGCTCGGTGGGTTTTGGAGATTGTCGTGACCCTGAACCTAGCTGGAGGCTTTGGGGCCTTGAAAGGACAAGACTTAATATTTCAGGACATCCTTGTACTTGGTCCCCACTGTTTACTGATTTCCTTACAGAGAATGAGCAGCCATCTACTCCTGCTGCCATGCCTTCCCCACATGAACAGAGAGAAGACCCTATACACACAGGTCGCTTGTATCACATGTGAAGGCATAAGTCACAACCAAACTCCCACAGCAGTTTAGAATTGTGATTAATAGAATGATTAGTTCTTGAAAGGGGAAAAACTTAGAGATCACAATCCCTTACAAAAGACCTCTGCAGGATCAGAAAAGGAGTCTAGTAGCCGGAAGGTAAGCTCAAGCAAGAGATCAAGCTGAAGGTAGAAGTTGCTTTTTAAAAGAGAGAGAGACCACAACTCAATGGGCTGGTATCTCAGTGGCTATTCAGGAAACATCACAGAGAAAGGATCTGCTTCATGCATGAGAGTCACCGATGATTTCCCTTTAAGAAAAAAACCCATCAAAACTCCCAATAACATCATCAGCATTCAACAACATGTCTATGATTTCTTTGCCTTGCCTTTGATTGTGCAGTAAATGATGCTGATAGTTAATCTGTGCAATTAATGCAAATTTCCTTGTAACTGACTAGACAGAATTGACAAGTTATCTTAAACACAGCAGGGAGTCACTCTACGATGGAACTGGTTCATCATCACCTGTGTGACAGTGACATAATTAAGATCTTTCCTTTGTCTATAAATCTCATTATGTTCAACATGATATGTTGTCATACAGGTTTGTTAGGGTTTTGTCCCACTGGTGGTTTCCTTGGTATGCTTACATAATTTTTGCCAGATCCAATCAGTTTTGCCATGCACTCTCAGCTCCACATCATTGTGTTCCCCTTATGTTCTAGTCCAGGCATTTTAGACCTCTTGTAACTGTTGTAAGAGTATCTCATGTTCCACCTAAATGATTTAGGGTTTTATTTAGGCTGGGTTTTATCTTCCATCACTGAGTTCATTGACTTTCCTTGGGCGTAATTCCTGGGACACTGAGCCTAACTCCTGGGGGATTCCTCCAGTTATTTCTCCTTTCTTAGATAGTTTACACTCTCACTATTACTGTGAGAGTGTTTCTGTAGCAAATATTCTTCTCAAGATGAGAAGAAACTTCAATATTACAATCCATTTGTTATTGTGATTAAAATACACACACACAAACACACACAAGTTAGTGCACATACACTGATGATATCTCAATTTATGGGGCCATTCTGGGGATGTCAAGATCGATATCTCTCGAGTGGTTCTCAGAAGGCCATAGGGTGACCCTCTCTAGGTACTTAAGCAGGGAGGAGAAGTTGACCGCACTGTGACATGTCCCTAGGAACTATGTGTGCCTTGTCCCATAGTCAGACTGATGACTGACTATCTTGAAAACCACCATGGAACTTTTGTTTGGCAAATCATGGAAATCAAGTCAGGGTCAAAATCAGAAAACTAGATGGAGCTTCCAAGCTCCAGTGGAAGAGCAGATGGATGGAGGAAAAGAGCAAGGATGTCAGGAATATAAGGGCTTGGTCCACACTATGAGACACTGTGCCTGAACTAAGGGGATTTCAACTAATCCAGTGACCTGGGAATGAAAGAACATGGGATCAAACTGGAAGCTCTGAATGTGGCTGACAATTGGGGCAGAGGGAGAAGCCAAAGATAATGGCACTTGCAATTGTCTGCATATCATACACTGGCTTTTTGTGATCATATTTTTTGTGGATGCATACCTTGCTAAATCTGGATGGATGAAAGGTGGGCTTGGACTTCCCACAGCTCTAAGTACCCTGCCCTCTATTTGGACTGGTGTTTGAGTGGAGAGGTTTATTTGTGGATCAAGAAGAATGTGGGAGGAGGAAGAGAAGTGGAAAGTTTGATAATTATTATTATGAAGTAATGGAAAAATCAATAGAAAATAACCAATGAGGACATTGGAGCTAGGAAAAAAAACATTCATGTGAGTTGTTGACTCAGACCAAAAATTATTTTACAGAAAAAAAAAACACATAAAAAGGTTGAGTTACTTGGAAAATATGACTCAAGTAATTGGGAAGAAGATTGGGGTTTTTATTTTGGGTCTTCATGGGGCTGTATGAGCAGCATTTTAGGACCTGTATGCTGAATATTTCTGGGGGTTAGTAGGGAAGAAACCTGGCTAGGAGGAGTTTTATGACATAAGTAGGGCCTTGATGATGTCACAAAGCTTTGGTTGGGGGTGGCAACTCTGTTCCACATGAAGCACTGGTCTTCCGTGAAGGTGGGCTTACTATCTTCACGGTGGCTGAGGAGGTCAGTTCAGCTCTGGCTCCACAACTGTTCAACCGAATTTCCAGAAGTTGGAATCTAGAGAGCCAAGATATTTTCTTTTTTTAAATATGTTTAGGAAGCAACTAGGACCTCTGTAGTCAAAGAAAGGTTTCTTTCAAATCTGCTCTGGGTCCAAAATTTATGTCGTTAACAGCTCCTATATTTGATAGCTGGGGGATGGTTAATGTCAGGTATTCTCCCCAGTCTATCTTTGCTAAAAATGTCCAATTCCTCAGTCCACTTAAATGGCAAAGATCCTCTTTGTCCATATGTGTTTTTAAAGATAATTATTTCTAATAGGTGCTGTTGCACAGATTAATGTTTCTTTCTTTTGGCAGTTTGACTCACAGTACTCACTTCTCTAATGAAGATACAGAATATCTTTATGTAATCAACCTGGATCTGGATCAAGAGACACAATAGAGAGAGCCAGTGGACTGGAGTGCCATGACCTGGGCAGGTGGTTATAGATCAGCCAACTAACCATTAGCTTGAGTGGTAAGGAGAGGAGTGGCTGTTCTTTGAATTCTTTGCCATCTGTTCAGATATTTCTTTCTCACTTTAGGTATAGGCATAGCTTCCTCTCTCATTGATATAGTAAGTCAGGAAGTAGGTTTCTCAGTAGAGGTCAATTGCATTTTGCAGCAGGAATATGTCTCTGATACACATATACTGAGCTGTAGACAAGAGTTTGATACTTTTCCTATTAATTTCTTAAGAATATATTACATTTAGGTATCCAAATCCATTCAGCCCTGCCTTTTTCACCTGCTCCAAAGTTATTCCTAAAAAGAGCCTTGACCTCACATCCTCACCTTCTTATCCTTGCAGGCACTTATGGTGGAGGAAACCACTTTGTGTCTGATTTAATCTGAAGAGTTCATCCTATGCAGAGATTGGCAGCTATGAAGCCCAAGCACAGAAACAGGGCCAAGAGACAGTGGAACAGGAGTGCTGTGGCCTATCTCAGAAAGTCTCCCGCCATGATGAAGATGCCTCTTAGTATGAGTTGCATGCCACCTCTCCAGTAGAAGAATGGGCCATCGCTCCAGAAGCAAAAACTTAGTAAGCCTTTTGAGGCCCTGGAGAATATTGTTGGCCGCAGAATTTCTCATGGCTGGAAGGAAGCCAATGAACCAGTCACCCATTGGAAAGCCATCATTCTAGATCAACTGCCAACATATCCCTCTCTCTATTTGTTGAAATATGATGGGATTGATTGTGTCTATGGCTTGGAGCTTCATAGTGATGAAAGGATTTTAAACCTGAAGATCCTGCCTAATAATGTGCCATTTCCTCAGGTGACAGACACTCATCGCTCAAACACCATAGTTGGCAGAGCAGTGAAACATACATTCATGGGCACAAATGGCTCTAAGAATGACTGGAACGGGATGGTCCTAGAAGAGGTGCCAATCATGAAGACCTGGTTTTATATTACCTACAAGAAAGATCCGGTCTGGGACATTTACCACCTCCTGGATGACTACCTGGAAGGCAACCTCCACATCATGCCAGGCTCTAAGGAAGAGTGGAGTGGCGTGGTCCCAGGTGAGGTGCAGACCATAACGACCTGTTTCTACATTGTCAACGAGAATGATCCGGTCCTGTACCTTTACCACCATCATGATGATTCCATTGAAGGCAACCTCCACATCACGCCCGAATGTCCTCCAGTAGAGGTGACTTTGGAATTAGGCAGGGATTCCTTGGAGGGCAAAAGAGTGCAGTACAACAAAAAAGATGGAACCCAAGTGATAGGTAAAATTATTTGCCAAGTTCCCAACAAACCTTCTGTGTATTTCATCAAGTTTGATAATGACTTCCATATCTATGTCTATGATTTGGTGAAGATCTGTTAAAGTGAAATTCTCAAATTTTGAGGGGCAGACTTAATTCTCTCCTTGGGAATGTGTGTTTTCAGAGATACCTCAGGTCTTCTATGAATCCTGGTATCTTTTCCAATGGATTATTCTTTCTCAAAGAATAAAAATTTGTTAACATGTTGTGTTATTTGGTCAATGATGGATTGTGTTTGGTGGATGGGGCATCACAGAAATACATGCCTCAAAACAAAGCAGGATTTATGGTCTTTTCCCCTTGGAGAGTAAAGGACTGGGGATGCGTGGTGTGGTAAAAGACAAGATGGCTGTCAAGGAAGCAGTGGAGAGGGGACAAAAAGTTGTATGATCTCGGGGCGGTATGAAGCTTGAGGGAAAACCATGTCAAAAGGAAAGATGTGACCGATATCACCGTGAGGTATTGGGACTTAAGAGGATAAAGAGTAGATTAATCAGGAAGGGACACAAATGTATACTCAAAATCAGAGAAAATTAGGTTTCATTTGATGAATGGTTTAATTCGTACTGGCTGTAAGTCAAAGGATGTTTGATCTCCACTAGAGCATGTTGCTTAGTGAAAAGTGTCTCCGCTCAGTTGCTCTTCTCCAGTAAGTTGGACAACAAGCTACCTACTTAGTTTTGCCAGAATTCTGTCTGCCACCGACTTTGTAACGCCTGGATTCGGTATGCCTTGAACTCTCATAGGTCTTATCCATGCCATCCAACCCTTGTCAGTTCATTTAAATAATTGCCCTGCCATATCTGGAAAACAGGGTTCCCTTTCATTGATTATGTTCTGTAGTACTTGGGCTATAAAACTCATGAACACACTCACCCACACACAGGATAAACATGTACATATGATGCCCACTAGTGTGTGACATGCACACATATGATGAATGCACAGAACTCCATAATATCAGTAAAGTAGGGAATCCATGATGCCAGGTGGAGTCTGGCAAAGACCCCACACACCCATCAAACCGCCAAATACCAGTATGGTACTGATGTCTGACTCCCATCCTGTAAGGAACCTGCCGTCCTGTAACTGGGCTATTTTTGGTTCCTTCATCTTCACAAACTTGGTTAAAATGTTAGGGTTGTCAAACTGGGAGTCAGGGGCCAGCATGTAGATCAGCTGTCCCAGGTCAGGTGATTTGGCTACAATTTGGGTGAGAAATTGTACCAGGGAATTCTGGTACACCCTCTACTCCTCCCTGTCCTCATCATCACTCTTGTGGGTGGGCCTGGAGCACAAAGAAGGTAAAATGGAATAAGCCTCCTCCTTAGTGGAAAACCTTGTCAATCCTTAATTTGACCTGACTCTCTGAGGGAATGCAGAACATTATTTCCTACTAGGTCTCCTCATTCATTGGTTCACTCATTTTTCCAATGAATGATTGAATTCATCCATTCTTTCTTGTCTCTCTCTCTTCATTCTCCCCTTCTTCCATTTCCCCCTTGATTATAGAAATTTGAGCAGCAGGGCTGCATCCCCATGGGGCCGCCTTGTAAGGTTATGCTCCGAAATAACAACACAAAACTATTCATTTCAACACTACCTGCCCCATTATTTTCAGCCTCTTAACCCATGTCTAATAATGTATGTTGCAGCACGAGGTGCGCTTAGAAGGAAAGATTTAGCATGTCTGACCTGGTGGCTGGCTGTATCGCCATCTGCCTCAGAGTGCAGAGCTACCATTTCTGCCAAATGGGAGAGGTGCATGGCATCTCTAAGCTCAATTCCTATTCCTCCCAGCATTCTCTTATGTTTATTCCACCCACCTATGTTCTAACCTTTCAGGCCAAACAGTTTCTTTATTTAATTAACCAATGACCTATACTCCATCGTTACTCCTATTTCTGTTTAAACAAGAACGGAATCTTTAATTTTAACATAGCAAAATTACATATAACAAAACAGTTATCAAGCAAGAATTACAGTTACAATATTTATATCTATTTTATCTTTTATCATAACAATGGAAAACTATAACTATCTATCTATTCTTCAACTCCATCAGAGACTCCAGGATAATACAGTATTACCTAAGCAAACAAAAAGTAAGCCATTTTCAAACTCTAGAAATGACAGAGACATCTCGCTGCCTGGATAGTCACCCAAAGTTCCTCTGTACCGTTGGTGTTTCCATCCTCAGCCTACAGGCCCATAGTTTCCAGCAGACATTTCCATGAAGCAGGAAATTTCAAAGGCAGTCACTATCTGCTTGTCTTGAAGAATGTTTTGCTGACCCTTTCCTGAATCAGGAACACGAAAAGATCATCTCGCCTTTAGGCAAGTTCAGTAGTCCTCTCTCTGAGTGTTTTCTGTGTACAGTTTATGCAACAATCCAGGCAAGAGCAGTTTCTTCCCCAAATGGCTATCAAAATCCATAAGGATCCTCTTTGATGCCCATCTTCTTCCTGAAGTAGATATGTGCTGCCAAGAGTAGAGTGTCTCACTGTCATGAAAAACCCTAAGGTACTAAAACATTAAATAGCCTTTTTTGTAGTCTAGAGAGATATGAATATTGCCTATCTAACTGAAATATGTATATCTATGTAGCTAGAAAATCTAACTAACATGACTACAAACTTGACTATTATTAATGATTATCCATTAATAACCTATATACATTATATTTTTAAATGAACTACACAATCACAATACCTTAATTAAGATCAAAAATGCATATACATATAACAAAATTGACCTAAAATCTCTATCAGTAAAGCAAAATCTATACTAATGCAAATATTCATATCTATATCACATCCCACTTTAAATGTAAAAGAACGTTCATAAGCCATATTTGGGAACGTGGGTGCAGTTTTTTCTCTCCAAAATGCTTCCTGCTGAATGGTGTCATCATTATTGATTTATCTCAGTTGGCAGTTGAGCGAAGCAATTTTTTAAAGGTGTTCACAGCAACCTTTAAGTAGGGCGTGGTCCATCCTACCATATTAGTATAGAGGCATCCACAGACTATCACCCTCTGTGAAAACAAAATAGAAACTCCTTTCCCAAGCATCATGTCCTTAGATCCAAATTTCAAAGTCAAGGCATTTTCAAAATATCTATGTTGGATTATTCCAGCAGCTTTTATAAAGAAACATCTTTTAGCAGCTATTGCTACAGCCTCAAAATTCAAATGATTCAAAAAGAGCATAATAGCATACAATATCAAAATTCGCTGTGAATTTTCCATCTTGTGCGCTTCAATTTAACCTCTATTTTGTTTATTTTTCCTTTTTATTTTTTGCCTTTTGAGACAGGTTCTCTGTATCTTTGACCTGGAATAACTCTGTATACCTGTCTGTCCTTGAAGTCTCAGAGATCTGCCTCTCTCTGCCTCCCAGGCATTGGGATTAAAGGTGTTTGCTACTACACCTTGAACTCACAGAGATCTGTTTGTCTCTGCCTTCAAGGCAATGGGATTAAAGGCGTGTGCTACCTCACCCTGAAGGTACAGAGGTCAATCTCCCTCTGCCTCCCATGTGTTGGGTTTACAGGTGTGTACTACCACACCCAACAACTCTCTTCCTTTTTTTTAACTTTAAGAACTTCAAATTTTAGCCTGCACATATTTTTAACACACTGTAAATCATTTAAAATTTTTCTTTGTCTTTGAATCTCTCTTTACTCTATTTCTCTCTCTGTTTTTCTGACCACATGAGTCTTTCATTTACCAAGCAATCTCAGTAGGACTAAAGCCGTGGCTTTTCTGGCCAGATGTAGCCCATTCCTCAGCTTTCTGCCATTCCAACCTTGTGGCTGGGGTACCGAACAGAGCTGCATTCATTGCCACAAGTCTACAGTGTTTCAGGTTCCTTGCCATCAAAGAGGCTGCAACAGACAACACTCAAGCCCTCTTTCTGTAGCTGGCCCTCCTTCCTCAAACAGTCAGAGTTTGCCCAGGCAGGATGGCCCAGAAATCTGGCATTTTAAAACAACACAGCTTTTTTCCCTGCTACTGCTGAAAACATACAATCATTCAGTTGGCTTTTATCAACACCATTTAAATGTTTTGTGGCAGGACCCCTTAAGGGCTGCAGGGTTTTGCAGCTGAAGCTGAGTCAGCAAGCCTCTTTTAGATGAGAGCCCTTGCTTTCTTCTAGCAAGCAGAGCAGACCGAGAAATCGCTGCTACCAAGAAAACATGCTTTACTCTTTCCCAAGCTTTCTCAGGCTTTCAGTGGATTCAGTTGTCCACAAGGCTGCAAGCCATTCTGTAGTTATTTGAGCAGGGAGGCTGTGTCCCCAGCACCACGGCCGCCTGAAGGTTATGCCTGAAATAAATACACAAAAACTGTATTCTTTTAAACACTGCTGGCCCATTAGATTCAGCATTTTAACCCAATTCTAATTATCAGTGTAGTATTATGAGGTGCGCTTACCAGGAAAAATTCAGCATGTCTGACATGGTGGCTGGCTGCATCGACATCTGCCTCAGAGAGCAGAGCTATGGCATCTGCCGGGGAGAGGGGAGCATGGCTTCTCTGAGCTCACTACCTCTTCCTCCCGGCATTCTATTTTGTTTACTCCACCTACCTATGTTCTAACCTATCAGCTGAATAGGATTCTTTCTTTAATTAATCAAAAAACTTCTTCTGTCACTTTATCCTTTCAACAGCTTGCCCATATAAATCTCCGATGTGTCTTCTGTTGTATAATCTTTCATTTGTAAAGAACTTGCACTCTCAGGGGAGGATTTTTCTGACATCTCTGTGGATGGAGATCATATGAGGAAGATCAGATGAGCAACCATGACAACTCTAATGCTGTAGAGTTAGGTGGACCAGAGATTGATGGCTGACATTCCTATGCTATGCATCAGATGCCCCTGAACTCTGGCCCTGTTGACAGACAGGCAGACATCAAGTTGGTCACACATACTTAACTCATTCAGGTTCACAGATACTGTGAATGGAGTTTTAATTCTTCTCCTAAACTAATAAAACAACCAAGATTAAGAGAAGAGAAGAGCCTGAAGTAAGGCCTCAAAATGGGTCATTTTGCAAAGGAAAGGTTACCTGCCTCCATGTATGCTGTCTCCCTTTCTTAGTCAAATCCATCCTTCCAGTGTCTAGCTAACAGCTAACCATAGGATTGAACCCAACTGCCTTTGATTTCTGAAATAAGTGCTGTCCCCTTAAGGTCTCATAACAGCACAGGAAGGTTTGTAAGACTGTCCCAGCAACAATTTAAAGCAATTCTAGGACACCAAAGATGCAGCAAATTTGGTTAATTGGTAATATAGATCGTTCCGATGGGACAAAATAATTTAGAATTAAAAAAAAAAACCAGATTGGTGTACTCACGATGAATTTATGTGATATGGCACACACAGGCTTCTGGTTCTGAATACTTCATGCTCGGTGGGTTTTGGAGAATGTCGTGACCCTGAACCTAGCTGGAGGCTTTGGGGCCTTGAAAGGACAAGACTTAATATTTCAGGACATCCTTGTACTTGGTCCCCACTGTTTACTGATTTCCTTACAGAGAATGAGCAGCCATCAACTCCTGCTGCCATGCCTTCCCCACATGAACAGAGAGAAGACCCTATACACACAGGTCGCTTGTATCACATGTGAAGGCATAAGTCACAAACAAACTCCCACAGCAGTTTAGAATTGTGATTAATAGAATGATTAGTTCTTGAAAGGGGAAAAACTTAGAGATCACAATCCCTTACTGTAGTAATATGGACGGTGGCAGGGTTGCGTCCCCAAATCCCCAGCCACCTGGCTCGGCTAGCTTATGCCCCAAATAATTACACGGACACTGTATTCTTTTAAACACTGCTCTGGCCCATTTCTAATCATCTGTGTAGCGCCCCTAGGTGCGCTTACCGGGAAGATTCTAGCCTAAGTCCATCCTGGGTTGGAGCTTCATAGCGTGCGTCTTCCCTGGAGCAGGTAGCATGGCGTCTCTCCTGTGTCTGCTCCGGAGAGCAGAGCTGCGGAGTCTGACCTCACTTCCTCTTCCTCCTGGCATCTGTTCTGTCTACTCCTCCCACCTATCTTCTAACCAATGAAATGGGCCGAGGCAGTTCCTTTATTGCTTAGCCAATGAAATCAACAGATTGATATATGACACTCCCACATCACTTCCACTTTTTCTGTTTAAACAAAAAAAGGAAGGCTTCAACCTTAACATAGCAAAATTACATATAACAAAACAGTTATCAAGTAAAAATTACATCAGAAACATTCATACATATAACAAAATTAACCGTAAATCTCTATCAATAAAGCAAAATCTATACTAATGCAAATTATTCATGTCTATATCATATCCCCCTTTAAATGTAAAAGAACATTTATAAACTATATTTGGGAACATGGGCGCAGTTTTTTCTCTCCAAACTGCTTCCTGCTGAATGGGGGCGCTGTTAATCAGATCATTTAGGGTGTAACCTGTGTGCCAGGTTTATCTCAGTTGGCAGTTGAGTGACGTAATTTTTTGAGGGCGTTCACAGGAACATTTCAGGAGGTCGTGGTCTATCATACCAAATCGGGATAGAAGAAATCCAAAGGGTCTGGTCCTCTGTGAAAACAAAAGAAGACTCTCTCCAAAGCATCATATCCTTAGACCCAAATTCTGATATCATACCCTCATGATATCCGTTCTGGTTCCACTGGGCAGCCCATATAATGAAATGTCTCTCTGTCCTTAGCTCCTTCACAGTCAAAAATTTTAAAGAAAACACAATAATACAAAGAATCCAGACTCTCTGTGAATTTTTCTTTACGCGGCTTATTTTTACTCTATCACTTTACTTTATTCTGTCTCTTTAAAGACTTTACCTTTTTTTTTTAAACCATTAACTTTATTCTCTATATTCTTTTTCTTCTCTCTCCCAAGCCTACGTATATTCATCCAACAGTCTGACTCGTTTAGTGGTCTGAATCTGTCCTATTGTGAATCTGCAATTTTTTACTATCCAGGAGCACTTTTGATTTGCGCCTTTAAATCACTAGGCGCTTAAGAATCTAAGCTGTGACATTCCTACGTTAACTTTTTGCTTTTTGAGCGCACATCTGTAGACCAGGCTGTCTTTGAACTCTCAGAGATCCGCCTGTCTCTGCCTCCCAGGCATTGGGATTAAAGGTGTTTGCTACTACACCTTGAACTCACAGAGATCTGTTTGTCTCTGCCTTCTAGGCACTGGGATTAAAGGCGTGTGCTACCACACCTTGAAGTCACAGAGGTCTATCTCCCTCTGCCTCCCAAGTGTTGGGATTAAAGGTGTGTACACACAACAACTCTCTTCCTTTTTTTTTGTTTTTTGCTTTAAGAACTTCAACTTTCAGCTTGCATATATTTTAACACACTTTAAACCATTCAGAAATTTTCTCTGTCTTTGAATCTCTCTTTAACTGTATATCTCTCTTTTTCTGACCACGTGAGTCTTTAATTTGCCAAGCAATCTCAGTAGGACTAAAGGCATGGCTTTGCCAGCTAGATCCAGTCCATTCCTTAGCTTTCCAGCCTCATGGCGGATATACAGGCTGCAGCCATGTTTATAGCCACACCTCTATGGCGGTTCAAGGTCCCTGCCAGCCAGCAAGCTACAACAGACAACACTCAAATCCTCTCTCGGTAGCTGGCCCTCCTGCCTCAAACAGTCAGAGTTTGCCCTGGCAGGATGGCCCAGAAAGCCGGCATTTTTAAACAGCGCAGCTTTTTTCCTGCTACGGCTGAAAACCGAAAAACATGCGTTCAGCTTTTCGTCAACACTGTTTAAGTGTTTCGTGGCAGGACCTCTTAATGAGCTGCAGGCTTTGCAGCTGAAGCTGAGTCAGGAAGCCTCTCTTAGATGAGGCGCTAGCTTGCCTCTAGCAAGTAGAGCAGACCCAAGAAATTGCCGTAAGAAACATGCTTTACTCTATTCTTTTCTAAGCTTTCTCAGGCTTTCTGTGGACTCAGTTAGCCACACGTCTGGGCGTCATTTGTAGTAATATGGACGGCGGCAGGGTTGCGTCCCCAAATCCCCAGCCGCCTGGCCCGGCTAGCTCAGTCGGTAGAGCATGGGACTCTTAATCCCAGGGTCGTGGGTTCGAGCCCCACGTTGGGCGCCATTTGTAGTAATATGGACAGCGGCAGGGTTGCGTCCCCAAATCCCCAGCCGCCTGGCTCGGCTAGCTTATGCCCCAAATAATTACACGGACACTGTATTCTTTTAAACACTGCTCTGGCCCATTTCTAATCATCTGTGTAGCGCCCCTAGGTGCGCATACCGGGAAGATTCTAGCCTAAGTCCATCCTGGGTTGGAGCTTCATAGCGTGCGTCTTCCCTGGAGCAGGTAGCATGGCGTCTCTCCTGCGTCTGCTCCGGAGAGCAGAGCTGCGGAGTCTGCCCTCACTTCCTCTTCCTCCTGGCATTCTGTTCTGTCTACTCCTCCCACCTATCTTCTAACCAATGAAATGGGCCGAGGCAGTTCCTTTATTGCTTAGCCAATGAAATCAACAGATTGATATATGACACTCCCACATCACCTTACAAAAGCCCTCTGCAGGATCAGAAAAGGAGCCTAGTAGCAGGAAGGGAAGCTCAAGCAAGAGATCAAGCTGAAGGTAGAAGTTGCTTTTTAAAAGAGAGAGAGACCACAACTCAATGGGCTGGTATCTCAGTGGCTATTCAGGAAACATCACAGAGAAAGGATCTGCTTCATGCATGAGAGTCACCGATGATTTCCCTTTAAGAAAAAAACCCATCAAAACTCCCAATAACATCATCAGCATTCAACAACATGTCTATGATTTCTTTGCCTTGCCTTTGATTGTGCAGTAAATGATGCTGATAGTTAATCTGTGCAATTAATGCAAATTTCCTTGTAACTGACTAGACAGAATTGACAGGTTATCTTAAACACAGCAGGGAGTCACTCTACGATGGAACTGGTTCATCATCACCTGTGTGACAGTGACATAATTAAGATCTTTCCTTTGTCTATAAATCTCATTATGTTCAACATGATATGTTGTCATACAGATTTCTTAGGGTTTTGTCCCACTGGTGGTTTCCTTGGTATGCTTACATAATTTTTGCCAGATCCAATCAGTTTTGCCATGCACTCTCAGCTCCACGTCATTGTGTTCCCCTTATGTTCCAGTCCAGGCATTTTAGACCTCTTGTAACTGTTGTAAGAGTATCTCATGTTCCACCTAAATGATTTAGGGTTTTATTTAGGCTGGGTTTTATCTTCCATCACTGAGTTCATTGACTTTCCTTGGGCGTAATTCCTGGGACACTGAGCCTAACTCCTGGGGGATTCCTCCCGTTATTTCTTCTTTCTTAGATAGTTTACACTCTCACTATTACTGTGAGAGTGTTTCTGTAGCAAATATTCTTCTCAAGATGAGAAGAAACTTCAATATTACAATCCATTTGTTATTGTGATTTAAATACACACACACAAACACACACAAGTTAATGCACATACACTGATGATATCTCAATTTATGGGGCCATTCTGGGGATGTCAAGATCGATATCTCTCGAGTGGTTCTCAGAAGGCCATAGGGTGACCCTCTCTAGGTACTTAAGCAGGGAGGAGAGGTTGACTGCACTGTGAAATGTCCCTAGGAACTGTGTGTGCCTTGTCCCATAGTCAGACTGATGATTGACTATCTTGAAAACCACCATGGAACTTTTGTTTGGCAAATGATGGAGATCAAGTCAGGGTCAAAATCAGAAAACTAGATGGAGCTTCCAAGCTCCAGTGGAAGAGCAGATGGATGGAGGAAAAGAGCAAGGATGTCAGGAATATAAGGGCTTGGTCCACACTATGAGACACTGTGCCTGAACTAAGGGGATTTCAACTAATCCAGTGACCTGGGAATGAAAGAACATGGGATCAAACTGGAAGCTCTGAATGTGGCTGACAATTGGGGCAGACAGAGAAGCCAAAGATAATGGCACTTGCAATTGTCTGCATATCATACACTGGCTTTTTGTGATCATATTTTTTGTGGATGCATACCTTGCTAAATCTGGATGGATGAAGGGTGGGCTTGGACTTCCCACAGCTCAAAGTACCCTGCCCTCTATTTGGACTGGTGTTTGAGTGGAGAGGTTTATTTGCGGAGCAAGAAGAATGTGGGAGGAGGAAGAGAAGTGGAAAGTTTGATAATTATTATTATGAAGTAATGGAAAAATCAATAGAAAATAACCAATGAGGACATTGGAGCTAGGAAAAAAAAACATTCATGTGAGTTGTTGACTCAGACCAAAAATTATTTTACAGAAAAAAAAACACATAAAGGGGTTGAGTTGCTTGTTAAATATGACTCAAGTAATTGGGAAGAAGATTGGGGTTTTTATTTTGGGTCTTCATGGGGCTGTATGAGCAGCATTTGAGGACCTGTATGCTGGATATTTCTGGGGGTTAGTAGGGAAGAAACCTGGCTAGGAGGAGTTTTATGACATAAGTAGAGCCTTGATGATGTCACAAAGCTTTGGTTGGGGGTGGCAACTCTGTTCCACATGAAGCACTAGTCTTCTGTGAAGGTGGGCTTACTATCTTCACGGTGGCTGAGGAGGTCAGTTCAGCTCTTGGGCTCCACAACTGTTCAACCGAATTTCCAGAAGTTGGAATCTAGAGAGCCAAGATATTTTCTTTTGGTAAATATGTTTAGGAAGCAACTAGGACCTCTGTAGTCAAAGAAAGGTTTCTTTCAAATCTGCTCTGGGTCCAAAATTTATGTCGTTAACAGCTCCTATATTTGATAGCTGGGGGACGGTTAATGTCAGGTATTCTCCCCACTCTATCTTTGCTAAAAATGTCCAATTTCTCAGTCCACTTAAATGGCAAAGATCCTCTTTGTCCATATGTGTTTTAAAAGATAATTATTTCTAATAGGTGCTGTTGCACAGATTAATGTTTCTTTCTTTTGGCAGTTTGACTCACAGTACTCACTTCTCTAATGAAGATACAGAATATCTTTATGTAATCAACCTGGATCTGGATCAGGAGACACAATAGAGAGAGCCAGTGGACTGGAGTGCCATGACCTTGGGCAGGTGGTTATAGATCAGCCAACTAACCAGTAGCTTGAGTGGTAAGGAGAGGAGTGGCTGCTCTTTGAATTCTTTGCCATCTGTTCAGATATTTCTTTCTCACTTTAGGTATAGGCATAGCTTCCTCTCTCATTGATATAGTAAGTCAGGAAGTAGGTTTCTCAGTAGAGGTCAATTGCATTTTGCAGCAGGAATATGTCTCTGATACACATATACTGAGCTGTAGACAAGAGTTTGATAATTTTCCTATTAATTTCTTAAGAACATATTCCATTTAGGTATCCAAATCTATTCAGCCTTGCCTTTTTCACCTGCTCCAAAGTTATTACTAAAAAGAGCCTTGACCTCACATGCTCACCTTCTTATCCTTGCAGGCACTTATGGTGGAGGAAACCACTTTGTGTCTGATGTAAACTGAAGAGTTCTTCCTATGCAGAGATTGGCAGCTATGAAGCCCAAGCACAGAAACAGAGCCAAGAGACAGTGGAACAAGAGTGCTGTGGCCTATCTCAGAAAGTCTCCCGCCATGATGAAGATGCCTCTTAGTATGAGTTGCATGCAACATCTCCAGAAGAAGAATGGGCCATCGCTCCAGAAGCAAAAACTTAGTAAGCCTTTTGAGGCCCTGGAGAATATTGTTGGCCGCAGAATTTCTCATGGCTGGAAGGAAGCCAATGAACCAGTCACCCATTGGAAGCCATCATTCTAGATCAACTGCCAACATATCCCTCTCTCTATTTGTTGAAATATGATGGGATTGATTGTGTCTATGGCTTGGAGCTTCATAGTGATGAAAGGATTTTAAACCTGAAGATCCTGCCTAATAATGTGCCATTTCCTCAGGTGACAGACACTCATCTCTCAAACACCATAGTCGGCAGAGCAGTGAAACATACATTCATGGGCACAAATGGCTCTAAGAATGACTGGAACGGGATGGTCCTAGAAGAGGTGCCAATCATGAAGACCTGGTTTTATATTACCTACAAGAAAGATCCGGTCTTGTACATTTACCACCTCCTGGATGACTACCTGGAAGGCAACCTCCACATCATGCCAGGCTCTAAGGAAGAGTGGAGTGGCGTGGTCCCAGATGAGGTGCAGACCATAACAACCTGTTTCTACATTGTCAACGAGAATGATCCGGTCCTGAACCTTTACCACCATCATGATGATTCCATTGAAGGCAAGCTCCACATCACGCCTGAATGTCCTCCAGTAGAGGTGACTTTGGAATTAGGCAGGGATTCCTTGGAGGGCAAAAGAGTGCAGTACAACAAAAATGATGGAACCCAAGAGATAGGTAAAATTATTTGCCAAGTTCCCAACAAACCTTCTGTGTATTTCATCAAGTTTGATAATGACTTCCATATCTATGTCTATGATTTGGTGAAGATCTGTTAAAGTGAAATTCTCAAATTTTGAGGGGCAGACTTAATTCTCTCTTTGGGAATGTGTTTTTTCAGAGATACCTCATGTCTTCTATGAATCCTGGTATCTTTTCCAATGGATTATTCTTTCTCAAAGAATAAAAATTTGTTAACATGTTGTGTTATTTGGTCAATGATGGATTGTGTTTGGTGGATGGGGCATCACAGAAATACATGCCTCAAAACAAAGCAGGATTTATGGTCTTTTCCCCTTGGAGAATACAGGACTGGGGATGCGTGGTGTGGTAAAGGACAAGATGGCTGTCAAGGAAGCAGTGGAGAGGTGACAAAAAGTTGTATGATCTCGGGGCTGTATGAAGCTTGAGGGAAAACCATGTCAAATGGAAAGATGTGACCGATATCAGCGTGAGGTATTGGGACTTAAGAGGATAAAGAGTAAATTAATCAGGAAGGGACACAAATGTATACTCAAAATCAGAGAAAATTAGGTTTCATTTGATGAATGGTTTAATTCGTACTGGCTGTAAGTCAAAGGATGTTTGATCTCCACTAGAGCATGTTGCTTAGTGAAAAGTGTCTCCGCTCAGTTGCTCTTCTCCAGTAAGTTGGACATCAAGCTACCTACTTACTTTTGCCAGAATTCTGTCTGCCACCTACTTTGTCATGCCTGGATTCGGTATGCCTTGAACTCTCATAGGTCTTATCCATGCCATCCAACCCTTGTCAGTTCATTTAAATAATTGCTCTGCCATATCTGGAAAACAGTGTTCCCTTTCATTAATCATGTTCTGTAGTACTTGGGCTATAAAACTCATGAACACACTCACGCACACACAGGATAAACATGTACATATGATGCCCACTAGTGTGTGACATGCACACATATGATGAATGCACCGAACTCCATAATATCAGTAAAGTAGGGAATCCATGATGCTAGGTGGAGTCTGGCAAAGACCCCACACACCCATCAAACCGCCAAATACCAGTATGGTACTGATGTCTGACTCCCATCCTGTAAGGAACCTGCCATCCTGTAACTGGGCTATTTTTGGTTCCTTCATCTTCACAAACTTGGTTAAAATGTTAGAGTTGTCAAACTGGGAGTTAGGGTCCAGCATGTAGATCAGCTGTCCCAGGTCAGGTGATTTGGCTACAATTTGGGTGAGAAATTGTACCAGGGAATTCTGGTACACCCTCTCCTCTTCTTCTCCCTGTCCTCATCATCACTCTTGTGGGTGGGCCTGGAGCACAAAGAAGGTAAAATGGAATAAGCCTCCTCCTTAGTGGAAAACCTTGTCAATCCTTAATTTGACCTGACTCTCTGAGGGAATGCAGCACATTTTTTCCTAATAGGTCTCCTCATTCATTTGTTCACTCATTTTTCCAATGAATGATTGAATTCATCCATTCTTCCCTGTCTCTCTCTCTTCTTTCTTCCCTTCTTCCATTTCCCCCTTGATTGTAGAAATTTGAGCAGCAGGGCTGCATCCCCATGGGGCCGCTTTGTAAGGTTATGCTCCGAAATAACAACACAAAACTATTCATTTAAACACTGCCTGCCCCATTATTTTCAGCCTCTTAACCCATGTCTAATAATGTATGTTGCAGCACGAGGTGCGCTTAGAAGGAAAGATTTAGCATGTCTGACCTGGTGGCTGGCTGTATCGCCATCTGCCTCAGAGTTCAGAGCTACCATTTCTGCCCATGGGAGATGTGCATGGCATCTCTAAGCTCAATTCCTATTCCTCCCAGCATTCTCTTATGTTTATTCCACCCACCTATGTTCTAACCTTTCAGGCCAAACAGTTTCTTTATTTAATTAACAAATGACCTATACTCCATCGTTACTCCTATTACTCTTTAAACAAGAACGGAATCTTTAACTTTAACATAGCAAATTTACATATAACAAAACAGTTATCAAGCAAGAATTACAGTTACAATATTTATATCTATTTTATCTTTTATCATAACAATGGAAAACTATAACTATCAACTCATCAGAGACTCCAGAATAATACAGTGTTACGTAAGCAAACAAAAAGTAAGCCATTTTCAAACTCTAGAAATGACAGAGACATCTCGCTGCCTGGACAGTCACCCAAAGTTCCTCTGTACCATTGGTGTTTCCATCCTCAGCATACTGGCCCATAGTTTCCAGCAGACATTTCCATGAAGCAGGAAATTTCAAAGGCAGTCACTATCTGCTTGTCTTGAAGAATGTTTTGCTGACCCTTTCCTGAATCAGGAACACGAAAAGATCATCTCACCTTTAGGCAAGTTCAGTAGTCCTCTCTCTGAGTGTTTTCTGTGTACAGTTTATGCAACAATCCAGGCAAGAGCAGTTTCTTCCCCAAATGGCTATCAAACTCCATAAGGATCCTCTTTGATGCCCATCTTCTTCCTGAAGTAGACACGTGCTGCCAAGAGTAGAGTGTCTCACTGTCATGAAAAACCCTAAGGTACTAAAACATTAAATAACCTATTTTGTAGTCTAGAGAGATATGAATAATGGCTATCTAACTGAAATATATATATCTATGTAGCTAGAAAATCTAACTAACATGACTACAAACTTGACTATTATTAATGATTATCCATTAATAACCTATATACATTATATTTTTAAATGAACTACACAATCACAATACCTTAATTGAGATCAAAAATGAATATACATATAACAAAATTGACCTAAAATCTCTATCAGTAAAGCAAAATCTATACTAATGCAAATATTCATATCTATATCACATCCCACTTTAAATGTAAAAGAACATTTATAAGCCATATTTGGGAATGTGGGTGCAGATTTTTTCTCTCCAAAATGCTTCCTGCTGAATGGTGGTATCGTTATTGATTTATCTCAGTTGGCAGTTGAGCGAAACAATTTTTTAAAGGTGTTCACAGCAACCTTTAAGTAGGGCGTGGTCCATCCTACCATATTAGGATAGAGGCATCCACAGACTATCACCCTCTGTGAAAACAAAATAGAAACTCCTTTCCAAAGCATCATGTCCTTAGATCCAAATTTCAAAGTCAAGGCATTTTCAAAATATCTATGTTGGATTATTTCAGCAGCTTTTATAAAGAAACATCTTTTAGCAGCTATTGCTACTGCCTCAAAATTCAAATGATTCAAAAAGAGCATAATAGCATACAATATCAAAATTCGCTGTGAATTTTCCATCTTTGTGCGCTTCAATTTAACCTCTATTTTGTTTATTTTTCCTTTTTATTTTTTGCCTTTTGAGACAGGTTCTCTGTATCTTTGACCTGGAATAACTCTGTATACCTGTCTGTCCTTGAAGTCTCAGAGATCTGCCTCTCTCTGCCTTTCAGGCATTGGGATTAAAGGTGTATGCTACTACACATTGAACTCACAAAGATCTGTTTGTCTCTGCCTTCAAGGCACTGGGATTAAAGGCGTGTGCTACCTCACCTTGAAGGTACAGAGGTCAATCTCTCTCTGCCTCCCATGTGTTGGGTTTACAGGTGTGTACTACCACACCCAACAACTCTCTTCCTTTTTTTAACTTTAAGAACTTCAAATTTTAGCCTGCACATATTTTTAACACACTGTAAATCATTTCAAATTTTTCTTTGTCTTTGAATCTCTCTTTACTCTATTTCTCTCTCTGTTTTTCTGACCACATGAGTCTTTCATTTACCAAGCAATCTCAGTAGGACTAAAGCCGGGGCTTTGCTGGCCAGATGTAGCCCATTCCTTAGCTTTCTGCCATTCCAACCTTGTGGCTGAGGTACCGAACAGAGCCGCATTCAGTGCCACAAGTCTACAGTGTTTCAAGGTCCTTGCCATCAAAGAGGCTGCAACAGACAACACTCAAGCCCTCTTTCTGTAGCTGGCCCTCCTTCCTCAAACAGTCAGAGTTTGCCCAGGCAGGATGGCCCAGAAACCCGGCATTTTAAAACAACACAGTTTGTTTTCATGCTACAGCTGAAAACATACAAGCATTCAGTTGGCTTTTATCAACACCATTTAACTGTTTTGTGGCAGGACCTCTTAAGGGCTGCAGGGTTTTGCAGCTGAAGCTGAGTCAGCAAGCCTCTTTTAGATGAGAGCCCTTGCTTTCTTCTAGCAAGCAGAGCAGACCGAGTAATCGCTGCTACCAAGAAAACATGCTTTACTCTTTCCCAAGCTTTCTCAGGCTTTCAGTGGATTCAGTTGTTTACAAGGTTGCAAGCCATTCTGTAGTTATTTGAGCAGCGAGGCTGTGTCCCCAGCACCACGGCCGCATGAAGGTTATGCCTGAAATAAATACACAAAAACTGTATTCTTTTAAACACTGCTGGCCTATTAGATTCAGCATTTTAACCCATTTCTAATAATCAGTGTAGTATAACGAGGTGCACTTACCAGGAAAAATTCAGCATGTCTGACATGGTGGCTGGCTGCATCGACATCTGCCTCAGAGAGCAGAGCTATGGCATCTGGCGGGGAGAGGGGAGCATGGCTTCTCTGAGCTCACTACCTCTTCCTCCCGGCATTCTATTTTGTTTACTCCACCTACCTATGTTCTAACCTTTCAGCTGAAGCGGATTCTTTCTTTAATTAATCAATAAACTTCTTCTGTCACTTTATCCTTTCAACAGCTTGCCCATATAAATCTCCCATGTGTCTTCTGTTTTATAATCTTTCATTTGTAAAGAACTTGCACTCTCAGGGGAGGATTTTTCTGACATCTCTGTGGATGGAGATCATATGAGGAAGATCAGATGAGCAACCATGACAACTCTAATGCTGTAGAGTTAGGTGGACCAGAGATTGATGGCTGACATTCCTGTGCTATGCATCAGATGCCCCTGAAATCTGGCCCTGTTGACAGACAGGCAGACATCAAGTTGGTCACACATACTTAACTCATTCGGGTTCACAGATACTGTAAATGGAGTTTTAATTCTTCTCCTAAACTAATAAAAAAACCAAGATTAGGAGAATAGAAGAGCCTGAAGTAAGGCCTCAAAATGGGTCATTTTGCAAAGGAAAGGTTACCTGCCTCCATGTATGCTGTCTCCCTTTCTTAGTCAAATCCATCCTTCCAGTGTCTAGCTAACAGCTAACCATAGGATTGAACCCAACTGCCTTTGATTTCTGAAATAAGTGCTGTCCCCTTAAGGTCTCATAACAGCACAGGAAGGTTTGTAAGATTGTCCCAGCAACAATTTAAAGCAATTCTAGGACACCAAAGATGCAGCAAATTTGGTTAATTGGTAATATCGATCGTTCTGATGGGACAAAATAGTTTAGAATTAAAAAAAAACAGATTGGTGTACTCACGATGGATTTATGTGATATGGCACACACAGGCTTCTGGCTCTGAATACTTCATGCTCGGTGGGTTTTGGAGATTGTCGTAACCCTTAACCTAGCTGGAGGCTTTGGGGCCTTGAAAGGACAAGACTTAATATTTCAGGACATCCTTTTACTTGGTCCCCACTGTTTACTGATTTCCTTAAAGAGAATGAGCAGCCATCTACTCCTGCTGCCATGCCTTCCCCACATGAACAGAGAGAAGACCCTATACACACAGGTCGCTTGTATCACATGTGAAGGCATAAGTCACAAACAAACTCCCACAGCAGTTTAGAATTGTGATTAATAGAATGATTAGTTCTTGAAAGGGGAAAAACTTAGAGATCACAATCCCTTACAAAAGCCCTCTGCAGGATCAGAAAAGGAGCCTAGTAGCCGGAAGGGAAGCTCAAGCAAGAGATCAAGCTGAAGGTAGAAGTTGCTTTTTAAAAGAGAGAGAGACCACAACTCAATGGGCTGGTATCTCAGTGGCTATTCAGGAAACATCACAGAGAAAGGATCTGCTTCATGCCTGAGAGTCACCGATGATTTCCCTTTAAGAAAAAAACCCATCAAAACTCCCAATAACATCATCAGCATTCAACAACATGTCTATGATTTCTTTGCCTTGCCTTTGATTGTGCAGTAAATAATGCTGATAGTTAATCTGTGCAATTAATGCAAATTTCCTTGTAACTGACTAGACTGAATTGACAGGTTATCTTAAACACAGCAGGGAGTCACTCTACGATGGAACTGGTTCATCATCACCTGTGTGACAGTGACATAATTAAGATCTTTCCTTTGTCTATAAATCTCATTATGTTCAACAAGATATGTTGTCATACAGATTTCTTAGGGTTTTGTCCCACTGGTGGTTTCCTTGGTATGCTTACATAATTTTTGCCAGATCCAATCAGTTTTGCCATGCACTCTCAGCTCCACGTCATTGTGTTCCCCTTATGTTCCAGTCCAGGCATTTTAGACCTCTTGTAACTGTTGTAAGAGGATCTCATGTTCCACCTAAATGATTTAGGGTTTTATTTAGGCTGGGTTTTATTTTCCATCACTGAGTTCATTGACTTTCCTTGGGCGTAATTCCTGGGACACTGAGCCTAACTCCTGGGGGATTCCTCCAGTTATTTCTCCTTTCTTAGATAGTTTACACTCTCACTATTACTGTGAGAGTGTTTCTGTAGCAAATATTCTTCTCAAGATGAGAAGAAACTTCAATATTACAATCCATTTGTTATTGTGATTTAAATACACACACACAAACACACACAAGTTAATGCACATACACTGATGATATCTCAATTTATGGGGCCATTCTGGGGATGTCAAGATCGATATCTCTCGAATGGTTCTCAGAAGGCCATAGGGTGACCCTCTCTAGGTACTTAAGCAGGGAGGAGAAGTTGACTGCACTGTGACATGTCCCTAGGAACTATGTGTGCCTTGTCCCATAGTCAGACTGATGACTGACTATCTTGAAAACCACCATGGAACTTTTGTTTGGCAAATGATGGAGATCAAGTCAGGGTCAAAATCAGAAAACTAGATGGAGCTTCCAAGCTCCAGTGGAAGAGCAGATGGATGGAGAAAAAGAGCAAGGATGTCAGGAATATAAGGGCTTGGTCCACACTATGAGACACTGTGCCTGAACTAAGGGTATTTCAACTAATCCAGTGACCTGGGAATGAAAGAACATGGGATCAAACTGGAAGCTCTGAATGTGGCTGACAATTGGGGCAGACGGAGAAGCCAAAGATAATGGCACTTGCAATTGTCTGCATATCATACACTGGCTTTTTGTGATCATATTTTTTGTGGATGCATACCTTGCTAAATCTGGATGGATGAAAGGTGGGCTTGGACTTCCCACAGCTCAAAGTACCCTGCCCTCTATTTGGACTGGTGTTTGAGTGGAGAGGTTTATTTGCGGAGCAAGAAGAATGTGGGAGGAGGAAGAGAAGTGGAAAGTTTGATAATTATTATTATGAAGTAATGGAAAAATCAATAGAAAATAACCAATGAGGACATTGGAGCTAGGAAAAAAAAACATTCATGTGAGTTGTTGACTCAGACCAAAAATTATTTTACAGAAAAAACACCTAAAGGGGTTGAGTTACTTGGAAAATATGACTCAAGTAATTGGGAAGAAGATTGGGGTTTTTATTTTGGGTCTTCATGGGGCTGTATGAGCAGCATTTGAGGACCTGTATGCTGCATATTTCTGGGGGTTAGTAGGGAAGAAACCTGGCTAGGAGGAGTTTTATGACATAAGTAGAGCCTTGATGATGTCACAAAGCTTTGGTTGGGGGTGGCAACTCTGTTCCACATGAAGCACTAGTCTTCTGTGAAGGTGGGCTTACTATCTTACTGAGGAGGTCAGTTCAGCTCTTGGGCTCCACAACTGTTCAACCGAATTTCCAGAAGTTGGAATCTAGAGAGCCAAGATATTTTTTTTTTTTTGGTAAATATGTTTAGGAAGCAACTAGGACCTCTGTAGTCAAAGAAAGGTTTCTGTCAAATCTGCTCTGGGTCCAAAATTTATGTCGTTAAGAGCTCCTATATTTGATAGCTGGGGGACGGTTAATGTCAGGTATTCTCCCCACTCTATCTTTGCTAAAAATGTCCAATTCCTCAGTCCACTTAAATGGCAAAGATCCTATTTGTCCATATGTGTTTTAAAAGATAATTATTTCTAATAGGAGCTGTGGCACAGATTAATGTTTCTTTTGGCAGTTTGACTCACAGTACTCACTTCTCTAATGAAGATACAGAATATCATTATGTTATCAACCTGGATCTGGATCAGGAGACACAATAGAGAGAGCCAGTGGACTGGAGTGCCATGACCTTGGGCAGGTGGTTATAGATCAGCCAACTAACCAGTAGCTTGAGTGGTAAGGAGAGGAGTGGCTGCTCTTTGAATTCTTTGCCATCTGTTCAGATATTTCTTTCTCACTTTAGGTATAGGCATAGCTTCCTCTCTCATTGATATAGTAAGTCAGGAAGTAGGTTTCTCAGTAGAGGTCAATTGCATTTTGCAGCAGGAATATGTCTCTGATACACATATACTGAGCTGTAGACAAGAGTTTGATAATTTTCCTATTAATTTCTTAAGAACATATTCCATTTAGGTATCCAAATCTATTCAGCCCTGCCTTTTTCACCTGCTCCAAAGTTATTCCTAAAAAGAGCCTTGACCTCACATCCTCACCTTCTTATCCTTGCAGGCACTTATGGTGGACGAAACCACTTTGTGTCTGATTTAAACTGAAGAGTTCTTCCTATGCAGAGATTGGCAGCTATGAAGCCCAAGCACAGAAACAGAGCCAAGAGACAGTGGAACAGGAGTGCTGTGGCCTGTCCCAGAAAGTCTCCCGCCATGATGAAGATGCCTCTTAGTATGAGTTGCATGCCACATCTCCAGAAGAAGAATGGGCCATCGCTCCAGAAGCAAAAACTTAGTAAGCCTTTTGAGGCCCTGGAGAATATTGTTGGCCGCAGAATTTCTCATGGCTGGAAGGAAGCCAATGAACCAGTCACCCATTGGAAAGCCATCATTCTAGATCAACTGCCAACATATCCCTCTCTCTATTTGTTGAAATATGATGGGATTGATTGTGTCTATGGCTTGGAGCTTCATAGTGATGAAAGGATTTTAAACCTGAAGATCCTGCCTAATAATGTGCCATTTCCTCAGGTGACAGACACTCATCTCTCAAACACCATAGTTGGCAGAGCAGTGAAACATACATTCATGGGCACAAATGGCTCTAAGAATGACTGGAACGGGATGGTCCTAGAAGAGGTGCCAATCATGAAGACCTGGTTTTATATTACCTACAAGAAAGATCCGGTCTTGTACATTTACCACCTCCTGGATGACTACCTGGAAGGCAACCTCCACATCATGCCAGGCTCTAAGGAAGAGTGGAGTGGCGTGGTCCCAGATGAGGTGCAGACCATAATGACCTGTTTCTACATTGTCAACGAGAATGATCCGGTCCTGTACCTTTACCACCATCATGATGATACCATTGAAGGCAACCTCCACCTCACGCCTGAATGTCCTCCAGGAGAGGTGACTTTGGAATTAGGCAGGGATTCCTTGGAGGGCAAAAGAGTGCAGTACAACAAAAAAGATGGAACCCAAGAGATAGGTAAAATTATTTGCTAAGTTCCCAACAAACCTTCTGTGTATTTCATCAAGTTTGATAATGACTTCCATATCTATGTCTATGATTTGGTGAAGATCTGTTAAAGTGAAATTCTCAAATTTTGAGGGGCAGACTTAATTCTCTCTTTGGGAATGTGTTTTTTCAGAGATACCTCAGGTCTTCTATGAATCCTGGTATCTTTTCCAGTGGATTATTCTTTCTCAAAGAATAAAAATTTGTTAACATGTTGTGTTATTTGGTCAATGATGGATTGTGTTTGGTGGATGGGGCATCACAGAAATACATGCCTCAAAACAAAGCAGGATTTATGGTCTTTTCCCCTTGGAGAGTAAAGGACTGGGGATGCGTGGTGTGGTAAAGGACAAGATGGCTGTCAAGGAAGCAGTGGAGAGGGGACAAAAAGTTGTATGATCTCGGGGCGGTATGAAGCTTGAGGGAAAACCATGTCAAATGGAAAGATGTGACCGCTATCAGCGTGAGGTATTAGGACTTAAGAGGATAAAGAGTAGATTAATCAGGAAGGGACACAAATGTCTACTCAAAATCAGAGAAAATTAGGTTTCATTTGATGAATGGTTTAATTCATACTGGCTGTAAGTCAAAGGATGTTTGATCTCCACTAGAGCATGTTGCTTAGTGAAAAGTGTCTCCGCTCAGTTGCTCTTCTCCAGCAAGTTGGACATCAAGCTACCTACTTACTTTTGCCAGAATTCTGTCTGCCACCTACTTTGTCATGCCTTGATTCGGTATGCCTTGAACTCTCATAGGTCTTATCCATGCCATCCAACCCTTGTCAGTTCATTTAAATAATTGCCCTGCCATATCTGGAAAACAGTGTTCCCTTTCATTGATCATGTTCTGTAGTACTTGGGCTATAAAACTCATGAACACACTCACCCACACACAGGATAAACATGTACATATGATGCCCACTAGTGTGTGACATGCACACATATGATGAATGCACCAAACTCCATAATATCAGTAAAGTAGGGAATCCATGATGCTAGGTGGAGTCTGGCAAAGACCCCACACACCCATCAAACTGCCAAATACCAGTATGGTACTGATGTCTGACTCCCATCCTGTAAGGAACCTGCCATCCTGTAACTGGGCTATTTTTGGTTCCTTCATCTTCACAAACTTGGTTAAAATGTTAGAGTTGTCAAACTGGGAGTTAGGGTCCAGCATGTAGATCAGCTGTCCCAGGTCAGGTGATTTGGCTACAATTTGGGTGAGAAATTGTACCAGGGAATTCTGGTACACCCTCTCCTCTTCTTCTCCCTGTCCTCATCATCACTCTTGTGGGTGGGCCTGGAGAAAAAAGAAGGTAAAATGGAATAAGCCTCCTCCTTAGTGGAAAACCTTGTCAATCCTTAATTTGATCTGACTCTCTGAGGGAATGCAGCACATTTTTTCCTACTAGGACTCTTCATTCATTGGTTCACTCATTTTTCCAAGGAATGATTGAATTCATCCATTCTTCCCTGTATCTCTCTCTTCTTTCTTCCCTTCTTCCATTTCCCCCTTGATTGTAGAAATTTGAGCAGCAGGGCTGCATCCCCATGGGGCCGCCTTGTAAGGTTATGCTCCGAAATAACAACACAAAACTATTCATTTCAACACTGCCTGCCCCATTATTTTCAGCCTCTTAACCCATGTCTAATAATGTATGTTGCAGCACGAGGTGCGCTTAGAAGGAAAGATTTAGCATGTCTGACCTGGTGGCTGGCTGTATCGCCATCTGCCTCAGAGTGCAGAGCTACCATTTCTGCCCATGGGAGAAGTGCATGGTATCTCTAAGCTCAATTCCTATTCCTCCCAGCATTCTCTTATGTTTATTCCACCCACCTATGTTCTAACCTTGCAGGCCAAACAGTTTCTTTATTTAATTAAACAATGACCTATACTCCATCATTACTCCTATTTCAGTTTAAACAAGAACGGAATCTTTAATTTTAACATAGCAAAATTACATATAACAAAACAGTTATCAAGCAAGAATTACAGTTACAATATTTATATCTATTTTATCTTTTATCATAACAATAGAAAACTATAACTATCAACTCATCAGAGACTCCAGAATAATAGTGTTACCTAAGCAAACAAAAAGTAAGCCATTTTCAAACTCTAGAAATGACAGAGACATCTCGCTGCCTGGACAGTCACCCAAAGTTCCTCTGTACCGTTGGTGTTTCCATCCTCAGCCTACAGGCCCATAGTTTCCAGCAGACATTTCCATGAAGCAGGAAATTTCAAAGGCAGTCACTATCTGCTTGTCTGGAAGAATGTTTTGCTGACCCTTTCCTGAATCAGGAACACGAAAAGATCATCTCACCTTTAGGCAAGTTCAGTAGTCCTCTCTCTGAGTGTTTTCTGTGTACAGTTTATGCAACAATCCAGGCAAGAGCAGTTTCTTCCCCAAATGGCTATCAAACTCCATAAGGATCCTCTTTGATGCCCATTTTCTTCCTGAAGTAGACATGTGCAGCCAAGAGTAGAGTGTCTCACTGTCATGAAAAACCCTAAGGTACTAAAACATTAAATAGCCTATTTTGTAGTCTAGAGAGATATGAATAATGCCTATCTGACTGAAATATATATATCTATGTAGCTAGAAAGTCTAACTAACATGACTATAAACTAGACTATTATTAATGATTATCCATTAATAACCTATATACATTATATTTTTAAATGAACTACACAATCACAATACCTTAATTGAGATCAAAAATGAATATACATATAACAAAATTGACCTAAAATCTCTATCAGTAAAGCAAAATCTATACTATGCAAATATTCATATCTATATCACATCCCACTTTAAATGTAAAAGAACGTTTATAAGCCATATTTGGGAATGTGGGTGCAGTTTTTTTCTCTCCAAAATGCTTCCTGCGGAATGGGGGCATCATTATTGATTTATCTCAGTTGGCAGTTGAGCGAAGCAAATATTTAAAGGTGTTCACAGCAACCTTTAAGTAGGGCGTGGTCCATCCTGCCATATTAGGATAGAGGCATCCACAGACTATCACCCTCTTTGAAAACAAAATAGAAACACCTTTCCAAAGCATCATGTCCTTAGATCCAAATTTCAAATCAAGGCATTTTCAAAATATCTATGTTGGATTATTTCAGCAGCTTTTATAAAGAAACACCTTTTAGCAGCTATTGCTACTGCCTCAAAATTCAAATGATTCAAAAAGAGCATAATAGCATACAATATCAAAATTCGCTGTGAATTTTCCATCTTTGTGCGCTTCAATTTAACCTCTATTTTGTTTATTTTTCCTTTGTATTTTTTGCCTTTTGAGACAGGTTCTCTGTATCTGTGACCTGGAATAACTCTGTATACCTGTCTGTCCTTGAAGTCTCAGAGATCTGCCTCTCTCTGCCTTTCAGGCATTGGGATTAAAGGTGTATGCTACTACACATTGAACTCACAAAGATCTGTTTGTCTCTGCCTTCAAGGCACTGGGATTAAAGGTGTGTGCTACCTCACCTTGAAGGTACAGAGGTCAAGCTCCCTCTGCCTCCCATGTGTTGGGTTTACAGCTGTGTACTACCACACCCAACAACTCTCTTCCTTTTTTTAACTTTAAGAACTTCAAATTTTAGCCTGCACATATTTTTAACACACTGTAAATCATTTCAAATTTTTCTTTGTCTTTGAATCTCTCTTTACTCTATTTCTCTCTCTGTTTTTCTGACCACATGAGTCTTTCATTTACCAAGCAATCTCAGTAGGACTAAAGCCGGGGCTTTGCTGGCCAGATGTAGACCATTCCTTAGCTTTCTGCCATCCCAACCTTGTGGCTGAGGTACCGAACCGAGCCGATTCAGTGCCACAAGTCTACAGTGTTTCAAGGTCCTTGCCATCAAAGAGGCTGCAACAGACAACACTCAAGCCCTCTTTCTGTAGCTGGCCCTCCTTCCTCAAACAGTCAGAGTTTGCCCAGGCAGGATGGCCCAGAAACCCGGCATTTTAAAACAACACAGTTTTTTTTCCTGCTACTGCTGAAAACATAAAAGCATTCAGTTGGCTTTTATCAACACCATTTAACTGTTTTGTGGCAGGACCTCTTAAGGGCTGCAGGGTTTTGCAGCTGAAGCTGAGTCAGCAAGCCTCTTTTAGATGAGAGCCCTTGCTTTCTTCTAGCAAGCAGAGCAGACCGAGAAATCACTGCTACCAAGAAAACATGCTTTACTCTTTCCCAAGATTTCTCAGGCTTTCAGTGGATTCAGTTGTTTACAAGGTTGCAAGCCATTCTGTAGTTATTTGAGCAGCGAGGCTTTTTCCCCAGCACCACGGCTGAATGAAGGTTATGCCTGAAATAAATACACAAAAACTGTATTCTTTTAAACACTGCTGGCCCATTAGATTCAGCATTTTAACCCATTTCTAATAATCAGTGTAGTATAACGAGGTGCACTTACCAGGAAAAATTCAGCATGTCTGACATGGTGGCTGGCTGCATCGACATCTGCCTCAGAGAGCAGAGCTATGGCATCTGCCGGGGAGAGGGGAGCATGGCTTCTCTGAGCTCACTACCTCTTCCTCCTGGCATTCTATTTTGTTTACTCCACCTACCTATGTTCTAACCTATCAGCTGAAGCGGATTCTTTCTTTAATTAATCAATAAACTTCTTCCGTCACTTTATCTTTTCAACAGCTTGCCCATATAAATCTCCCATGTGTCTTCTGTTGTATAATCTTTCATTTGTAAAGAACTTGCACTCTCAGGGGAGGATTTTTCTGACATCTCTGTGGATGGAGATCATATGAGGAAGATCAGATGAGCAACCATGACAACTCTAATGCTGTAGAGTTAGGTGGACCAGAGATTGATGGCTGACATTCCTGTGCTATGCATCAGATGCCCCTGAACTCTGGCCCTGTTGACAGACAGGCAGACATCCAGTTGGTCACACATACTTAACTCATTCAGGTTCACAGATACTGTAAATGGAGTTTTAATTCTTCTCCTAAACTAATAAAAAAAAAACAAATAAGAGAAGAGAAGAGCCTGAAGTAAGGCCTCAAAATGGGTCATTTTGCAAAGGAAAGGTTACCTGCCTCCATGTATGCTGTCTCCCTTTCTTAGTCAAATCCATCCTTCCAGTGTCTAGCTAACAGCTAACCATAGGATTGAACCCAACTGCCTTTGATTTCTGAAATAAGTGCTGTCCCCTTAAGGTCTCATAACAGCACAGGAAGGTTTGTAAGACTGTCCCAGCAACAATTTAAAGCAATTCTAGGACACCAAAGATGCAGCAAATTTGGTTAATTGGTAATATAGATCGTTCTGATGGGACAAAATAATTTAGAATAAAAAAAAAAACAGATTGGTGTACTCACGATGAATACGTGATATGGCACACACAGGCTTCTGGTTCTGAATACTTCATGCTCGGTGGGTTTTAGAGATTGTCGTGACCCTGAAACTAGCTGGAGGCTTTGGGGCCTTGAAAGGACAAGACTTAATATTTCAGGACATCCTTTTACTTGGTCCCCACTGTTTACTGATTTCCTTACAGAGAATGAGCAGCCATCTACTCCTGCTGCCATGCCTTCCCCACATGAACAGAGAGAAGACCCTATACACACAGGTCGCTTGTATGACATGTGAAGGCATAAGTCACAAACAAACTCCCACAGCAGTTTAGAATTGTGATTAATAGAATGATTAGTTCTTGAAAGGGGAAAAACTTAGAGATCACAATCCCTTACAAAAGCCCTCTGCAGGATCAGAAAAGGAGCCTAGTAACCGGAAGGGAAGCTCAAGCAAGAGATCAAGCTGAAGGTAGAAGTTGCTTTTTAAAAGAGAGAGAGACCACAACTCAATGGGCTGGTATCTCAGTGGCTATTCAGGAAACATCACAGAGAAAGGATCTGCTTCATGCATGAGAGTCACCGATGATTTCCCTTTAAGAAAAAAACCCATCAAAACTCCCAATAACATCATCAGCATTCAACAACATGTCTATGATTTCTTTGCCTTGCCTTTGATTGTGCAGTAAATAATGCTGATAGTTAATCTGTGCAATTAATGCAAATTTCCTTGTAACTGACTAGACAGAATTGACAGGTTATCTTAAACACAGCAGGGAGTCACTCTACGATGGAACTGGTTCATCATCACCTGTGTGACAGTGACATAATTAAGATCTTTCCTTTGTCTATAAATCTCATTATGTTCAACATGATATGTTGTCATACAGATTTCTTAGGGTTTTGTCCCACTGGTGGTTTCCTTGGTATGCTTACATAATTTTTGCCAGATCCAATCAGTTTTGCCATGCACTCTCAGCTCCACGTCATTGTGTTCCCCTTATGTTCCAGTCCAGGCATTTTAGACCTCTTGTAACTGTTGTAAGAGTATCTCATGTTCCACCTAAATGATTTAGGGTTTTATTTAGGCTGGGTTTTATCTTCCATCACTGAGTTCATTGACTTTCCTTGGGCGTAATTCCTGGGACACTGAGCCTAACTCCTGGGGGATTCCTCCAGTTATTTCTCCTTTCTTAGATAGTTTACACTCTCACTATTACTGTGAGAGTGTTTCTGTAGCAAATATTCTTCTCAAGATGAGAAGAAACTTCAATATTACAATCCATTTGTTATTGTGCTTTAAATACACACACAAACACACACAAGTTAATGCACATACACTGATGATATCTCAATTTATGGGGCCATTCTGGGGATGTCAAGATCGATATCTCTGAGTGGTTCTCAGAAGGCCATAGGGTGACCCTCTCTAGGTACTTAAGCAGGGAGGAGAAGTGGACCGCACTGTGACATGTCCCTAGGAACTATGTGTGCCTTGTCCCATAGTCAGACTGATGACTGACTATCTTGAAAACCACCATGGAACTTTTGTTTGGCAAATGATGGAGACCAAGTCAGGGTCAAAATCAGAAAACTAGATGGAGCTTCCAAGCTCCAGTGGAAGAGCAGATGGATGGAGAAAAAGAGCAAGGATGTCAGGAATATAAGGGCTTGGTCCACACTATGAGACACTGTGCCTGAACTAAGGGGATTTCAACTAATCCAGTGACCTGGGAATGAAAGAACATGGGATCAAACTGGAAGCTCTGAATGTGGCTGACAATTGGGGCAGACGGAGAAGCCAAAGATAATGGCACTTGCAATTGTCTGCATATCATACACTGGCTTTTTGTGATCATATTTTTTGTGGATGCATACCTTGCTAAATCTGGATGGATGAAGGGTGGGCTTGGACTTCCCACAGCTCAAAGTACCCTGCCCTCTATTTGGACTGGTGTTTGAGTGGAGAGGTGTATTTGCGGAGCAAGAAGAATGTGGGAGGAGGAAGAGAAGTGGAAAGTTTGATAATTATTATTATGAAGTAATGGAAAAATCAATAGAAAATAACCAATGAGGACATTGGAGCTAGGAAAAAAAAAATCATGTGAGTTGTTGATTCAGACCTAAAATTATTTTACAGAAAAAAAAACACATAGAGGGTTGAGTTACTTGGAAAATATGACTCAAGTAATTGGGAAGAAGATTGCGGTTTTTATTTTGGGTCTTCATGGGGCTGTATGAGCAGCATTTTAGGACCTGTATGGTGCATATTTCTGGGGGTAAGTAGGGAAGAATCCTGGCTAGGAGGAGTTTTATGACATAAGTAGAGCCTTGATGATGTCACAAAGCTTTGGGTTGGGGGTGGCAACTCTGTTCCCCATGGAGCACTAGTCCTCTGTGAAGGTGGGCTTACTATCTTCACGGTGGCTGAAGAGGTCAGTTCAGCTCTTGGGCTCCACAACTGTTCAACCGAATTTCCAGAAGTTGGAATCTAGAGAGCCAAGATATTTTCTTTTGGTAAATATGTTTAGGAAGCAACTAGGACCTCTGTAGTCAAAGAAAGGATTCTTTCAAATCTGCTCTGGGTCCAAAATTTATGTCGTTAACAGCTCCTATATTTGATAGCTGGGGGACGGTTAATGTCAGGTATTCACCCCACTCTATCTTTGCTAAAAATGTCCAATTCCTCAGTCCACTTAAATGGCAAACATCCTCTTTGTCCATATGTGTTTTAAAAGATAATTATTTCTAATAGGTGCTGATGCACAGATTAATGTTTCTTTCTTTTGGCAGTTTGACTCACAGTACTCACTTCTCTAATGAAGATACAGAATATCATTATGTAATCAACCTGGATCTAGATCAGCAGACACAATAGAGAGAGCCAGTGGACTGGAGTGCCATGACCTTGGGCAGGTGGTTATAGATCAGCCAACTAACCAGTAGCTTGAGTGATAAGGAGAGAAGTGGCTGTTCTTTGAATTCTTTGCCATCTGTTCAGATATTTCTTTCTCACTTTAGGTATAGGCATAGCTTCCTCTCTCATTGATATAGTAAGTCAGGAAGTAGGTTTCTCAGTAGAGGTCAATTGCATTTTGTAGCAGGAATATGTCTCTGATACACATATACTGAGCTGTAGACCAGAGTTTGATAATTTTCCTATTAATTTCTTAAGAACATATTCCATTTAGGTATCCAAATCTATTCAGCCCTGCCTTTTTCACCTGCTCCAAAGTTATTCCTAAAAAGAGCCTTAACTTCACATCCTCACCTTCTTATCCTCGCAGGCACTTATGGTGGAGGAAACCACTTTGTGTCTGATTTAAACTGAAGAGTTCTTCCTATGCAGAGATTGGCAGCTATGAAGCCCAAGCACAGAAACAGAGCCAAGAGACAGTGGAATAGGAGTGCTATGGCCTATTTCAGAAAGTCTCCCGCCATGATGAAGATGCCTCTTAGTATGAGTTGCATGCAACATCTCCAGAAGAAGAATGGGCCATCGATCCAGAAGCAAAAACTTAGTAAGCCTTTTGAGGCCCTGGAGAATATTGTTGGCCGCAGAATTTCTCATGGCTGGAAGGAAGCCAATGAACCAGTCACCCATTGGAAAGCCATCATTCTAGATCAACTGCCAACATATCCCTCTCTCTATTTGTTGAATATGATGGGATTGATTGTGTCTATGGCTTGGAGCTTCATAGTGATGAAAAGATTTTACCCTGAAGATCCTGCCTAATAATGTGCCATTTCCTCAGTTGACAGACACTCATCTCTCAAACACCATAGTTGGCAGAGCAGTGAAACATACATTCATGGGCACAAATGGCTCTAAGAATGACTGGAACGGGATGGTCCTAGAAGAGGTGCCAATCATGAAGACCTGGTTTTATATTACTACAAGAAAGATCCAGTCTTGTACATTTACCACCTCCTGGATGACTACCTGGAAGGCAACCTCCACATCATGCCAGGCTCTAAGGAAGAGTGGAGTGGCGTGGTCCCAGATGAGGTCCAGACCATAACGACCTGTTTCTACATTGTCAACGAGAATGATCCGGTCCTGTACCTTTACCACCATCATGATGATTCCATTGAAGGCAACCTCCACATCACGCCTGAATGTCCTCCAGTAGAGGTGACTTTGGAATTAGTCAGGGATTCCTTGCAGGGCAAAAGAGTGCAGTACAACAAAAAAGATGGAACCCAAGAGATAGGTAAAATTATTTGCCAAGTTCCCAACAAACCTTCTGTGTATTTCATCAAGTTTGATAATGGCTTCCATATCTATGTCTATGATTTGGTGAAGATCTGTTAAAGTGTAATTCTCAAATTTTGAGGGGCAGACTTAATTCTCTCTTTGGGAATGTGTTTTTTTCAGAAATACCTCAGGTCTTCTATGAATCCTGGTATCTTTTCCAATGGATTATTCTTTCTCAAAGAAGAAAAATTTGTTAACATGTTGTGTTATTTGGTCAATGATGGATTCTGTTTGGTGGATGGGGCATCACAGAAATACATGGCTCAAAACAAAGCAGGATTTATGGTCTTTTCCCCTTGGAGAGTAAAGGACTGGGGATGCGTGGTGTGGTAAAGGACAAGATGGCTGTCAAGGAAGCAGTGGAGAGGGGACAAAAAGTTGTATGATCTCGGGGCGGTACGAAGCTTGAGGGAAAACCATGTCAAATGGAAAGATGTGACCGATATCAGCGTGAGGTATTGGGACTTAAGAGGATAAAGAGTAGATTAATCAGGAAGGGACACAAATCTATACTCAAAATCAGAGAAAATTAGGTTTCATTTGATGAATGGTTTAATTCGTACTGGCTGTAAGTCAAAGGATGTTTGATCTCCACTAGAGCATGTTGCTTAGTGAAAAGTGTCTCCGCTCAGTTGCTCTTCTCCAGTAAGTTGGACATCAAGCTACCTACTTAGTTTTGCCAGAATTCTGTCTGCCACCTACTTTGTCATGCCTGGATTCGGTATGCCTTGAACTCTCATAGGTCTTATCCATGCCATCCAACCCTTGTCAGTTCATTTAAATAATTGCTCTGCCATATCTGGAAAACAGTGTTCCCTTTCATTGATCATGTTCTGTAGTACTTGGGCTATAAAACTCATGAACACACTCACCCACACACAGGATAAATATGTACATATGATGCCCACTAGTGTGTGACATGCATACATAGAATGAATGCACCGAACTCCATAATATCAGTAAAGTAGGGAATCCATGATGCTAGGTGGAGTCTGGCAAAGACCCCACACACCCATCAAACTGCCAAATACCAGTATGGTACTGATGTCTGACTCCCATCCTGTAAGGAACCTGCCATCCTGTAACTGGGCTATTTTTGGTTCCTTCATCTTCACAAACTTGGTTAAAATGTTAGAGTTGTCAAACTGGGAGTTAGGGTCCAGCATGTAGATTTGCTGTCCCAGGTCAGGTGATTTGGCTACAATTTGGGTGAGAAATTGTACCAGGGAATTCTGGTACACCCACTCCTCTTCTTCTCCCTGTCCTCATCATCACTCTTGTGGGTGGGCCTGGAGCACAAAGAAGGTAAAATGGAATGAGCCTCCTCCTTAGTGGAAAACCTTGTCAATCCTTAATTTGACCTGACTCTCTGAGGGAATGCAGCACATTTTTTCCTACTAGGTCTCCTCATTCATTGGTTCACTCATTTTTCCAATGAATGATTAAATTCATCCATTCTTCCTTGTCTCTCTCTCTTCTTTCTTCCCTTCTTCCATTTCCCCTTGATTGTAGAAATTTGAGCAGCAGGGCTGCATCCCCATGGGGCCGCCTTGTAAGGTTATGCTCCGAAATAACAACACAAAACTATTCATTTCAACACTGCCTGCCCCATTATTTTCAGCCTCTTAACCCATGTCTAATAATGTATGTTGCAGCACGAGGTGCGCTTAGAAGGAAAGATTTAGCATGTCTGACCTGGTGGCTGGCTGTATCGCCATCTGCCTCAGAGTGCAGAGCTACCATTTCTGCCCATGGGAGAGGTGCATGGCATCTCTAAGCTCAATTCCTATTCCTCCCAGCATTTTCTTATGTTTATTCCACCCACCTATGTTCTAACCTTTCAGGCCAAACAGTTTCTTTATTTAATTAACCAATGACCTATACTCCATCATTACTCCTATTTCTGTTTAAACAAGAACGGAATCTTTAACTTTAACATAGCAAAATTACATATAACAAAACAGTTATCAAGCAAGAATTACAGTTACAATATTTATATCTATTTTATCTTTTATCATAACAATGTAAAACTATAACTATCTATCTCTTCTTCAATTCCATCAGAGACTCCAGAATAATACAGTATTACTTAAGCAAACAAAAAGTAAGCCATTTTCAAACTCTAGAAATGACAGGGACATCTCGCTGCCTGGACAGTCACCCAAAGTTCCTCTGTACCGTTGGTGTTTCCATCCTCAGCCTACAAGCCCATAGTTTCCAGCAGACATTTCCATGAAGCAGGAAATTTCAAAGGCAGTCACTATCTGCTTGTCTGGAAGAATGTTTTGCTGACCCTTTCCTGAATCAGGAACACGAAAAGATCATCTCACCTTTAGGCAAGTTCAGTAGTCCTCTCTCTGAGTGTTTTCTGTGTACAGTTTATGCATCTATCCAGGCAAGAGCAGTTTCTTCCCCAAATGGCTATCAAACTCCATAAGGATCCTCTGTGATGCCCATCTTCTTCCTGAAGTAGATATGTGCTGCCAAGAGTAGAGTTTCTCACTGTCATGAAAAACCCTAAGGTACTAAAACATTAAATAGCTTATTTTGTAGTCTAGAGAGTTATGAATAATGCCTATCTGACTGAAATTAATATATATATATGTAGCTAGAAAATCTAACTAACATGACTACAAATTTGACTATTTTTAATGATTATCCATTAATAACCTATATACATTATATTTTTAAATGAACTACACAATCACAATACCTTAATTGAGATCAAAAATGCATATACATATAACAAAATTGACCTAAAATCTCTATCAGTAAAGCAAAATCTATACTAATGCAAATATTCATATCTATATCACATCCCACTTTAAATGTAAAAGAACGTTTATAAGCCATATTTGGGAACGTGGGTGCAGTTTCTTCTCTCCAAAATGCTTCCTGCTGAATGGTGGCATCGTTATTGATTTATCTCAGTTGGCAGTTGAGCGAAGCAATTTTTTAAAGGTGTTCACAGCAACCTTTAAGTAGGGCGTGGTCCATCCTACCATATTAGGATAGAGGCATCCACAGACTATCACTCTCTGTGAAAACAAAATAGAAATTCCTTTCCAAAGCATCATGTCCTTAGATCCAAATTTCAAAGTCAAGGCATTTTCAAAATATCTATGTTGGATTATTTCAGCAGCTTTTATAAAGAAACATCTTTTAGCAGCTATTGCTACTGCCTCAAAATTCAAATGATTCAAAAAGAGCATAATAGCATACCATATCAAAATTCGCTGTGAATTTTCCATCTTTGTGCGCTTCAATTTAACCTCTATTTTGTTTATTTTTCCTTTTTATTTTTTGCCTTTGGAGACAGGTTCTCTGTATATTTGACCTGGAATAACTCTGTATACCTGTCTGTCCTTGAAGTATCAGAGATCTGCCTCTCTCTGCCTTTCAGGCATTGGGATTAAAGGTGTATGCTACTACACATTGAACTCACAAAGATCTGTTTGTCTCTGCCTTCAAGGCACTGGGATTAAAGGCGTGTGCTACCTCACCCTGAAGGTACAGAGGTCAATCTCCCTCTGCCTCCCATGTGTTGGGTTTACAGGTGTTTACTACCACACCCAACAACTCTCTTACTTTTTTTAACTTTAAGAACTTCAAATTTTAGCCTGCACATATTTTTAACACACTGTAAATCATTTAAAAATTTTCTTTGTCTTTGAATCTCTCTTTACTCTATTTCTCTCTCTGTTTTTCTGACCACATGAATCTTTCATTTACAAAGCAATCTCAGTAGGACTAAAGCCGTGGCCTTGCTGGCCAGATGTAGCCCATTCCTTAGCTTTCTGCCATTCCAACCTTGTGGCTGAGGTACCGAACAGAGCCGCATTCAGTACCACAAGTCTACAGTGTTTCAAGGTCCTTGCCATCAAAGAGGCTACAACAGACAACACTCAAGCCCTCTTTCTGTAGCTGGCCCCCTTCCTCAAACAGTCAGAGTTTGCCCAGCAGGATGGCCCAGAAAGCTGGCATTTTAAAACAACACAGTTTTTTTTTCCTGCTACTGCTGAAAACATACAAGCATTCAGTTGGCTTTTATCAACACCATTTAAATGTTTTGTGGCAGGACCTCTTAAGGGCTGCAGGGTTTTGCAGCTGAAGCTGAGTCAGCAAGCCTCTTTTAGATGAAAGCCCTTGCTTTTTCTAGCAAGCAGAGCAGACCGAGAAATCGCTGCTACCAAGAAAACATGCTTTACTCTTTCCCAAGCTTTCTCAGGCTTTCAGTGGATTCAGTTGTCCACAAGGCTGCAAGCCATTCTGTCGTTATTTGAGCAGCGAGGCTGTGTCCCCAGCACCACGACCGCATGAAGGTTATGCCTGAAATAAATACACCAAAACTTTATTCTTTTAAACACTGCTGGCCAATTAGATTCAGCATTTTAACCCATTTCTAATAATCAGTGTAGTATAACGAGTTGCACTTACCAGGATAAATTCAGCATGTCTGACATGGTGGCTGGCTGCATCGACATCTGCCTCAGAGAGCAGAGCTATGGCATCTGGCGGGGAGAGGGGAGCATGGCTTCTCTGAGCTCACTACCTCTTCCTCCCGGCATTCTATTTTGTTTACTCCACCTACCTATGTTCTAACCTATCAGCTGAAGTGGATTCTTTCTTTAATTAATCAATAAACTTCTTCTGTCACTTTATCCTTTCAACAGCTTGCCCATATAAATCTCCCATGTGTCTTCTGTTGTATAATCTTTCATTTGTAAAGAACTTGCACTCTCAGGGGAGGATTTTTCTGACATCTCTGTGGATGGAGATCATATGAGGAAGATCAGATGAGCAACCATGACAACTCTAATGCTGTAGAGTTAGGTGGACCAGAGATTGATGGCTGACATTCCTGTGCTATGCATCAGATGCCCCTGAACTCTGGCCCTGTTGACAGACAGGCAGACATCAAGTTGGTCACACATACTTAACTCATTCGGGTTCACAGATACTGTAAATGGAGTTTTAATTCTTCTCCTAAACTAATAAAAAAACCAAGATTAGTAGAAGAGAAGAGCCTGAAGTAAGGCCTCAAAATGGGTCATTTTGCAAAGGAAAGGTTACCTGCCTCCATGTATGCTGTCTCCCTTTCTTAGTCAAATCCATCCTTCCAGTGTCTAGCTAACAGCTAACCATAGGATTGAACCCAACTGCCTTTGATTTCTGAAATAAGTGCTGTCTCAAGGTCTCATAACAGCACAGGAAGGTTTGTAAGACTGTCCCAGCAACAATTTAAAGCAATTCTAGGACACCAAAGATGCAGCAAATTTGGTTAATTGGTAATATAGATCGTTCTGATGGGAGAAAATAATTTAGAATTAAAAAAAACAGATTGGTGTACTCACGATGAATTTATGTGATATGGCACACACAGGCTTCTGGTTCTGAATACTTCATGCTCGGTGGGTTTTAGAGATTGTCGTGACCCTGAACCTAGCTGGAGGCTTTGGGGCCTTGAAAGGACAAGACTTAATATTTCAGGACATCCTTTTACTAGGTCCCCACTGTTTACTGATTTCCTTACAGAGAATGAGCAGCCATCTACTCCTGCTGCCATGCCTTCCCCACATGAACAGAGAGAAGACCCGATACACACAGGTCGCTTGTATCACATGTGAAGGCATAAGTCACAAACAAACTCCCACAGCAGTTTAGAATTGTGATTAATAGAATGATTAGTTCTTGAAAGGGGAAAAACTTAGAGATCACAATCCCTGACAAAAGCCCTCTGCAGGATCAGAAAAGGAGCCTAGTAGCCGGAAGGGAAGCTGCCCTCTGCAGGATCAGAAAAGGAGCCTAGTAGCCTGAAGGGAAGCTCAAGCAAGAGATCAAGCTGAAGGTAGAAGTTGCTTTTCAAAAGAGAGAGAGACCACAACTCAATGGGCTGGTATCTCAGTGGCTATTCAGGAAACATCACAGAGAAAGGATCTGCTTCATGCATGAGAGTCACCGATGATTTCCCTTTGAGAAAAAAACCCATCAAAACTCCCAATAACATCATCAGCATTCAACAACATGTCTATGATTTCTTTGCCTTGCCTTTGATTGTGCAGTAAATGATGCTGATAGTTAATCTGTGCAATTATGCAAATTTCCTTGTAACTGGCTAGACAGAATTGACAGGTTATCTTAAACACCGATGGAACTGGTTCATCATCACCTGTGTGACAGTGACATAATTAAGATCTTTCCTTTGTCTATAAATCTCATTATGTTCAACATGATATGTTGTCATACAGATTTCTTAGGGTTTTGTCCCACTGGTGGTTTCCTTGGTATGCTTACATAATTTTTGCCAGATCCAATCAGTTTTGGCATGCACTCTCAGCTCCACGTCATTGTGTTCCCCTTATGTTCCAGTCCAGGCATTTTAGACCTCTTGTAACTGTTGTAAGAGTATCTCATGTTCCACCTAAATGATTTAGGGTTTTATTTAGGCTGGGTTTTATCTTCCATCACTGAGTTCATTGACTTTCCTTGGGCGTAATTCCTGGGACACTGAGCCTAACTCCTGGGGGATTCCTCCAGTTATTTCTCCTTTCTTAGATAGTTTACCCTCTCACTATTACTGTGAGAGTGTTTCTGTAGCAAATATTCTTCTCAAGATGAGAAGAAACTTCAATGTTACAATCCATTTGTTATTGTGATTTAAATACACACACACAAACACACACAAGTTAATGCACATACACTGATGATATCTCAATTTATGGGGCCATTCTGGGGATGTCAAGATCGATATCTCTGAGTGGTTCTCAGAAGGCCATAGGGTGACCCTCTCTAGGTACTTAAGCAGGGAGGAGAAGTTGACCGCACTGTGACATATCCCTAGGAACTATGTGTGCCTTGTCCCATAGTCAGACTGATGACTGACTATCTTGAAAACCACCATGGAACTTTTGTTTGGCAAATGATGGAGATCAAAATCAGAAAACTAGATGGAGCTTCCAAGCTCCAGTGGAAGAGCAGATGGATGGAGAAAAATAACAAGGATGTCAGGAATATAAGGGCTTGGTCCACACTATGAGACACTGTGCCTGAACTAAGGGGATTTCAACTAATCCAGTGACCTGGGAATGAAAGAACATGGGATCAAACTGGAAGCTCTGAATGTGGCTGACAATTGGGGCAGACGGAGTAGCCAAAGATAATGGCACTTGCAATTGTCTGCATATCATACACTGGCTTTTTGTGATCATATTTTTTGTGGATGCATACCTTGCTAAATCTGGATGGATGAAAGGTGGGCTTGGACTTCCCACAGCTCAAAGTACCCTGCCCTCTATTTGGACTGGTGTTTGAGTGGAGAGGTTTATTTGCGGAGCAAGAAGAAAGTGGGAGGAGGAAGAGAAGTGGAAAGTTTGATAATTATTATTATGAAGTAATGGAAAAATCAATAGAAAATAACCAATGAGGACATTGGAGCTAGGAAAAAAAAAACATTCATGTGAGTTGTTGACTCAAACCAAAAATTATTTTACAGAAAAAAAAAAACACATAAAGGCGTTGAGTTACTTGGAAAATATGACTCAAGTAATTGGGAAGAAGATTGGGGTTTTTATTTTGTGTCTTCATGGGGCTGTATGAGCAGCATTTTAGGACCTGTATGCTGGATATTTCTGGGGGTTAGTAGGGAAGAAACCTGGCTAGGAGGAGTTTTATGACATAAGTAGAGCCTTGATGATGTCACAAAGCTTTGGTTGGGGGTGGCAACTCTGTTCCACATGAAGCACTGGTCTTCTTTGAGGTGGGCTTACTATCTTCACGGTGGCTGAGGAGGTCAGTTCAGCTCTTGGGCTCCACAACTGTTCAACCGAATTTCCAGAAGTTGGAATCTAGAGAGCCAAGATATTTTCTTTTAGTAAATATGTTTAGGAAGCAACTAGGACCTCTGTAGTCAAAGAAAGGTTTCTTTCAAATCTGCTCTGGGTCCAAAATTTATGTCGTTAACAGCTCCTATATTTGATAGCTGGGGACGGTTAATGTCAGGTATTCTCCCCACTATATCTTTGCTAAAAATGTCCAATTCCTCAGTCCACTTAAATGGCAAAGATCCTCTTTGTACATATGTGTTTTAAAAAGTAATTATTTCTAATAGGTGCTGTTGCACAGATTAATGTTTCTTTCTTTTGGCAGTTTGACTCACAGTACTCACTTCTCTAATGAAGATACAGAATATCTTTATGTAATCAACCTGGATCTGGATCAGGAGACACAATAGAGAGAGCCAGTGGACTGGAGTGCCATGACCTTGGGCAGGTGGTTATAGATCAGCCAACTAACCAGTAGCTTGAGTGGTAAGAAGAGGAGTGGCTGTTCTTTGAATTCTTTGCCATCTGTTCAGATATTTCTTTCTCACTTTAGGTATAGGCATAGCTTCCTCTCTCATTGATATAGTAAGTCAGGAAGTAGGTTTCTCAGTAGAGGTCAATTGCATTTTGCAGCAGGAATATGTCTCTGATACACATATACTGAGCTGTAGACCAGAGTTTGATAATTTTCCTATTAATTTCTTAAGAACATATTACATTTAGGTATCCAAATCTATTCAGCCCTGCCTTTATCACCTGCTCCAAAGTTATTCCTAAAAAGAGCCTTGACCTCACATCCTCACCTTCTTATCCTTGCAGGCACTTATGGTGGAGGAAACCACTTTGTGTCTGATTTAAACTGAAGAGTTCTTCCTATGCAGAGATTGGCAGCTATGAAGCCCAAGCACAGAAACAGAGCCAAGAGACAGTGGAACGGGAGTGCTGTGGCCTATCTCAGAAAGTCTCCCGCCATGATGAAGATGCCTCTCAGTATGAGTGGCATGCCATATCTCCAGAAGAAGAATGGGCCATCGCTCCAGAAGCAAAAACTTAGTAAGCCTTTTGAGGCCCTGGAGAATATTGTTGGCCACAGAATTTCTCATGGCTGGAAGGAAGCCAATGAACCAGTCACCCATTGGAAAGCCATCATTCTAGATCAACTGCCAACATATCCCTCTCTCTATTTGTTGAAATATGATGGGATTGATTGTGTCTATGGCTTGGAGCTTCATAGTGATGAAAGGATTTTAAACCTGAAGATCCTGCCTAACAATGTGCCATTTCCTCAGGTGACAGACACTCATCTCTCAAACACCATAGTTGGCAGAGCAGTGAAACATACATTCATGGGCACAAATGGCTCTAAGAATGACTGGAACGGGATGGTCCTAGAAGAGGTGCCAATCATGAAGACCTGGTTTTATATTACCTACAAGAAAGATCCGGTCTTGTACATTTACCACCTCCTGGATGACTACCTGGAAGGCAACCTCCACATCATGCCAGGCTCTAAGGAAGAGTGGAGTGGCGTGGTCCCAGATGAGGTGCAGACCATAAAGACCTGTTTCTACATTGTCAACGAGAATGATCCGGTCCTGTACCTTTACCACCATCATGATGATTCCATTGAAGGCAACCTCCACATCACGCCTGAATGTCCTCCAGGAGAGGTGACTTTGGAATTAGGCAGGGATTCCTTGGAGGGCTAAAGAGTGCAGTACAACAAAAAAGATTGAACCCAAGAGATAGGTAAAATTATTTGCCAAGTTCCCAACAAACCTTCTGTGTATTTCATCAAGTTTGATAATGACTTCCATATCTATGTCTATGATTTGGTGAAGATCTGTTAAAGTGAAATTCTCAAATTTTGAGGGGCAGACTTAATGCTCTCTTTGGGAATGTGTTTTTTCAGAGATACCTCAGGTCTTCTATGAATCCTGGTATCTTTTCCAATGGATTATTCTTTCTCAAAGAATAAAAATTTGTTAACATGTTGTGTTATTTGGTCAATGATGAATTGTGTTTGGTGGATGGGGCATCACAGAAACACATGCCTCAAAACAAAGCAGGATTTATGGTCTTTTCCCCTTGGAGAGTAAACGACTGGGGATGTGTGGTGTGGTAAAGGACAAGATGGCTGTCAAGGAAGCAGTGGAGAGGGGACAAAAAGTTGTATGATCTCGGGGCGGTACGAAGCTTGAGGGAAAACCATGTCAAATGGAAAGATGTGACCGATATCAGCGTGAGGTATTGGGACTTAAGAGGATAAAGAGTAGATTAATCAGGAAGGGACACAAATGTATACTCAAAATCAGAGAAAATTAGGTTTCATTTGATGAAAGTGTTAATTCATACTGGCTGTAAGTCAAAGGATGTTTGATCTCCACTAGAGCATGTTGCTTAGTGAAAAGTGTCTCCGCTCAGTTGCTCTTCTCCAGTAAGTTGGACATCAAGCTTCCTACTTACTTTTGCCAGAATTCTGTCTGCCACCTACTTTGTCATGCCTGGATTCGGTATGCCTTGAACTCTCATAGGTCTTATCCATGCCATCCAACCCTTGTCAGTTCATTTAAATAATTGCCCTGCCATATCTGGAAAACAGTGTTCCCTTTCATTGATCATGTTCTGTAGTACTTGGGCTATAAAACTCATGAACACACTCACCCACACACAGGATAAACATGTACATATGATGCCCACTAGTGTGTGACATGCACACATATGATGAATGCACCGAACTCCATAATATCAGTAAAGTAGGGAATCCATGATGCTAGGTGGAGTCTGGCAAAGACCCCACACACCCATCAAACCGCCAAATACCAGTATGGTACTGATGTCTGACTCCCATCCTGTAAGAAACCGGCTTTGCCCTATGTACATAACACACATCCGATCCCATACGGGTCTGCCAGGTCCTCTAGCACAAGGTAATGCAGAAATTGATCAATTATTGATTGGTAGTGTGCTTCAAGCCTCTGAATTTCATAAAAAAACATCATGTTAATAGCAAAGTTTTGAAGAAAGAGTTTTCTATTACATGGCAACAAGCTAAGGAGATTGTGAAGAAATGCCCTACCTGCTCTTTCTATAACCAAACGCCACTGCCAGCAGGAGTTAATCCAAAGGGCACTCATAGAAATGAAATCTGGCAGATGGATGTGTTCCACTTTGCAGAATTTGGCAAATTGAAGTATGTTCATCACACCATCGACACTTATTCAGGCTTTCAGTGGGCAACTGCTTTATGTTCAGAAAAAGCTGATTCAGTAATCACTCATTTATTAGAAGTCATGGCTATCATGGGTATACCTACACAAATAAAGACAAATAATGGTCCTGCTTATGTCTCTAGGAAGATGAAACGGTTTTTTGATCATTACAATATCAAGCATGTTACAGGTATACCATACAAACCTACAGGTCAAGCAGTCATAGAAAGATCAAATCGAACTATAAAGGATATGTTGAACAAACATAAAGGAGTGGAAAACACCCCTAGAAATAGGTTACATAATGCTTTGTTAACCTTGAATTTTCTCAACGCTAATCAGAAGGGAACGACGGCTGCAGAAAGACATTGGATAATGGAAAAGTCTGCTGAACTAAATCAACCAGTTTATTTCAAGGATGTACTGACCTCACAATGGAAGCCAGGAGATGTGCTGCGTTGGGGAAGAGGTTTTGCTCTTATCTCCACAGGTGAGGAAAAATTATGGATACCGTCAAAATTAATAAAGGTTCGGTTTGAGGAAGGGAAGTCACTTGGAAAAGATAAATAACAATTCATTCACAAGGATGACCGACGTACAGATGGTAAGGATTACTAATAGGATGGGGGCAGGGTTCTTTTCTTATCTCCACAGGAAAATATTCATCTCCAAAGAATTTGAGGGACCCTGAATATTTAATTACTGATGGATGGAAAATAGTTACGACCCATTAAACATCAACAATAAAATTCTATACATATCGTAAGTATTGATTTCATATATATATATATATATATATATATATATATATATATATATATATTTATATGTTTTATTGAACACTTCTTTATAAATGTGTAGAGCTGGTTTTGGAGTTGGACTATGGCTCAGTCCTTCTTCAATTCCAAGCCTGTTGATAAGAGGTATTTCAAATTTTCTGTCTCAGGTCAGGAGCCATGAAATGGGACAGAATAAGAATAATTTTATACTTGATAAACTTTCTTTGCCTTCCCTCACATCTGTGTCTTTCTTTATATGTCAGTATAAGTCCTTGTTGTTAATGTTTAAATTTCCCATAACAAGCAACATATTTTCCTACAGTAATTTTTGAAGTTTCCAGGATGAAGATGGGGCCCCACAACATCAACTCAATCTGGTTTTTATGACGTCATGAATTTTTTTTTTAAGCACTAATTTTAGACCTGTTTTTTGGTACCAACTGCAAGAGACAATTTCATATGATGCACATTTTTGACAACACTCTGGCCGGACCTTCTCGAAACACACAGAGACTAGTTATAATTTTCTTAAGTCAAAGGTTAATTTGGGAATTTTACCATCGTTTGCTTTCACAGGGGCCCCTAAGAAGAACGTCGCCCCCATGTCAGCTAGAAGCAATCTAAGAGGACGACGTCCCCTCTACCAACAGAGTTTGCCCACAGGGTTAGGGACATCTTTTAGTGGTTGGTTTAGGAGTGAGGGGATGGGGAGATATTGTATGTAATTAGGGATAAAAAAAAGGGGGGATTAACTGGGTTGATGGGATGATTGGTATTTTTGACTTACTGTTTTTAGAAAATTATGTTGGTACTGTTTCTTGTATATTGATATATTGAATATTGAATGTGAGTGTTCCTACCTCTATTTTGGTATAAGAGTATGCTTATATTGTATGGATACATCTATCATATCACAATGTACATTTCTACCTCTGGTACTATTTATGTAATAACATTGTTTACATTTGATAAGTAATGACATTGTTTACAGGTGAAGATCATTGTCTTCATACATTGCACAATTGTTTATTCCCTTAGTTTTCAAATTAGATAGGTATTGAGAATTACATGTTTGTCATATTATTTTTAGGTTAATCAGGTCTTTTAGATACATAGAGATTATTTTCAGTATAGATAGTATAATCTTCAGCCTCTTTGAAGAGCTGTAGAAAATGGCCTTTAATCTAACCTAGAATTCTGTGCCATCGAGACACAATTTACTCCTGGCAACACCACTCTACTCCCGAGAGAACGTTGAGCACCAAAGACACTCCACTGGGAGCTTGTCTTCCTGGCAGAACTGGCCTTTGGGTTAAGAAAAACCCATACCTCAACTACTGACTAAGATATAAACAGGATTGTCTTATCTTGCCAAGACAGGGTAGGATAATCCTAAGAAAGTTCCTTGCATTTGAGAATGGTATGTCAGTTATGTTAGGCCTTAGCCAAAGTTGGTTGACTCAACATTGCAAACGAGATTTTGGGTGATTGCCCAGGCAGTCAGTTGTCTCTGTCATTTGTTGCACATTTTGGATATCTCTTTTTTGTTAAGTAATATTTACTCCCTTCTCAGATCTTTGATGGAGTTGAAGATTATTTAATTGTAGTTACTCTTTAGCAAAACTTTTGCTCTCAATATTGTTTGTTATATTTATCATTTGTTATTATTCTTATAGTTATATTTGGTTTAGTTGTGTCTTATTTAGACAAAAGGGGGAGATGAAGGGGTTAAATCAGCTCCCTTTAGAGGGCGGGGTTTGCCTCAGGCGAATCCCTGCCAATAAAGGGTGCGCGGAGAGGCGGCTCGCCCCTTTTTTGTTCCTCGCTACCTGTGCTACGCTGGAACTTTGGTTCAGTAAGTTTAACAATAAACTAGTAAATATTCTTTGATATCTGCATTGCCTTTATTTTGTCAGTTCCTTTTCTGCTTCAGCTGTTAATTCTCTGGGACTGTTTAAATCTTTATCACCATCCAAGGTCTTGTTCAAATGAATTATTAGATCAGGTGTTATCCCAATAGTTGGTCGTAAACTGGAAATGTCTCCTAACAGTCTTTGAAAGTCATTAAGAGTCCGTAAGCGATCTCTCCAAATTTGTGCCTTCTGTGTCTTAATTTTTTGCAAACCTATTCTATAACCTAAATAATTAACAGAATCTCCCTTCTGAATCTTTTCAGGAGCAATTTGCAATCCCCATTTAGGTAACAGTATCTGTATTTCTTCAAACAGTCTGTTCAAGGTATCTATGTTTGAATCAGATAACAATATGTCGTCCATGTAATGGTATACAATAGATTTGGGAAATTTCTTGCGTATTATTTGCAATGGTTGGTTCACAAAATATTGGCACAGGGAGGGGCTATTTAACATACCCTGGGGGAGGACGGTCCAGTGGTACCTCCTCGAAGGTTGAGAATTATTATAAGTAGGCACTGTGAAGGCAAATTTTTCTCTATCTTCTTTTTGCAAAGGTATAGTGAAAAAACAATCCTTTAAATCAATAACTATGAGAGGCCATCCTTTTGGTAATAAAGAGGGCAATGGAATTCCAGATTGCAGAGGGCCCATAGCTTGAATAACCTTGTTGATGGCCCTGAGATCTGTCACCATTCTCCATTTACCTGATTTTTTCTTAACCACAAATACAGGAGAATTCCAAGGGCTGGTAGATTCTTCTATATGTCCAGCATCTAGTTGCTCTTGTACCAGCTGTTCTAAAGCCTGTAGCTTTTCCTCAGCTAAAGGCCATTGCTTTGTCCATATTGGTTTCTCAGTCAACCATTTTAGAGGCAAGGCTGTTGGTATTTCTGAAGGGACATCAATTGCTTGTTCCTGCACAGCCCTAATGGCCGGTTTTGTCCTTTTGTAATAACTTTTAATATTCCTTTCAGAAATATGGGCTCTAGAAGTAGCAGGAATGTTAATTTGAGTATTCCATTGTTGTAATAGGTCACGACCCCATAAATTCATTGCAATATTGGCTACATAAGGCCTTAATTTTCCTATTTGTCCCTCAGGCCCTATACATTCAACCCATCTCGTGCTCTGCCTTACTCGACATAGGGTTCCAATTCCCAGGAGCTGAACATTTACATTCTGAAGAGGCCAATATGGATGCCAAGATTCTGGGGGTAATGATACTTACATCAGCACCTGTGTCCAGTAGGCCAGTAATAAAAATGCCATTTACACACACTCTCAGCTTAGGTCTTTGATCATTTATAGAAGTTTGCCAAAACACACGTAACTCATCTTTCTGATTACTATTGCTTGTAACAGCAGGCATGTGGCTTTCTAATTGTCCTGACGAGGCATGTTCTCTGCAGAAACTGGGAATGTCTGAACCATGTTTGCCATGGGGGCCTGAGAGGCCCCCCCTCTCACGTTTCCCATCTGTATCAGGTTGCCTTGTCTATCTCTTGTAGACCTGCATTCATTCGTCCAGTGTCTGCCCTTCCCACATCTTCTACATAAACCTGAAGGCTGATTCCTTCTATTCCTGTTATTTCTAGAAGACACATTATTATTATTTCTGAAAACCCGTTGTTTACAATTCCTTTTCATATGACCCATTTTGCCACAATTAAAACATTTGGTATTCTGGTGTCTCCTTTTACCATTGGAAATTGCTTCTTCTACCCATGCTTCAGTGCCATAGTCAAATGTGTCAACATCTAGTGTATGCAAGACCCATTCTTCCAAGGACGCTGATCTGAACATTAAAGGCCTCAAGATCCTTTTGCATTCCACATTAGCATTTTCGTAAGCCAAAGACTCAATTATTATACGTCTTGCTTCTGGGTCAGGTATCCCCATTTGTACAGCCTTAGTTAATCTTTGTAAAAAGTCACTAAAGGGTTCTCTCTGACCCTGTTTAACTGTGACAAATGATTCCATTCTCTGTCCTGGGTCTTGTACTCTGTCCCAAGCCCTTAAGGCTGCTGTAGTACACATGGAGAGTATGTTTTCATCCAAATTAGCTTGTTCCTGAGGGTCTGAAAAGAGCCCTTCACCTAGAATTTTATCTAGGGAAACGTCAATTCCCTTCGCCTTTTCCTGCTGTTCTAAAAGTCTAGCCTCTTGCCTGAATAAGCATTTCCATTTTAATTGCGGTCCACTCTCAAGGACCGCGGAGCTCAGCTGGAGCCAGTCCAAGGGGGTTGCTTTGCTTGTTGTGGCCCAAGATTTTAGCATCTCTTTAACAAAAGGGGAGTGCATCCCAAAAGACATGATGGCCTGTTTAATTTCTTTGAGATCATTCATACGGACAGGCTCCCATGTATCTTCCTTGATGACCCTAGGGTTTCTGGAACCAACCACCTTTTCTGTTGTTATTACAGGAAAGGCATGTAGAGCTGTAGGTAGAGCTTTGTGAAAATTTTCCCGGAGGGATTTATCCACAGATGTAGTTAAAATTTGCCTTTCTACCCTTTGCTCTTCTTCATCAGAATTTAGAAATTCCTCAATCTTTTCAATTCTATTCACCATTGCTTTTTGTAATGTCTGAATCTCCTGCCCAGAATTATGTTCTAAAGCCTTCATTGAGGATTCTAGAGTATGAAATTTGTCCAGTAGAGATAACTTGTCATCTTTGGACATAATTTTTATGGCATAAACCGTGCCTTCTTGTATTGACAATCTTTCCGCCAATCTGTCATAAGCTTTAGACAAAATTCGATTGTCACATTCAGCAGTTTTGATTCTCTCAGTTAACGTTTCAGTTCCTACAGAAAGGGACTGCTGAAACTTACGATCTAATTCAGCTGTTCCTTCTTCCATAGTAATGAATTTCTCCTTAACATCAGAAAGGGACTGCTGAAACTTACGATCTAATTCAGCTGTTCCTTCTTCCATAGTAATGAATTTCTCCTTAACATCAGAAAGGGACTGCTGAAACTTACGATCTAATTCAGCTGTTCCTTCTTCCATAGTAATGAATTTCTCCTTAACATCAACCTGTACTTTTTCTAGATTTTGCTCAGTTAACCAAGTCATGTTAAACAAAGATTTGTTTTCTTCCTGGAGAACTTCAAACTGATTCTTGAGAAGATTGTTGTCGCTCTCAATAGTTTTCAAACGTTCAACCTCTGCCTTAAGAGATTTGATCATTTTCCTATTATCAAACCAAATAGTGCTAAGGAAAATTAAGAATCCCAGGAATATCCATATATGTGGTGTGGTAGACACCTCTTGTAAGATCTCCCAAATGGTGCACTCAAAAGAACTATTGAAATAGGCTGCGGTCACGTTCTCAGACATTATTTAGAAAAGAAAAAGTTCTCTTACCTGTAATAACTGGTTCCTGCCAGTGGTGGCAAAAGAGTCCAGTTGAATCCACGTGTCCTAAATCTGAAATAAAACGACTCAAAAACAAAATTGAAACAGACACCAGGCTGATAAGAATTTTTTGCCGGGGCTCTCAGGCCACTGTCACGTGACCTGAGCGCTGGCGGCGGTCGGAGGGGGAGCAGCAGACAAAGGCAGCACGCGCGCCGGCGGGCGGGCACGGGAAATCTGGCCGGGGCGGCTCGGAACAGAGGCTTAGGCGCTGTTAAAAAGGCTCTGTCGATATCAAACTCACTGCTTGATACTCTAACAAACAGCAGGGAAAATCGAGTTGCGCAGAATCTCAGCTGTTTCAGCGCGCGCCCAGAGAGACTGCTCAGAATCTCAACTTCTTCCGCGAGCGCACAGAGAGACGGCCGCTGCGACCTGGGGTGCAAGAGACTCCGATTCGGGGCCGGTTCTCGGCAAAGCCCCACGGGGCAGGCGCCAGATGTTCCCGCACAAAATAAAGGCAATGCAGATATCAAAGAATATTTACCAGTTTATTGTTAAACTTACTGAACCAAAGTTCCAGCGTAGCACAGGTAGCGAGGAACAAAAAAGGGGCGAGCCGCCTCTCCGCGCACCCTTTATTGGCAGGGATTCGCCTGAGGCAAACCCCGCCCTCTAAAGGGAGCTGATTTAACCCCTTCACTTGGGCTATAAAACTCATGAACACACTCACCCACACACAGGATAAACATGTACATATGATGCCCACTAATGTGTGACATGCACATATATGATGAATGAACCAAACTCCATAATATCAGTAAAGTAGGGAATCCATGATGCTAGGTGGAGTCTGGCAAAGACCCCACACACCCATCAAACCGCCAAATACCAGTATGGTACTGATGTCTGACTCCCATCCTGAAAGGACCCTGCCATCCTGTAACTGGGCTATTTTTGGTTCCTTCATCTTCACAAACTAGGTTAAAATGTAAGAGTTGTCAAACTGGGAGTTAGGGTCCAGCATGTAGATCAGCTGTCCCAGGTCAGGTGATTTGGCTACAATTTGGGTGAGAAATTGTACCAGGGAATTCTGGTACACCCTCTCCTCTTCTTCTCCCTGTCCTCATCATCAGTCTTGTAGGTGGGCCTGGAGCACAAAGAAGGTAAAATGGAATAAGCCTCCTCCTTAGTGGAAAACCTTGTCAATCCTTAATTTGACCTGACTCTCTGAGGGAATGCAGCACATTTTTTTCTACTAGGTCTCCTAATTCATTGGTTCACTCATTTTTCCAAGGAATGATTGAATTCATCCATTCTTCCTTGTCTCTCTCTCTTCTTTCTTCCCTTCTTCCATTTCCCCCTTGATTGTAGAAATTTGAGCAGCAGGGCTGCATCCCCATGGGGCCGCCTTGTAAGGTTATGCTCCGAAATAACAACACAAAACTATTCATTTCAACACTGCCTGCCCCATTATTTTCAGCCTCTTAACCCATGTCTAATAATGTATGTTGCAGCACGAGGTGCGCATAGAAGGAAAGATTTTGCATGTCTGACCTGGTGGCTGGCTGTATCGCAATCTGCCTCAGAGTGCAGAGCTACCATTTCTGCCCATGGGAGAGGTGCATGGCATCTCTAAGCTCAATTCCTATTCCTCCCAGCATTCTCTTATGTTTATTCCACCCACCTATGTTCTAACCTTTCAGGCCAAACAGTTTCTTTATTTAATTAACCAATGACCTATACTCCATCATTACTCCTATTTCTGTTTAAACAAGAACGGAATCTTTAAATTTAACAAAGCAAAATTACATATAACAAAACAGTTATCAAGCAAGAATTACAGTTACAATATTTATATCTATTTTATCTTTTATCATAACAATGGAAAACTATAACTATCTCTCTCTTCTTCAACTCCATCAGAGACTCCAGAATAATACAGTATTACCTAAGCAAACCAAAAGTAAGCCATTTTCAAACTCTAGAAATGACAGAGACATCTCGCTGCCTGGACAGTCACCCAAAGTTCCTCTGTACCGTTGGTGTTTCCATCCTCAGCCTACAGGCCCATAGTTTCCAGCAGACATTTCCATGAAGCAGGAAATTTCAAAGGCAGTCACTATCTGCTTGTCTGGAAGAATGTTTTGCTGACCCTTTCCTGAATCAGGAACACGAAAAGATCATCTAACCTTTAGGCAATTCAGTAGACCTCTCTCTGAGTGTTTTCTGTGTACAGTTTATGCAACAATCCAGGCAAGAGCAGTTTCTTCCCCAAATGGCTATCAAACTCCATAAGGATCCTCTTTGATGCCCATCTTCTTCCTGAAGTAGATATGTGCTGCCAAGAGTAGAGTGTCTCACTGTCATGAAAAACCCTAAGGTACTAAAACATTAAATACCCTATTTTGTAGTCTAGAGAGTTATGAATAATGCCTATCTGACTGAAATATATATATCTATGTAGCTAGAAAATCTAACTAACATGACTACAAACTTGACTATTATTAATGATTATCCATTAATAACCTATATACATTATATTTTTAAATGAACTACACAATCACAATACCTTAATTAAGATCAAAAATGCATATACATATTACAAAATTGACCTAAAATCTCTATCAGTAAAGCAAAAGCTATACTAATGCAAATATTCATATCTATATCACATCCCACTTTAAATGTAAAAGAACATTTATAAGCCATATTGGGAACGTGGGTGCAGTTTTTTCTCTCCAAAATGCTTCCTGCTGAATGGTGGCATCATTATTGATTTATCTCAGTTGGCAGTTGAGCGAAGCAATTTTTTAAAGGTGTTCACAGCAACCTTTAAGTAGGGCGTGGTCCATCCTGCCATATTAGTATAGAGGCATCCACAGACTATCACCCTCTGTGAAAACAAAATAGAAACTCCTTTCCAAAGCATCATGTCCTTAGATCCAAATTTCAAAGTCAAGGCATTTTCAAAATATCTATGTTGGATTATTTCAGCAGCTTTTATAAAGAAACATCTTTTAGCAGCAATTGCTACTGCCTCAAAATTCAAATGATTCAAAAAGAGCATAATAGCATACCATATCAAAATTCGCTGTGAATTTTCCATCTTTGTGCGCTTCAATTTAACCTCTATTTTGTTTATTTTTCCTTTTTTATTTTTTGCCTTTTGAGACAGGTTCTCTGTATCTTTGACCTGGAATAACTCTGTATACCTGTCTGTCCTTGAAGTCTCAGAGATCTGCCTCTCTCTGCCTTTCAGGCATTGGGATTAAAGGTGTATGCTACTACACATTGAACTCACAAAGATCTGTTTGTCTCTGCCTTCAAGGCACTGGGATTAAAGGCGTGTGCTACCTCACCTTGAAGGTACAGAGGTCAATCTCCCTCTGCCTCCCATGTGTTGGGTTTACAGGTGTGTACTACCACACCCAACAACTCTCTTCCTTTTTTTAACTTTAAGAACTTCAAATTTTAGCCTGCACATATTTTTAACACACTGTAAATCATTTAAAAATTTTCTTTGTTTTTGAATCTCTCTTTACTCTATTTCTCTCTGTGTTTTTCTGACCACATGAGTCTTTCATTTACCAAGCAATCTCAGTAGGACTACAGCCATGGCTTTGCTGGCCAGATGTAGCACATTCCTTAGATTTCTCCCATTCCAAGCTTGTGGCTGAGGTACCGAACAGAGCTGCATTCAGTACCACAAGTCTGCTGTGCTTCAAGGTCCTTGCCATCAAAGAGGCTGCAACGGACAACACTCAAGCCCTGTTTCTGTAGCTGGCCCTCCTTCCTCAAACAGTCAGAGTTTGCCCAGGCAGGATGGCCCAGAATCCCGGCATTTTAAAACAACACAGTTTTTTTTTTCTGCTACTGCTGAAAACATACAAGCATTCAGTTGGCTTTTATCAAAACCATTTCAATATTTTGTGGCAGGACCTCTTATGAGCTGCAGGGTTTTGCAGCTGAAGCTGAGTCTGCAAGCCTCTTTTAGATGAGAGCCCTTGCTTTCTTCTAGCAAGCAGAGCAGACCGAGAAATCGCTGCTACCAAGAAAACATGCTTCACTCTTTCCCAAGCTTTCGCAGGCTTTCAGTGGGTTCAGTTGTCCACAAGGCTGCAAGCCATTCTGTAGTTATTTGAGCAGCGAGGCTGTGTCCCCAGCACCACGGCCGCATGAAAGTTATGCCTGAAATAAATACACAAAAACTGTATTCTTTTAAACACTGCTGGCCCATTAGATTCAGCATTTTAACCCATTTCTAATAATCAGTGTAGTATAATGAGGTGCACTTACCAGGAAAAATTCAGCATGTCTGACATGGTGGCTGGCTGCATCGACATCTGCCTCAGAGAGCAGAGCTATGGCATCTGCTGGGGAGAGGGGAGCATGGCTTCTCTGAGCTCACTACCTCTTCCTCCCGGCATTCTATTTTGTTTACTCCACCTACCTATGTTCTAACCTATCAGCTGAAGCGGATTCTTTCTTTAATTAATCAATAAACTTCTTCTGTCACTTTGTCCTTTCAACAGCTTGCCCATATAAATCTCCCATGTGTCTTCTGTTGTATAATCTTTCATTTGTAAAGAACTTGCACTCTCAGGGGAGGATTTTTCTGACATCTCTGTGGATGGAGATCATATGAGGAAGATCAGATGAGCAACCATGACAACTCTAATGCTGTAGAGTTAGGTGGACCAGAGATTGATGGCTGACATCCCTGTGCTATGCATCAGATGCCCCTGAACTCTGGCCCTGTTGACAGACAGGCAGACATCAAGTTGGTCACACATACTTAACTCATTCAGGTTCACAGATACTGTAAATGGAGTTTTAATTCTTCTCCTAAACTAATAAAAAAACCAAGATTAGGAGAAGAGAAGAGCCTGAAGTAAGGCCTCAAAATGGGTCATTTTGCAAAGGAAAGGTTACCTGCCTCCATGTATGCTGTCTCCCTTTCTTAGTCAAATCCATCCTTCCAGTGTCTAGCTAACAGCTAACCATAGGATTGAACCCAACTGCCTTTGATTTCTGAAATAAGTGCTGTCCCCTTAAGGTCTCATAACAGCACAGGAAGGTTTGTAAGACTGTCCCAGCAACAATTTAAAGCAATTCTAGGACACCAAAGATGCAGCAAATTTGGTTAATTGGTAATATAGATCGTTCTGATGGGACAAAATAATTAAATTAAAAAAAAATTGGTGTACTCACGATGAATTTATTTGATATGGCACACACAGGCTTCTGGTTCTGAATACTTCATGCTCGGTGGGTTTTGGAAATTGTCGTGACCCTGAACGTAGCTGGAGACTTTGGGGCCTTGAAAGGACTAGACTTAATATTTCAGGACATCCTTGTACTTGGTTCCCACTGTTTACTGATTTCCTTACAGAGAATGAGCAGCCATCTACTCCTGCTGCCATGCCTTCCCCACATGAACAGAGAGAAGACCCTATACACACAGGTCGCTTGTATCACATGTGAAGGCATAAGTCACAAACAAACTCCCACAGCAGTTTAGAATTGTGATTAATAGAATGATTAGTTCTTGAAAGGGGAAAAACTTAGAGATCACAATCCCTTACAAAAGCCCTCTGCAGGATCAGAAAAGGAGCCTAGTAGCCGGAAGGGAAGCTCAAGAAAGAGATCAAGCTGAAGGTAGAAGTTGATTTTTAAAAGAGAGAGACCACAACTCAATGGGCTGGTATCTCAGTGGCTATTCAGGAAACATCACAGAGAAAGGATCTGCTTCATGCATGAGAGTCACCGATGATTTCGCTTTAAGAAGAAAACCCATCAAAACTCCCAATAACATCATCAGCATTCAACAACATGTCTATGATTTCTTTGCCTTGCCTTTGATTGTGCAGTAAATGATGCTGATAGTTAATCTGTGCAATTAATGCAAATTTCCTTGTAACTGACTAGACAGAATTGACAGGTTATCTTAAACACAGCAGGGAGTCACTCTACGATGGAACTGGTTCATCATCACCTGTGTGACAGTGACATAATTAAGATCTTTCCTTTGTCTATAAATCTCATTATGTTCAACATGATATGTTGTCATACAGATTTCTTAGGGTTTTGTCCCACTGGTGGTTTCCTTGGTATGTTACATAATTTTTGCCAGATCCAATCAGTTTTCCCATGCACTCTCAGCTCCATGTCATTGTGTTCCCCTCATGTTCCAGTCCAGGCATTTTAGACCTCTTGTAACTGTTGTAAGAGTATCTCATGTTCCACATAAATGATTTAGGGATTTATTTAGGCTGGGTTTTATCTTCCATCACTGAGTTCATTGACTTTCCTTGGGCGTAATTCCTGGGACACTGAGCCTAACTCCTGGGGGATTCCTCCAGTTATTTCTCCTTGCTGAAACAGTTTACACTCTCATTATTACTGTGAGAGTGTTTCTGTAGCAAATATTCTTCTCAAGATGAGAAGAAACTTCAATATTACAATCCATTTGTTATTGTGATTTAAATACACACACACAAACACACACAAGTTAATGCACATACACTGATGATATCTCAATTTATGGGGCCATTCTGGGGATGTCAAGATCGATATCTCTCGAGTGGTTCTCAGAAGGCCATAGGGTGACTGTCTCTAGGTACTTAAGCAGAGAGGAGAAGTTGACCGGACTGTGACATGTCCCTAGGAACTATGTGTGCCTTGTCCCATAGTCAGACTGATGACTGACTATCTTGAAAACCACCATGGAACTTTTGTTTGGCAAATGATGGAGATCAAGTCAGGGTCAAAATCAGAAAACTAGATGGAGCTTCCAAGCTCCAGTGGAAGAGCAGATGGATGGAGAAAAAGAGCAAGGATGTCAGCAATATAAGGGCTTGGTCCACACTATGAGACACTGTGCCTGAACTAAGGGGATTTCAACTAATCCAGTGACCTGGGAATGAAAGAACATGGGATCAAACTGGAAGCTCTGAATGTGGCTGACAATTGGGGCAGACGGAGAAGCCAAAGATAATGGCACTTGCAATTGTCTGCATATCATACACTGGCTTTTTGTGATCATATTATTTGTGGATGCATACCTTGCTAAATCTAGATGGATAAAGGGGGGCTTGGACTTCCCACAGCTCAAAGTACCCTGCCCTCTATTTGGACTGGTGTTTGAGTGGAGAGGTTTATTTGCAGAGCAAGAAGAATGTGGGAGGAGGAAGAGAAGTGGAAAGTTTGATAATTATTATTATGAAGTAATGGAAAAATCAATAGAAAATAACCAATGAGGACATTGGAGCTAGGAAAAAAAAACATTCATGTGAGTTGCTGACTCAAACCAAAAATTATTTTACAAAAAAAAAAAACACATAAAGGCGTTGAGTTACTTGGAAAATATGACTCAAGTAATTGGGAAGAAGATTGGGGTTTTTATTTTGGGTCTTCATGGGGCTGTATGAGCAGCATTTTAGGACCTGTATGCTGGATATTTCTGGGGGTTAGTAGGGAAGAAACCTGGCTAGGAGGAGTTTTATGACATAAGTAGAGCCTTGATGATGTCACAAAGCTTTGGTTGGGGGTGGCAACTCTGTTCCACATGAAGCACTAGTCTTCTGTGAAGGTGGGCTTACTATCTTCACGGTGGCTGAGGAGGTCAGTTCAGCTCTTGGGTTCCACAACTGTTCAACCGAATTTCCAGAAGTTGGAATCTAGAGAGCCAAGATATTTTCTTTTGGTAAATATGTTTAGGAAGCAACTAGGACAACTGTAGTGAAAGAAAGGTTTCTTTCAAATCTGCTCTGGGTCCAAAATTTATGTCGTTAACAGCTCCTATATTTGATAGCTGGGGGACGGTTAATGTCGGGTATTCTCCCCACTCTATCTTTGCTAAAAATGTCCAATTCCTCAGTCCACTTAAATGGGAAAGATCCTCTTTGTCCATATGTGTTTTAAAAGATAATTATTTCTAATAGGTGCTGTTGCACAGATTAAGGTTTCTTTCTTTTGGCAGTTTGACTCACAGTACTCACTTCTCTAATGAAGATACAGAATATCTTTATGTAATCAACCTGGATCTGGATCAGAAGACACAATAGAGAGAGCCAGTGGACTGGAGTGCCATGACCTTGGGCAGGTGGTTATAGATCAGCCAACTAACCAGTAGCTTGAGTGGTAAGGAGAGGAGTGGCTGTTCTTTGAATTCTTTGCCATCTGTTCAGATATTTCTTTCTCACTTTAGGTATAGGAATAGCTTCCTCTCTCATTGATATAGTAAGTCAGGAAGTAGGTTTCTCAGTAGAGGTCAATTGCATTTTGCAGCAGGAATATGTCTCTGATACACATATACTGAGCTGTAGACAAGAGTTTGATAATTTTCCTATTAATTTCTTAAGAACATATTCCATTTAGGTATCCAAATCTATTCAGCTCTGTCTTTTTCACCTGCTCCAAAGTTATTCCTAAAAAGAGCCTTGACCTCACATGCTCACCTTCTTATCCTTGCAGGCACTTATGGTGGAGGAAACCACTTTGTGTCTGATTTAAACTGAAGAGTTCTTCCTATGCAGAGATTGGCAGCTATGAAGCCCAAGCACAGAAACAGAGCCAAGAGACAGAGGAACAGGAGTGCTGTGGCCTATCTCAGAAAGTCTCCCGCCATGATGAAGATGCCTCTCAGTATGAGTTGCATGCCACATCTCCAGAAGAAGAATGGGCCATCGCTCCAGAAGCAAAAACTTAGTAAGCCTTTTGAGGCCCTGGAGAATATTGTTGGCCGCAGAATTTCTCATGGCTGGAAGGAAGCCAATGAACCAGTCACCCATTGGAAAGCCATCATTCTAGATCAACTGCCAACATATCCCTCTCTCTATTTGTTGAAATATGATGGGATTGATTGTGTCTATGGCTTGGAGCTTCATAGTGATGAAAGGATTTTAAACCTGAAGATCCTGCCTAATAATGTGCCATTTCCTCAGGTGACAGACACTCATCTCTCAAACACCATAGTTGGCAGAGCAGTGAAACATACATTCATGGGCACAAATGGCTCTAAGAATGACTGGAACGGGATGGTCCTAGAAGAGGTGCCAATCATGAAGACCTGGTTTTATATTACCTACAAGAAAGATCCGGTCTTGTACATTTACCACCTCCTGGATGACTACCTGGAAGGCAACCTCCACATCATGCCAGGCTCTAAGGAAGAGTGGAGTGGCGTGGTCCCAGATGAGGTGCAGACCATAACGACCTGTTTCTACATTGTCAACGAGAATGATCCGGTCCTGTACCTTTACCACCATCATGATGATTCCATTGAAGGCAACCTCCACATCACGCCTGAATGTCCTCCAGTAGAGGTGAATTTGGAATTAGGCAGGGATTCCTTGGAGGGCAAAACAGTGCAGTACAACAAAAAAGATGGAACCCAAGAGATAGGTAAAATTATTTGCCAAGTTCCCAACAAACCTTCTGTGTATTTCATCAAGTTTGATAATGACTTCCATATCTATGTCTATGATTTGGTGAAGATCTGTTGAAGTGAAATTCTCAAATTTTGAGGGGCAGACTTAATTCTCTCCTTGGGAATGTTTGTTTTCAGAGATACCTCAGGTCTTCTATGAATCCTGGTATATTTTCCAATGGATTATTCTTTCTCAAAGAATAAAAATTTGTTAACATGTTGTGTTATTTGGTCAATGATGGATTGTGTTTGGTGGATGGGGCATCACAGAAATACATGCCTCAAAACAAAGCAGGATTTATGGTCTTTTCCCCTTGGAGAGTAAAGGACTGGGGATGCGTGGTGTGGTAAAAGACAAGATGGCTGTCAAGGAAGCAGTGGAGAGGGGACAAAAAGTTGTATGATCTCGGGGCGGTATGAAGCTTGAGGGAAAACCATGTCAAATGGAAAGATGTGACCGATATCAGCGTGAGGTATTGGGACTTAAGAGGATAAAGAGTAGATTAATCAGGAAGGGACACAAATGTATACTCAAAATCAGAGAAAATTAGGTTTCATTTGATGAATGGTTTAATTCGTACTGGCTGTAAGTCAAAGGATGTTTGATCTCCACTAGAGCATGTTGCTTAGTGAAAAGTGTCTCTGCTCAGTTGCTCTTCTCCAGTAAGTTGGACATCAAGCTACCTACTTAGTTTTGCCAGAATTCTGTCTGCCACCTACTTTGTCATGCCTGGATTCGGTATGCCTTGAACTCTCATAGGTCTTATCCATGCCATACAACCCTTGTCAGTTCATTTAAATAATTGCCCTCCCATATCTGGAAAACAGTGTTCCCTTTCATTGATCATGTTCTGTAGTACTTGGGCTATAAAACTCATGAACACACTCACCCACACACAGGATAAACATGTACATATGATGCCCACTAGTGTGTGACATGCACACATATGATGAATGCACAGAACTCCATAATATCAGTAAAGTAGGGAATCCATGAGGCAAGGTGGAGTCTGGCAAAGACCCCACACACCCATCAAACCGCCAAATACCAGTATGGTACTGATGTCTGACTCCCATCCTGTAAGGAACCTGCCGTCCTGTAACTGGGCTATTTTTGGTTCCTTCATCTTCACAAACTTGGTTAAAATGTTAGGGTTGTCAAACTGGGAGTTAGGGTCCAGCATGTAGATCAGCTGTCCCAGGTCAGGTGATTTGGCTACAATTTGGGTGAGAAATTGTACCAGGGAATTCTGGTACACCCTCTCCTCTTCTTCTCCCTGTCCTCATCATCACTCTTGTGGGTGGGCCTGGAGAAAAAAGAAGGTAAAATGGAATAAGCCTCCTCCTTAGTGGAAAACCTTGTCAATCCTTAATTTGACCTGACTCTCTGAGGGAATGCAGCACATTTTTTCCTACTAGGTCTCCTCATTCATTGGTTCACTCATTTTTCCAATGAATGATTGAATTCATCCATTCTTCCTTGTCTCTCTCTCTTCTTTCTTCCCTTCTTCCATGTCCCCCTTGATTGTAGAGATTTGAGCAGCAGGGCTGCATCCCCATGGGGCCGCCTTGTAAGGTTATGCTCCGAAATAACAACACAAAACTATTCATTTCAACACTGCCTGCCCCATTATTTTCACCCTCTTAACCCATGTCTAATAATGTATGTTGCAGCACGAGGTGCACTTAGAAGGAAAGATTTTGCATGTCTGACCTGGTGGCTGGCTGTATCGCCATATGCCTCAGAGTGCAGAGCTACCATTTCTGCCCATGGGAGAGGTGCATGGCATCTCTAAGCTCAATTCCTATTCCTCCCAGCATTCTCTTATGTTTATTCCACCCACCTATGTTCTAACCTTTCAGGCCAAACAGTTTCTTTATTTAATTAACCAATGACCTATACTCCATCATTACTCCTATTTCTGTTTAAACAAGAACGGAATCTTTAACTTTAACATAGCAAAATTACATATAACAAAACAGTTATCAAGCAAGAATTACAGTTACAATATTTATATCTATTTTATCTTTTATCATAACAATGGAAAACTATAGCTATCTATCTATTCTTCAACTCAATCAGAGACTCCAGAATAATACAGTATTACCTAAGCAAACAAAAAGTAAGCCATTTTCAAACTCTAGAAATGACAGAGACATCTCGCTGCCTGGACAGTCACCCAAAGTTCCTCTGTACCGTTGGTGTTTCCATCCTCAACCTACAGGCCCATAGTTTCCAGCAGACATTTCCATGAAGCAGGAAATTTCAAAGTCAGTCACTATCTGCTTGTCTTGAAGAATGTTTTGCTGACACTTTCCTGAATCAGGAACACGAAAAGATCATCTCGCCTTTAGGCAAGTTCAGTAGCCCTCTCTCTGAGTGTTTTCTGTGTACAGTTTATGCAACAATCCAGGCAAGAGCAGTTTCTTCCCCAAATGGCTATCAAACTCCATAAGGATCCTTTTTGATGCCCATCTTCTTCCTGAAATAGATATGTGCTGCCAAGGGTAGAGTGTCTCACTGTCATGAAAAACCCTAAGGTACTAAAACATTAAATACCCTATTTTGTAGTCTAGAGAGATATGAATAATGCCTATCTAACTGAAATATATATATATATATATATATATATATATATATATATATTTTTAAATGATTTACAGTGTGTTAAAAATATGTGCAGGCTAAAATTTGAAGTTCTTAAAGTTAAAAAAAGGAAGAGAGTTGTTGTGTGTGGTCGTACACACCTGTAAACCCAACACATGGGAGGCAGAGGGAGATTGACCTCTGTACCTTCAAGGTGAGGTAGCACACGCCTTTAATCCCAGTGCCTTGAATATATATGTATATTTATATATTTTATATATAAATATATATTTATTTAATTTATACAAATTATATAATTAATTTATATAAAAATATATATATATATATATATATATAAATATATATTATATATATATATATATAAATATATATAATTAAATATATATGTATATATATCTATGTAGCTAGAAAATCTAACTAACATGACTACAAACTTGACTATTATTAATGATTATCCATTAATAACCTATATACATTATATTTTTAAATGAACTACACAATCACAATACCTTAATTAAGATCAAAAATGCATATACATGTAACAAAATTGACCTAAAATCTCTATCAGTAAAGCAAAATCTATACTAATGCAAATATTCATATCTATATCACATCCCACTTTAAATGTAAAAGAACGTTCATAAGCCATATTTGGGAACGTGGGTGCAGTTTTTTCTCTCCAAAATGCTTCCTGCTGAATGGTGGCATCATTATTGATTTATCTCAGTTGGCAGTTGAGCGAAGCAATTTTTTAAAGGTGTTCACAGCAACCTTTAAGTAGGGCGTGGTCCATCCTACCATATTAGTATAGAGGCATCCACAGACTATCACCCTCTGTGAAAACAAAATAGAAACTCCTTTCCAAAGCATCATGTCCTTAGATCCAAATTTCAAAGTCAAGGCATTTTCAAAATATCTATGTTGGATTATTTCAGCAGCCTTTATAAAGAAACATCTTTTAACAGCTATTGCTACTGCCTCAAAATTCACATGATTCAAAAAGAGCATAATAGCATACAATATCAAAATTCGCTGTGAATTTTCCATCTTTGTGCGCTTCAATTTAACCTCTATTTTGTTTATTTTTCCTTTTTATTTTTTGCCTTTTGAGACAGGTTCTCTGTATCTTTGACCTGGAATAACTCTGTATACCTGTCTGTCCTTGTAGTCTCAGAGATCTGCCTCTCTCTGCCTTTCAGGCATTGGGATTAAAGGTGTATGCTACTACACTTTGAACTCACAATTATCTGTTTGTCTCTGCCTTCAAGGCACTGGGATTAAAGGCGTGTGCTACCTCACCTTGAAGGTACAGAGGTCAAACCTCCCTCTGCCTCCCATGTGTTGGGTTTACAGGTGTGTACGACCACACCCAACAACTCTCTTCCTTTTTTTAACTTTAAGAACTTCAAATTTTAGCCTGCACATATTTTTAACACACTGTAAATCATTTAAAAATTTTCTTTGTCTTTGAATCTCTCTTTACTCTATTTCTCTCTCTGTTTTTCTGACCACATGAGTCTTTCATTTACCAAGCAATCTCAGTAGGACTAAAGCCGTGGCTTTGCTGACCAGATGTAGCCCATTCCTTAGCTTTCTGCCATTCCAACCTTGTGGCTGAGGTACCGAACAGAGCCGCATTCAGTGCCACAAGTCTACAGTGTTTCAAGGTCCTTGCCATCAAAGAGGCTGCAACAGACAACACTCAAGCCCTCTTTCTGTAGCTGGCCCTCCTTCCTCAAATAGTCAGAGTTTGCCCAGGCAGGATGGCCCAGAAAGCCGGCATTTTAAAACAACACAGTTTTTTTTTCCTGCTACTGCTGAAAACATACAAGCATTCAGTTGGCTTTTATCAACACCATTTAAATGTTTTGTGGCAGGACCTCTTAAGGGCTGCAGGGTTTTGCAGCTGAAGCTGAGTCAGCAAGCCTCTTTTAGATGAGAGCCCTTGCTTTCTTCTAGCAAGCAGAGCAGATCGAGAAATCGCTGCTACCAAGAAAACATGCTTTACTCTTTCCCAAGCTTTCTCAGGCTTTCAGTGGATTCAGTTGTCCACAAGGCTGCAAGCCATTCTGTAGTTATTTGAGCAGCGAGGCTGTGTCCCCAGACCCACGGCCGCATGAAAGTTATGCCTGAAATAAATACATAAAAACTGTATTCTTTTAAACACTGCTGGCCCATTAGATTCAGCATTTTAACCCATTTCTAATAATCAGTGTAGTATAATGAGGTGCACTTACCAGGAAAAATTCAGCATGTGTGACATGGTGGCTGGCTGCATCGACATCTGCCTCAGAGAGCAGAGCTATGGCATCTGCCGGGGAGAGGGCAGCATGGCTTCTCTGAGCTCACTACCTCTTCCTCCCGGCATTCTATTTTGTTTACTCCACCTACCTATGTTCTAACCTATCAGCTGAAGCGGATTCTTTCTTTAATTAATCAAAAAACTTCTTCTGTCACTTTATCCTTTCAACAGCTTGCCCATATAAATCTCCCATGTGTCTTCTGTTGTATAATCTTTCATTTGTAAAGAACTTGCACTCTCAGGGGAGGATTTTTCTGACATCTCTGTGGATGGAGATCATATGAGGAAGATCAGATGAGCAACCATGACAACTCTAATGCTGTAGAGTTAGGTGGACCAGAGATTGATGGCTGACATCCCTGTGCTATGCATCAGATGCCCCTGAACTCTGGCCCTGTTGACAGACAGGCAGACATCAAGTTGGTCACACATACTTAACTCATTCAGGTTCACAGATACTGTAAATGGAGTTTTAATTCTTCTCCTAAACTAATAAAGAAACCAAGATTAGGAGAAGAGAAGAGCCTGAAGTAAGGCCTCAAAATGGGTCATTTTGCAAAGGAAAGGTTACCTGCCTCCATGTATGCTGCCTCCCTTTCTTAGTCAAATCCATCCTTCCAGTGTCTAGCTAACAGCTAACCATAGGATTGAACCCAACTGCCTTTGATTTCTGAAATAAGTGCTGTCCCCTTAAGGTCTCATAACAGCACAGGAAGGTTTGTAAGACTGTCCCAGCAACAATTTAAAGCAATTCTAGGACACCAAAGATGCAGCAAATTTGGTTTATTGGTAATATAGATCGTTCTGATGGGAAAAAATGATGTAGCATTAAAAAAAAAAAACAGATTGGTGTACTCACGATGAATACATTATATGGCACACACAGGCTTCTGGTTCTGAATACTTCATGCTCGGTGGGTTTCAGAGATTGTCGTGACCCTGAACCTAGCTGGAGGCTTTGGGGCCTTGAAAGGACAAGACTTAATATTTCAGGACATCCTTGTACTTGGTCCCCACTGTTTACTGATTTCCTTACAGAGAATGAGCAGCCATCTACTCCTGCTGCCATGCCTTCCCCACATGAACAGAGAGAAGACCCTATACACACAGGTCGCTTGTATCACATGTGAAGGCATAAGTCACAAACAAACTCCCACAGCAGTTTAGAATTGTGATTAATAGAATGATTAGTTCTTGAAAGGGGAAAAACTTAGAGATCACAATCCCTTACAAAAGCCCTCTGCAGGATCAGAAAAGGAGCCTAGTAGCCGGAAGGGAAGCTCAAGCAAGAGATCAAGCTGAAGGTAGAAGTTGATTTTTAAAAGAGAGAGAGACCACAACTCAACGGGCTGGTATCTCAGTGGCTATTCACGAAACTTCACAGAGAAAGGATCTGCTTCATGCATGAGAGTCACCGATGAGAGTCACCCTTTAAGAAAAAAACCCATCAAAACTCCCAATAACATCATCAGCATTCAACAACATGTCTATGATTTCTTTGCCTTGCTTTTGATTGTGCAGTAAATGATGCTGATAGTTAATCTGTGCAATTAATGCAAATTTCCTTGTAACTGACTAGACAGAATTGACAGGTTATCTTAAACACAGCAGGGAGTCACTCTACGATGGAACTGGTTCATCATCACCTGTGTGACAGTGACATAATTAAGATCTTTCCTTTGTCTATAAATCTCATTATGTTCAACATGATATGTTGTCATACAGATTTCTTAGGGTTTTGTCCCACTGGTGGTTTCCTTGGTATGCTTACATAATTTTTGCCAGATCCAATCAGTTTTGCCATGCACTCTCAGCTCCACGTCATTGTGTTCCCCTTATGTTCCAGTCCAGGCATTTTAGACCTCTTGTAACTGTTGTAAGAGTATCTCATGTTCCACCTAAATGATTTAGGGTTTTATTTAGGCTGGGTTTTATCTTCCATCACTGAGTTCATTGACTTTCCTTGGGCGTAATTCCTGGGACACTGAGCCTAACTCCTGGGGGATTCCTCCAGTTATTTCTCCTTTCTTAGATAGTTTACACTCTCACTATTACTGTGAGAGTGTTTCTGTAGCAAATATTCTTCTCAAGATGAGAAGAAATTTCAATGTTACAATCCATTTGTTATTGTGATTTAAATACACACACACAAACACACACAAGTTAATGCACATACACTAATGTTATCTCAATTAATGGGGCCATTCTGGGGATGTCAAGATCGATATCTCTCGAGTGGTTCTCAGAAGGCCATAGGGTGACCCTCTGTAGGTACTTAAGCAGGGAGGAGAAGTTGACCGCTCTGTGACATGTCCCTAGGAACTATGTGTGCCTTGTCCCATAGTCAGACTGATGACTGACTATCTTGAAAACCACCATGGAACTTTTGTTTGGCAAATGATGGAGATCAAGTCAGGGTCAAAATCAGAAAACTAGATGGAGCTTCCAAGCTCCAGTGGAAGAGCAGATGGATGGAGAAAAAGAGCAAGGATGTCAGGAATATAAGGGCTTGGTCCACACTATGAGACACTGTGCCTGAACTAAGGGGATTTCAACTAATCCAGTGACCTGGGAATGAAAGAACATGGGATCAAACTGGAAGCTCTGAATGTGGCTGACAATTGGGGCAGACGGAGAAGCCAAAGATAATGGCACTTGCAATTGTCTGCATATCATACACTGGCTTTTTGTGATCATATTATTTGTGGATGCATACCTTGCTAAATCTAGATGGATAAAGGGGGGCTTGGACTTCCCACAGCTCAAAGTACCCTGCCCTCTATTTGGACTGGTGTTTGAGTGGAGAGGTTTATTTGCAGAGCTAGAAGAATGTGGGAGGAGGAAGAGAAGTGGAAATTTTGATAATTATTATTATGAAGTAATGGAAAAATCAATAGAAAATAACCAATGAGGACATTGGAGCTAGGAAAAAAAAACATTCATGTGAGTTGTTGACTCAAACCAAAAATTATTTTACAGAAAAAAAAAACACATAAAGGCGTTGAGTTACTTGGAAAATATGACTCAAGTAATTGGGAAGAAGATTGGGGTTTTTATTTTGGGTCTTCATGGGGCTGTATGAGCAGCATTTTAGGACCTGTATGCTGGATATTTCTGGGGGTTAGTAGGGAAGAAACCTGGCTAGGAAGAGTTTTATGACATAAGTAGAGCCTTGATGATGTCACAAAGATTTGGTTGGGGGTGGCAACTCTGTTCCACATGAAGCACTAGTCTTCTGTGAAGGTGGGCTTACTATCTTCACGGTGGCTGAGGAGGTCAGTTCAGCTCTTGGGATCCACAACTGTTCAACCGAATTTGCAGAAGTTGGAATCTAGAGAGCCAAGATATTTTCTTTTGGTAAATATGTTTAGGAAGCAACTAGGACCACTGTAGTGAAAGAAAGGTTTCTTTCAAATCTGCTCTGGGTCCAAAATTTATGTCGTTAACAGCTCCTATATTTGATAGCTGGGGGACGATTAATGTCGGGTATTCTCCCCACTCTATCTTTGCTAAAAATGTCCAATTCCTCAGTCCACTTAAATGGCAAAGATCCTCTTTGTCCATATGTGTTTTAAAAGATAATTATTTCTAATAGGTGCTGTTGCACAGATTAAGGTTTCTTTCTTTTGGCAGTTTGACTCACAGTACTCACTTCTCTAATGAAGATACAGAATATCTTTATGTAATCAACCTGGATCTGGATCAGGAGACACAATAGAGAGAGCCAGTGGACTGGAGTGCCATGACCTTGGGCAGGTGGTTATAGATCAGCCAACTAACCAGTAGCTTGAGTGGTAAGGAGAGGAGTGGCTGTTCTTTGAATTCTTTGCCATCTGTTCAGATATTTCTTTCTCACTTTAGGTATAGGCATAGCTTCCTCTCTCCTTGATATAGTAAGTCAGGAAATAGGTTTCTCAGTAGAGGTCAATTGCATTTTGCAGCAGGAATATGTCTCTGATACACATATACTGAGCTGTAGACAAGAGTTTGATAATTTTCCTATTAATTTCTTAAGAACATATTCCATTTAGGTATCCAAATCTATTCAGCCCTGCCTTTTTCACCTGCTCCAAAGTTATTCCTAAAAAGAGCCTTGACCTCACATGCTCACCTTCTTATCCTTGCAGGCACTTATGGTGGAGGAAACCACTTTGTGTCTGATTTAAACTGAAGAGTTCTTCCTATGCAGAGATTGGCAGCTATGAAGCCCAAGCACAGAAACAGAGCCAAGAGACAGAGGAACAGGAGTGCTGTGGCCTATCTCAGAAAGTCTCCCGCCATGATGAAGATGCCTCTTAGTATGAGTTGCATGCCACATCTCCAGAAGAAGAATGGGCCATCGCTCCAGAAGCAAAAACTTAGTAAGCCTTTTGAGGCCCTGGAGAATATTGTTGGCCGCAGAATTTCTCATGGCTGGAAGGAAGCCAATGAACCAGTCACCCATTGGAAAGCCATCATTCTAGATCAACTGCCAACATATCCCTCTCTCTATTTGTTGAAATATGATGGGATTGATTGTGTCTATGGCTTGGAGCTTCATAGTGATGAAAGGATTTTAAACCTGAAGATCCTGCCGAACAATGTGCCATTTCCTCAGGTGACAGACACTCATCTCTCAAACACCATAGTTGGCAGAGCAGTGAAACATACATTCATGGGCACAAATGGCTCTAAGAATGACTGGAACGGGATGGTCCTAGAAGAGGTGCCAATCATGAAGACCTGGTTTTATATTACCTACAAGAAAGATCCGGTCTTGTACATTTACCACCTCCTGGATGACTACCTGTAAGGCAACCTCCACATCATGCCAGGCTCTAAGGAAGAGTGGAGTGGCGTGTTCCCAGATGATGTGCAGACCATAACGACCTGTTTCTACATTGTCAACGAGAATGATCCGGTCCTGTACATTTACCACCATCATGATGATTCCATTGAAGGCAACCTCCACATCACGCCTGAATTTCCTCCAGTAGAGGTGACTTTGGAATTAGGCAGGGATTCCTTGGAGGGCAAAAGAGTGCAGTACAACAAAAAAGATGGAAACCAAGAGATAGGTAAAATTATTTGCCAAGTTCCCAACAAACCTTCTGTGTATTTCATCAAGTTTGATAATGACTTCCATATCTATGTCTATGATTTGGTGAAGATCTGTTAAAGTGAAATTCTCAAATTTTGAGGGGCAGACTTAATTCTCTCCTTGGGAATGTGTGTTTTCAGAGATACCTCAGGTCTTCTATGAATCCTGGTATCTTTTCCAATGGATTATTCTTTCTCAAAGAATAAAAATTTGTTAACATGTTGTGTTATTTGGTCAATGATGGATTGTGTTTGGTGGATGGGGCATCACAGAAATACATGCCTTAAAACAAAGCAGGATTTATGGTCTTTTCCCCTTGGAGAGTAAAGGACTGGGGATGCGTGGTGTGGTAAAAGACAAGATGGCTGTCAAGGAAGCAGTGGAGAGGGGACAAAAAGTTGTATGATCTCGGGGCGGTATGAAGCTTGAGGGAAAACCATGTCAAATGGAAAGATGTGACCGCTATCAGCGTGAGGTATTGGGACTTAAGAGGATAAAGAGTAGATTAATCAGGAAGGGACACAAATGTATACTCAAAATCAGAGAAAATTAGGTTTCATTTGATGAATGGTTTAATTCGTACTGGCTGTAAGTCAAAGGATGTTTGATCTCCACAAGAGCTTGTTGCTTAGTGAAAAGTGTCTCCGCTCAGTTGCTCTTCTCCAGTAAGTTGGACATCAAGCTACCTACTTAGTTTTGCCAGAATTCTGTCTGCCACCTACTTTGTCATGCCTGGATTCGGTATGCCTTGAACTCTCATAGGTCTTATCCATGCCATCCAACCCTTGTCAGTTCATTTAAATAATTGCCCTGCCATATCTGGAAAACAGTGTTCCCTTTCATTGATCATGTTCTGTAGGACTTGGGCTATAAAACTCATGAACACACTCACCCACACACAGGATAAACATGTACATATGATGCCCACTAGTGTGTGACATGCACACATATGATGAATGCCCCCAACTCCATAATAACAGTAAAGTAGGGAATCCATGATGCTAGGTGGATTCTGGCAAAGAACCCACACACCCATCAAACCGCCAAATACCAGTATGGTACTGATGTCTGACTCCCGTCCTGTAAGGAACCTGCCGTCCTATAACTCGGCTATTTTTGGTTCCTTCATCTTCACAAACTTGGTTAAAATGTTAGTGTTGTCAAACTGGGAGTTAGGGTCCAGCATGTAGATCAGCTGTCCCAGGTCAGGTGATTTGTCTACAATTTGGGTGAGAAATTGTACCAGGGAATTCTGGTACACCCTCTCCTCTTCTTCTCCCTGTCCTCATCATCACTCTTGTGGGTGGGCCTGGAGCACAAAGAAGGTAAAATGGAATAAGCCTCCTCCTTAGTGGAAAACCTTGTCAATCCTTAATTTGACCTGACTCTCTGAGGGAATGCAGCATATTTTTTTCCTACTAGGTCTCCTCATTCATTGGTTCACTCATTTTTCCAATGAATGATTGAATTCATCCATTCATCCCTGTCTCTATCTCTTCTTTCTTCCCTTCTTCCATGTCCCCCTTGATTGTAGAAATTTGAGCAGCAGGGCTGCATCCCCATGGGGCCGCCTTGTAAGGTTATGCTCCGAAATAACAACACAAAACTATTCATTTCAACACTGCCTGCCCCATTATTTTCACCCTCTTAACCCATGTCTAATAATGTATGTTGCAGCACGAGGTGCGCTTAGAAGGAAAGATTTAGCATGTCTGACCTGGTGGCTGGCTGTATCGCCATCTGCCTCAGAGTGCAGAGCTACCATTTCTGCCCATGGGAGAGGTGCATGGCATCTCTAAGCTCAATTCCTATTCCTCCCAGCATTCTCTTATGTTTATTCCACCCACCTATGTTCTAACCTTTCAGGCCAAACAGTTTCTTTATTTAATTAACCAATGACCTATACTCCATCATGACTCCTATTTCTGTTTAAACAAGAACGGAATCGTTAACTTTAACATAGCAAAATTACATATAACAAAACAGTTATCAAGCAAGAATTACAGTTACAATATTTATATCTATTTTATCTTTTATCATAAAAATGGAAAACTATAACTATCTCTCTCTTCTTCAACTCCATCAGAGACTCCAGAATAATACAGTATTACCTAAGCAAACAAAAAGTAAGCCATTTTCAAACTCTAGAAATGACAGAGACATCTCGCTGCCTGGACAGTCTCCCAAAGTTCCTCTGTACCGTTAGTGTTACCATCCTCAGCCTACAGGCCCATAGTTTCCAGCAGACATTTCCATGAAGCAGGAAATTTCAAAGGCAGTCACTATCTGCTTGTCTTGAAGAATGTTTTGCTGACCCTTTCCTGAATCAGGAACACGAAAAGATCACCTCACCTTTAGGCAAGTTCAGTAGTCCTCTCTCTGAGTGTTTTCTGTGTACAGTTTATGCAACAACCCAGGAAAGAACAGTTTCTTCCCCAAATGGCTATCAAACTCCATAAGGATCCTCTGTGATGCCCATCTTCTTCCTGAAGTAGATATGTGCTGCCAAGAGTAGAGTGCCTCACTGTCATGAAAAACCCTAAGTTGCTAAAACATTAAATACCCTATTTTGTAGTCTAGAGAGATATGAATAATGCCTATCTAACTGAAATATATATATATATATATATATATATATATATATGTAGCTAGAAAATCTAACTAACATGACTACAAACTTGACTATTATTAATGATTATCCATTAATAACCTATATACATTATATTTTTAAATGAACTACACAATCACAATACCTTAATTAAGATCAAAAATGCATATACATGTAACAAAATTGACCTAAAATTTCTATCAGTAAAGCAAAATCTATACTAATGCAAATATTCATATCTATATCACATCCCACTTTAAATGTAAAAGAACATTTATAAGCCATATTTGGGAACGTGGGTGCAGTTTTTTCTCTCCAAAATGCTTCCTGCTGAATGGTGGCATCATTATTGATTTATCTCAGTTGGCAGTTGAGCGAAGCAATTTTTTAAAGGTGTTCACAGCAACCTTTAAGTAGGGCGTGGTCCATCCTACCATATTAGGATAGAGGCATCCACAGACTATCACCCTCTGTGAAAACAAAATAGAAACTCCTTTCCAAATCATCATGTCCTTAGATCCAAATTTCAATGACAAGGCATTTTCAAAATATCTATGTTGGATTATTTCAGCAGCTTTTATAAAGAAACATCTTTTAGCAGCTATTGCTACTGCCTCAAAATTCAAATGATTCAAAAAGAGCATAATAGCATACAATATCAAAATTCGCTGTGAATTTTCCATCTTTGTGCGCTTCAATTTAACCTCTATTTTGTTAATTTTTCCTTTTTATTTTTTGCCTTTTAGGCAGGGTCTCTGTATATTTGACCTGGAATAACTCTGTATACCTGTCTGTCCTTGTAGTCTCAGAGATCTGCCTCTCTCTGCCTTTCAGGCATTGGGATTAAAGGTGTATGCTACTACACACTGAACTCACAAAGATCTGTTTGTCTCTGCCTTCAAGGCACTGGGATTAAAGGTGTGTCCTACCTCACCTTGAAGGTACAGAGGTCCATCTCCCTCTGCCTCCCATGTGTTGGGTTTACAGGTGTGTACTACCACACCCAACAACTCTCTTCCTTTTTTTAACTTTAAGAACTTCAAATTTTAGCCTGCACATAGTTTTAACACACTGTAAATCATTTAAAAATTTTCTTTGTCTTTGAATCTCTCTTTACTCTATTTCTCTCTCTGTTTTTCTGACCACATGAGTCTTTCATTTACCAAGCAATCTCAGTAGGACTAAAGCTGTGGCTTTGCTGGCCAGATGTAGACCATTCCTTAGCTTTCTGCCATTCCAAGCTTGTGGCTGAGGTACCGAACAGAGCCGCATTCAGTGCCACAAGTCTACAGTGTTTCAAGGTCCTTGCCATCAAAGAGGCTGCAACAGACAACACTCAAGCCCTCTTTCTGTAGCTGGCCCTCCTTCCTCAAACAGTCAGAGTTTGCCCAGGCAGAATGGCCCAGAAAGCCGGCATTTTAAAACAACACAGTTTTTTTTTTCCTGCTACTGCTGAAAACATACAAGCATTCAGTTGGCTTTTATCAACACCATTTAAATGTTTTGTGGCAGGACCTCTTAAGGGCTGCAGAGTTTTGCAGCTGAAGCTGAGTCAGCAAGCCTCTTTTAGATGAGAGCCCTTGCTTTCTTCTAGCAAGCAGAGCAGACCGAGAAATCGCTGCTACCAAGAAAACATGCTTTACTCTTTCCCAAGCTTTCTCAGGCTTTCAGTGGATTCAGTTGTCCACAAGGCTGCAAGCCATTCTGTAGTTATTTGAGCAGCGAGGCTGTGTCTCCAGCACCACGGCCGCATGAAAGTTGTGCCTGAAATAAATACACAAAAACTGTATTCTTTTAAACACTGCTGGCCCATTAGATTCAGCATTTTAACCCATTTCTAATAATCAGTGTAGTATAACGAGGTGCACTTACCAGGAAAAATTCAGCATGTCTGACATGGTGGCTGGCTGCATGGACATCTGCCTCAGAGAGCAGAGCTATGGCATCTGGCGGGGAGAGGGGAGCATGGCTTCTCTGAGCTCACTACCTCTTCCTCCCGGCATTCTATTTTGTTTACTCCACCTACCTATGTTCTAACCTATCAGCTGAATAGGATTCTTTCTTTAATTAATCAAAAAACTTCTTCTGTCACTTTATCCTTTCAACAGCTTGCCCATATAAATCTCCCATGTGTCTTCTGTTGTATAATCTTTCATTTGTAAAGAACTTGCACTCTCAGGGGAGGATTTTTCTGAAATCTCTGTGGATGGAGATCATATGAGGAAGATCAGATGAGCAACCATGACAACTCTAATGCTGTAGAGTTAGGTGGACCAGAGATTGATGGCTGACATTCCTGTGCTATGCATCAGATGCCCCTGAACTCTGGCCCTGTTGACAGACAGGCAGACATCAAGTTGGTCACACATACTTAACTCATACGGGTTCACAGATACTGTAAATGGAGTTTTAATTCTTCTCCTAAACTAATAAAGAAACCAAGATTAGGAGAAGAGAAGAGCCTGAAGTAAGGCCTCAAAATGGGTCATTTTGCAAAGGAAAGGTTACCTGCCTCCATGTATGCTGTCTCCCTTTCTGAGTCAAATCCATCCTTCCAGTGTCTAGCTAACAGCTAACCATAGGATTGAACCCAACTGCCTTTGATTTCTGAAATAAATGCTGTCCCCTTAAGGTCTCATAACAGCACAGGAAGGTTTGTAAGACTGTCCCAGCAACAATTTAAAGCAATTCTAGGACACCAAAGATGCAGCAAATTTGGTTTATTGGTAATATAGATAGTTCTGATGGGAAAAAATGATGTGGCATTAAAAAAAAAAAACAGATTGGTGTATTCACGATGAATATGTGATATGGCACACACAGGCTTCTGGTTCTGAATACTTCATGCTCGGTGGGTTTTGGAGATTGTCGTGACCCTGAAACTAGCTGGAGGCTTTGGGGCCTTGAAAGGACATGACTTAATATTTCAGGACATCCTTGTACTTGGTTCCCACTGTTTACTGATTTCCTTACAGAGAATGAGCAGCCATCTACTCCTGCTGCCATGCCTTCCCCACATGAACAGAGAGAAGACCCTATACACGCAGGTCGCTTGTATCACATGTGAAGGCATAAGTCACAAACAAACTCCCACAGCAGTTTAGAATTGTGATTAATAGAATGATTAGTTCTTGAAAGGGGAAAAACTTAGAGATCACAATCCCTTACAAAATACCTCTGCAGGATCAGAAAAGGAGCGTAGTAGCCGGAAGGGAAGCTCAAGCAAGAGATCAAGCTGAATGTAGAAGTTGATTTTTAAAAGAGAGAGAGACCACAACTCAATGGGCTGGTATCTCAGTGGCTATTCAGGAAACATCACAGAAAAAGGATCTGCTTCATGCATGAGAGTCACCGATGAGAGTCACCCTTTAAGAAAAAAACCCATCAAAACTCCCAATAACATCATCAGCATTCAACAACATGTCTATGATTTCTTTGCCTTGCCTTTGATTGTGCAGTAAATGATGCTGATAGTTAATCTGTGCAATTAATGCAAATTTCCTTGTAACTGACTAGACAGAATTGACAGGTTATCTTAAACACAGCAGGGAGTCACTCTACGATGGAACTGGTTCATCATCACCTGTGTGACAGTGACATAATTAAGATCTTTCCTTTGTCTATAAATCTCATTATGTTCAACATGATATGTTGTCATACAGATTTCTTAGGGTTTTGTCCCACTGGTGGTTTCCTTGGTATGCTTACATAATTTTTGCCAGATCCAATCAGTTTTGCCATGCACTCTCAGCTCCACGTCATTGTGTTCCCCTTATGTTCCAGTCCAGGCATTTTAGACCTCTTGTAACTGTTGTAAGAGTATCTCATGTTCCACCTAAATGATTTAGGGTTTTATTTAGGCTGGGTTTTATCTTCCATCACTGAGTTCATTGACTTTCCTTGGGCGTAATTCCTGGGACACTGAGCCTAACTCCTGGGGGTTTCCTCAAGTTATTTCTCCTTGCTGAGAAAGTTTACACTCTCACTATTACTGTGAGAGTGTTTCTGTAGCAAATATTCTTCTCAAGATGAGAAGAAACTTCAATATTACAATCCAATTGTTATTGTGATTTAAATACACAGACACAAACACACACAAGTTAATGCACATACACTGATGATGTCTCAATTTATGGGGCCATTCTGGGGATGTCAAGATCGATATCTCTCGAGTGGTTCTCAGAAGGCCATAGGGTGACCCTCTCTAGGTACTTAAGCAGGGAGGAGAAATTGACCACTCTGTGACATGTCCCTAGGAACTATGTGTGCCTTGTCCCATAGTCAGACTGATGACTGACTATCTTGAAAACCACCATGGAACTTTTGTTTGGCAAATGATGGAGATCAAGTCAGGGTCAAAATCAGAAACCTAGATGGAGCTTCCAAGCTCCAGTGGAAGAGCAGATGGATGGAGAAAAAGAGCAAGGATGTCAGGAATATAAGGGCTTGGTCCACACTATGAGACACTGTGCCTGAACTAAGGGGATTTCAACTAACCCAGTGACCTGGGAATGAAAGAACATGGGATCAAACTGGAAGCTCTGAATGTGGCTGACAATTGGGGCAGACGGAGAAGCCAAAGATAATGGCACTTGCAATTGTCTGCATACCATACACTGGCTTTTTGTGATCATATTATTTGTGGATGCATACCTTGCTAAATCTAGATGGATAAAGGGGGGCTTGGACTTCCCACAGCTCAAAGTACCCTGCCCTCTATTTGGACTGGTGTTTGAGTGGAGAGGTTTATTTGCAGAGCAAGAAGAATGTGGGAGGAGGAAGAGAAGTGGAAAGTTTGATAATTATTATTATGAAGTAATGGAAAAATCAATAGAAAATAACCAATGAGGACATTGGAGCTAGGAAAAAAAAACATTCATGTGAGTTGTTGACTCAAACCAAAAATTATTTTACAGAAAAAAAAACACATAAAGGCGTTGAGTTACTTGGAAAATATGACTCAAGTAATTGGGAAGAAGATTGGGGTTTTTATTTTGGGTCTTCATGGGGCTGTATGAGCAGCATTTTAGGACCTGTATGCTGCATATCTGGGGGTTAGTAGGGAAGAAACCTGGCTAGGAAGAGTTTTATGACATAAGTCGGGCCTTGATGATGTCACAAAGCTTTGGTTGGGGGTGGCAACTCTGTTCCACATGAAGCACTAGTCTTCTGTGAAGGTGGGCTTACTATGTTCACGGTGGTTGAGGAGGTCAGTTCAGCTCTTGGGCTCCACAACTGTTCAACCGAATTTCCAGAAGTTGGAATCTAGAGAGCCAAGATATTTTCTTTTGGTAAATATGTTTAGGAAGCAACTAGGACCACTGTAGTGAAAGAAAGGTTTCTTTCAAATCTGCTCTGGGTCCAAAATTTATGTCGTTACCAGCTCCTATATTTGATAGCTGGGGGACGGTTAATGCCGGGTATTCTCCCCACTCTATCTTTGCTAAAAATGTCCAATTCCTCAGTCCACTTAAATGGCAAAGATCCTCTTTGTCCATATGTGTTTTAAAAGATAATTATTTCTAATAGGTGCTGTTGCACAGATTAAGGTTTCTTTCTTTTGGCAGTTTGACTCACAGTACTCACTTCTCTAATGAAGATACAGAATATCTTTATGTAATCAACCTGGATCTGGATCAGGAGACACAATAGAGAGAGCCAGTGGACTGGAGTGCCATGACCTTGGGCAGGTGGTTATAGATCAGCCAACTAACCAGTAGCTTGAGTGGTAAGGAGAGGAGTGGCTGTTCTTTGAATTCTTTGCCATCTGTTCAGATATTTCTTTCTCACTTTAGGTATAGGCATAGCTTCCTCTCTCATTGATATAGTAAGTCAGGAAGTAGGTTTCTCAGTAGAGGTCAATTGCATTTTGCAGCAGGAATATGTCTCTGATACACATATACTGAGCTGTAGACAAGAGTTTGATAATTTTCCTATTAATTTCTTAAGAACATATTACATTTAGGTATCCAAATCTATTCAGCCCTGCCTTTTTCACCTGCTCCAAAGTTATTCCTAAAAAGAGCCTTGACCTCACATGCTCACCTTCTTATCCTTGCAGGCACTTATGGTGGAGGAAACCACTTTGTGTCTGATTTAAACTGAAGAGTTCTTCCTATTCAGAGATTGGCAGCTATGAAGCCCAAGCACAGAAACAGAGCCAAGAGACAGAGGAACAGGAGTGCTGTGGCCTATCTCAGAAAGTCTCCCGCCATGATGAAGATGCCTCTTAGTATGAGTTGCATTCCACATCTCCAGAAGAAGAATGGGCCATCGCTCCAGAAGCAAAAACTTAGTAAGCCTTTTGAGGCCCTGGAGAATATTGTTGGCCGCAGAATTTCTCATGGCTGGAAGGAAGCCAATGAACCAGTCACCCATTGGAAAGCCATCATTCTAGATCAACTGCCAACATATCCCTCTCTCTATTTGTTGAAATATGATGGGATTGATTGTGTCTATGGCTTGGAGCTTCATAGTGATGAAAGGATTTTAAACCTGAAGATCCTGCCGAACAATGTGCCATTTCCTCAGGTGACAGACACTCATCTCTCAAACACCATAGTTGGCAGAGCAGTGAAACATACATTCATGGGCACAAATGGCTCTAAGAATGACTGGAACGGGATGGTCCTAGAAGAGGTGCCAATCATGAAGACCTGGTTTTATATTACCTACAAGAAAGATCCGGTCTTGTACATTTACCACCTCCTGGATGACTACCTGTAAGGCAACCTCCACATCATGCCAGGCTCTAAGGAAGAGTGGAGTGGCGTGTTCCCAGATGATGTGCAGACCATAACGACCTGTTTCTACATTGTCAACGAGAATGATCCGGTCCTGTACATTTACCACCATCATGATGATTCCATTGAAGGCAACCTCCATATCACGCCTGAATTTCCTCCAGTAGAGGTGACTTTGGAATTAGGCAGGGATTCCTTGGAGGGCAAAAGAGTGCAGTACAACAAAAAAGATGGAAACCAAGAGATAGGTAAAATTATTTGCCAAGTTCCCAACAAACCTTCTGTGTATTTCATCAAGTTTGATAATGACTTCCATATCTATGTCTATGATTTGGTGAAGATCTGTTAAAGTGAAATTCTCAAATTTTGAGGGGCAGACTTAATTCTCTCCTTGGGAATGTGTGTTTTCAGAGATACCTCAGGTCTTCTATGAATCCTGGTATCTTTTCCAATGGATTATTCTTTCTCAAAGAATAAAAATTTGTTAACATGTTGTGTTATTTGGTCAATGATGGATTGTGTTTGGTGGATGGGGCATCACAGAAATACATGCCTTAAAACAAAGCAGGGTTTATGGTCTTTTCCCCTTGGAGAGTAAAGGACTGGGGATGCGTGGTGTGGTAAAAGACAAGATGGCTGTCAAGGAAGCAGTGGAGAGGGGACAAAAAGTTGTATGATCTCGGGGCGGTATGAAGCTTGAGGGAAAACCATGTCAAATGGAAAGATGTGACCGCTATTAGCGTGAGGTATTGGGACTTAAGAGGATAAAGAGTAGATTAATCAGGAAGGGACACAAATGTATACTCAAAATCAGAGAAAATTAGGTTTCATTTGATGAATGGTTTAATTCGTACTGGCTGTAAGTCAAAGGATGTTTGATCTCCACTAGAGCATGTTGCTTAGTGAAAAGTGTCTCCGCTCAGTTGCTCTTCTCCAGTAAGTTGGACATCAAGCTACCTACTTAGTTTTGCCAGAATTCTGTCTGCCACCTACTTTGTCATGCCTGGATTCAGTATGCCTTGAACTCTCATAGGTCTTATCCATGCGATCCAACCCTTGTCAGTTCATTTAAATAATTGCCCTGCCATATCTGGAAAACAGTGTTCCCTTTCATTGATCATGTTCTGTAGGACTTGGGCTATAAAACTCATGAACACACTCACCCACACACAGGATAAACATGTACATATGATGCCCACTAGTGTGTGACATGCACACATAGGATGAATGCACCGAACTCCATAATATCAGTAAAGTAGGGAATCCATGATGCTAGGTGGAGTCTGGCAAAGACCCCACACACCCATCAAACCGCCAAATACCAGTATGGTACTGATGTCTGACTCCCATCCTGTAAGGAACCTGCCGTCCTGTAACTGGGCTATTTTTGGTTCCTTCATCTTCACAAACTTGGTTAAAATGTTAGAGTTGTCAAACTTTGAGTTCGGGTCCAGCATGTAGATCAGCTGTCCCAGGTCAGGTGATTTGTCTACAATTTGGGTGAGAAATTGTACCAGGGAATTCTGGTACACCCTCTACTCCTCCCTGTCCTCATCATCACTCTTGTGGGTGGGCCTGGAGCACAAAGAATGTAAAATGGAATAAGCCTCCTCCTTAGTGGAAAACCTTGTCAATCCTTAATTTGACCTGACTCTCTGAGGGAATGCAGAACATTATTTCCTACTAGGTCTCCTCATTCATTGGTTCACTCATTTTTCCAATGAATGATTGAATTCATCCATTCTTCCTTGTCTCTCTCTCTTCATTCTCCCCTTCTTCCATTTCCCCCTTGATTGTAGAAATTTGAGCAGCAGGGCTGCATCCCCATGGGGCCGCCTTGTAAGGTTGTGCTCCGAAATAACAACACAAAACTATTCATTTCAACACTGCCTGCCCCATTATTTTCAGCCTCTTAACCCATGTCTAATAATGTATGTTGCAGCACGAGGTGCGCTTAGAAGGAAAGATTTAGCATGTCTGACCTGGTGGCTGGCTGTATCGCCATCTGCCTCAGAGTGCAGAGCTAACATTTCTGCCCATGGGAGAGGTGCATGGCATCTCTAAGCTCAATTCCTATTCCTCCCAGCATTCTCTTATGTTTATTCCACCCACCTATGTTCTAACCTTTCAGGCCAAACAGTTTCTTTATTTAATTAACCAATGACCTATACTCCATCGTTACTCCTATTTCTGTTTAAACAAGAACGGAATCTTTAATTTTAACATAGCAAAATTACATATAACAAAACAGTTATCAAGCAAGAATTACAGTTACAATATTTATATCTATTTTATCTTTTATCATAACAATGGAAAACTATAACTATCTATCTATTCTTCAACTCCATCAGAGACTCCAGGATAATACAGTATTACCTAAGCAAACAAAAAGTAAGCCATTTTCAAACTCTAGAAATGACAGAGACATCTCGCTGCCTGGATAGTCACCCAAAGTTCCTCTGTACCGTTGGTGTTTCCATCCTCAGCCTACAGGCCCATAGTTTCCAGCAGACATTTCCATGAAGCAGGAAATTTCAAAGGCAGTCACTATCTGCTTGTCTGGAAGAATGTTTTGCGGACCCTTTCCTGAATCAGGAACACGAAAAGATCATCTCACCTTTAGGCAAGTTCAGTAGACCTCTCTCTGAGTGTTTTCTGTGTACAGTTTATGCAACAATCCAGGCAAGAGCAGTTTCTTCCCCAAATGGCTATCAAACTCCATAAGGATCCTCTTTGATGCCCATCTTCTTCCTGAAGTAGATATGTGCTGCCAAGAGTAGAGTGTCTCACTGTCATGAAAAACCCTAAGGTACTAAAACATTAAATAGCCTTTTTTGTAGTCTAGAGAGATATGAATATTGCCTATCTAACTGAAATATGTATATCTATGTAGCTAGAAAATCTAACTAACATGACTACAAACTTGACTATTATTAATGATTATCCATTAATAACCTATATACATTATATTTTTAAATGAACTACACAATCACAATACCTTAATTGAGATCAAAAATGCATATACATATAACAAAATTGACCTAAAATCTCTATCAGAAAAGCAAAATCTATACTAATGCAAATATTCATATCTATATCACATCCCACTTTAAATACAAAAGAACGTTTATAAGCCATATTTGGGAACGTGGGTGCAGTTTTTTCTCTCCAAAATGCTTCCTGCTGAATGGTGGCATCATTATTGATTTATCTCTGTTGGCAGTTGAGCGAAACAATTTTTTAAAGGTGTTCACAGCAACCTTTAAGTAGGGCGTGGTCCATCCTACCATATTAGTATAGAGGCATCCACAGACTATCACCCTCTGTGAAAACAAAATAGAAACTCCTTTCCAAAGCATCATGTCCTTAGATCCAAATTTCAAAGTCAAGGCATTTTCAAAATATCTATGTTGGATTATTCCAGCAGCTTTTATAAAGAAACATCTTTTAGCAGCTATTGCTACTGCCTCAAAATTCAAATGATTCAAAAAGAGCATAATAGCATACAATATCAAAATTCGCTGTGAATTTTCCATCTTTGTGCGCTTCAATTTAACCTCTATTTTGATTATTTTCCTTTTTATTTTTTTGCCTTTTGAGACAGGTTCTCTGTATCTTTGACCTGGAATAACTCTGTATACCTGTCTGTCCTTGAAGTCTCAGAGATCTGCCTCTCTCTGCCTCCCAGGCATTGGGATTAAAGGTGTTTGCTACTACACCTTGAACTCACAGAGATCTGTTTGTCTCTGCCTTCAAGGCACTGGGATTAAAGGCGTGTGCTACCTCACCCTGAAGGTACAGAGGTCAATCTCCCTCTGCCTCCCATGTGTTGGGTTTACAGGTGTGTACTACCACACCCAACAACTCTCTTCCTTTTTTTTAACTTTAAGAACTTCAAATTTTAGCCTGCACATATTTTTAACACACTGTAAATCATTTAAAATTTTTCTTTGTCTTTGAATCTCTCTTTACTCTATTTCTCTCTCTGTTTTTCTGACCACATGAGTCTTTCATTTACCAAGCAATCTCAGTAGGACTAAAGCCGGGGCTTTGCTGGCCAGATGTAGCCCATTCCTTAGCTTTCTGCCATTCCAACCTTGTGGCTGAGGTACCGAACAGAGCTGCATTCATTGCCACAAGTCTACAGTGTTTCAGGTTCCTTGCCATCAAAGAGGCTGCAACAGACAACACTCAAGCCCTCTTTCTGTAGCTGGCCCTCCTTCCTCAAACAGTCAGAGTTTGCCCAGGCAGGATGGCCCAGAAATCTGGCATTTTAAAACAACACAGCTTTTTTCCCTGCTACTGCTGAAAACATACAATCATTCAGTTGGCTTTTATCAACACCATTTAAATGTTTTGTGGCAGGACCTCTTAAGGGCTGCAGGGTTTTGCAGCTGAAGCTGAGTCAGCAAGCCTCTTTTAGATGAGAGCCCTTGCTTTCTTCTAGCAAGCAGAGCAGAGCGAGAAATCGCTGCTACCAAGAACACATGCTTTACTCTTTCCCAAGCTTTCTCAGGCTTTCAGTGGATTCAGTTGTCCACAAGGCTGCAAGCCATTCTGTAGTTATTTGAGCAGCGAGGCTGTGTCCCCAGCACCACGACCGCATGAAGGTTATGCCTGAAATAAATACACAAAAACTGTATTCTTTTAAACACTGCTGGCCCATTAGATTCAGCATTTTAACCCAATTCTAATTATCAGTGTAGTATTATGAGGTGCGCTTACCAGGAAAAATTCAGCATGTCTGACATGGTGGCTGGCTGCATCGACATCTGCCTCAGAGAGCAGAGCTATGGCATCTGCCGGGGAGAGGGGAGCATGGCTTCTCTGAGCTCACTACCTCTTCCTCCCGGCATTCTATTTTGTTTACTCCACCTACCTATGTTCTAACCTATCAGCTGAAGCGGATTCTTTCTTTAATTAATCAATAAACTTCTTCTGTCACTTTATCCTTTCAACAGCTTGCCCATATAAATCTCCGATGTGTCTTCTGTTGTATAATCTTTCATTTGTAAAGAACTTGCACTCTCAGGGGAGGATTTTTCTGACATCTCTGTGGATGGAGATCATATGAGGAAGATAAGATGAGCAACCATGACAACTCTAATGCTGTAGAGTTAGGTGGACCAGAGATTGATGGCTGACATTCCTATGCTATGCATCAGATGCCCCTGAACTCTGGCCCTGTTGACAGACAGGCAGACATCAAGTTGGTCACACATACTTAACTCATTCAGGTTCACAGATACTGTGAATGGAGTTTTAATTCTTCTCCTAAACTAATAAAACAACCAAGATTAAGAGAAGAGAAGAGCCTGAAGTAAGGCCTCAAAATGGGTCATTTTGCAAAGGAAAGGTTACCTGCCTCCATGTATGCTGTCTCCCTTTCTTAGTCAAATCCATCCTTCCAGTGTCTAGCTAACAGCTAACCATAGGATTGAACCCAACTGCCTTTGATTTCTGAAATAAGTGCTGTCCCCTTAAGGTCTCATAACAGCACAGGAAGGTTTGTAAGACTGTCCCAGCAACAATTTAAAGCAATTCTAGGACACCAAAGATGCAGCAAATTTGGTTAATTGGTAATATAGATCGTTCCGATGGAACAAAATAATTTAGAATTAAAAAAAAAAAACAGATTGGTGTACTCACGATGAATTTATGTGATATGGCACACACAGGCTTCTGGTTTTGAATACTTCATGCTCGGTGGGTTTTGGAGATTGTCGTGACCCTGAAACTAGCTGGAGGCTTTGGGGCCTTGAAAGGACAAGACTTAATATTTCAGGACATCCTTGTACTTGGTGCCCACTGTTTACTGATTTCCTTACAGAGAATGAGCAGCCATCTACTCCTGCTGCCATGCCTTCCCCACATGAACAGAGAGAAGACCCTATACACACAGGTCGCTTGTATCACATGTGAAGGCATAAGTCACAAACAAACTCCCACAGCAGTTTAGAATTGTGATTAATAGAATGATTAGTTCTTGAAAGGGGAAAAACTTAGAGATCACAATCCCTTACTGTAGTAATATGGACGGTGGCAGGGTTGCGTCCCCAAATCCCCAGCCGCCTGGCTCGGCTAGCTTATGCCCCAAATAATTACACGGACACTGTATTCTTTTAAACACTGCTCTGGCCCATTTCTAATCATCTGTGTAGCGCCCCTAGGTGCGCTTACCGGGAAGATTCTAGCCTAAGTCCATCCTGGGTTGGAGCTTCATAGCGTGCGTCTTCCCTGGAGCAGGTAGCATGGCGTCTCTCCTGTGTCTGCTCCGGAGAGCAGAGCTGCGGAGTCTGACCTCACTTCCTCTTCCTCCTGGCATTCTGTTCTGTCTACTCCTCCCACCTATCTTCTAACCAATGAAATGGGCCGAGGCAGTTCCTTTATTGCTTAGCCAATGAAATCAACAGATTGATATATGACACTCCCACATCACTTCCACTTTTTCTGTTTAAACAAAAAAAGGAAGGCTTCAACCTTAACATAGCAAAATTACATATAACAAAACAGTTATCAAGTAAAAATTACATCAGAAACATTCATACATATAACAAAATTAACCGTAAATCTCTATCAATAAAGCAAAATCTATACTAATGCAAATTATTCATGTCTATATCATATCCCCCTTTAAATGTAAAAGAACATTTATAAACTATATTTGGGAACATGGGCGCAGTTTTTTCTCTCCAAACTGCTTCCTGCTGAATGGGGGCGCTGTTAATCAGATCATTTAGGGTGTAACCTGTGTGCCAGGTTTATCTCAGTTGGCAGTTGAGTGACGTAATTTTTTGAGGGCGTTCACAGGAACATTTCAGGAGGTCGTGGTCTATCATACCAAATCGGGATAGAAGAAATCCAAAGGGTCTGGTCCTCTGTGAAAACAAAAGAAGACTCTCTCCAAAGCATCATATCCTTAGACCCAAATTCTGATATCATACCCTCATGATATCCGTTCTGGTTCCACTGGGCAGCCCATATAATGAAATGTCTCTCTGTACTTAGCTCCTTCACAGTCAAAAATTTTAAAGAAAACACAATAATACAAAGAATCCAGACTCTCTGTGAATTTTTCATCTTTACGCGGCTTATTTTTACTCTATCACTTTACTTTATTCTGTCTCTTTAAAGACTTTACCTTTTTTTTTTAAACCATTAACTTTATTCTCTATATTCTTTTTCTTCTCTCTCCCAAGCCTACGTATATTCATCCAACAGTCTGACTCGTTTAGTGGTCTGAATCTGTCCTATTGTGAATCTGCAATTTTTTACTATCCAGGAGCACTTTTGATTTGCGCCTTTAAATCACTAGGCGCTTAAGAATCTAAGCTGTGACATTCCTACGTTAACTTTTTGCTTTTTGAGCGCACATCTGTAGACCAGGCTGTCTTTGAACTCTCAGAGATCCGCCTGTCTCTGCCTCCCAGGCATTGGGATTAAAGGTGTTTGCTACTACACCTTGAACTCACAGAGATCTGTTTGTCTCTGCCTTCTAGTCACTGGGATTAAAGGCGTGTGCTACCACACCTTGAAGTCACAGAGGTCTATCTCCCTCTGCCTCCCAAGTGTTGGGATTAAAGGTGTGTACACACAACAACTCTCTTCCTTTTTTTTTGTTTTTTGCTTTAAGAACTTCAACTTTCAGCTTGCATATATTTTAACACACTTTAAACCATTCAGAAATTTTCTCTGTCTTTGAATCTCTCTTTAACTGTATATCTCTCTTTTTCTGACCACGTGAGTCTTTAATTTGCCAAGCAATCTCAGTAGGACTAAAGGCATGGCTTTGCCAGCTAGATCCAGTCCATTCCTTAGCTTTCCAGCCTCATGGCGGATATACAGGCTGCAGCCATGTTTATAGCCACACCTCTATGGCGGTTCAAGGTCCCTGCCAGCCAGCAAGCTACAACAGACAACACTCAAATCCTCTCTCGGTAGCTGGCCCTCCTGCCTCAAACAGTCAGAGTTTGCCCTGGCAGGATGGCCCAGAAAGCCGGCATTTTTAAACAGCGCAGCTTTTTTCCTGCTACGGCTGAAAACCGAAAAACATGCGTTCAGCTTTTCGTCAACACTGTTTAAGTGTTTCGTGGCAGGACCTCTTAATGAGCTGCAGGCTTTGCAGCTGAAGCTGAGTCAGGAAGCCTCTCTTAGATGAGGCGCTAGCTTGCCTCTAGCAAGTAGAGCAGACCCAAGAAATTGCCGTAAGAAACATGCTTTACTCTATTCTTTTCTAAGCTTTCTCAGGCTTTCTGTGGACTCAGTTAGCCACACGTCTGGGCGTCATTTGTAGTAATATGGACGGCGTCAAGGTTGCGTCCCCAAATCCCCAGCCGCCTGGCCCGGCTAGCTCAGTCGGTAGAGCATGGGACTCTTAATCCCAGGGTCGTGGGTTCGAGCCCCACGTTGGGCCATTTGTAGTAATATGGACAGCGGCAGGGTTGCGTCCCCAAATCCCCAGCCGCCTGGCTCGGCTAGCTTATGCCCCAAATAATTACACGGACACTGTATTCTTTTAAACACTGCTCTGGCCCATTTCTAATCATCTGTGTAGCGCCCCTAGGTGCGCATACCGGGAAGATTCTAGCCTAAGTCCATCCTGGGTTGGAGCTTCATAGCGTGCGTCTTCCCTGGAGCAGGTAGCATGGCGTCTCTCCTGCGTCTGCTCCGGAGAGCAGAGCTGCGGAGTCTGCCCTCACTTCCTCTTCCTCCTGGCATTCTGTTCTGTCTACTCCTCCCACCTATCTTCTAACCAATGAAATGGGCCGAGGCAGTTCCTTTATTGCTTAGCCAATGAAATCAACAGATTGATATATGACACTCCCACATCACCTTACAAAAGCCCTCTGCAGGATCAGAAAAGGAGCCTAGTAGCTGGAAGGGAAGCTCAAGCAAGAGATCAAGCTGAAGGTAGAAGTTGCTTTTTAAAAGAGAGAGAGACCACAACTCAATGGGCTGGTATCTCAGTGGCTATTCAGGAAACATCACAGAGAAAGGATCTGCTTCATGCATGAGAGTCACCGATGATTTCCCTTTAAGAAAAAAACCCATCAAAACTCCCAATAACATCATCAGCATTCAACAACATGTCTATGATTTCTTTGCCTTGCCTTTGATTGTGCAGTAAATGATGCTGATAGTTAATCTGTGCAATTAATGCAAATTTCCTTGTAACTGACTAGACAGAATTGACAGGTTATCTTAAACACAGCAGGGAGTCACTCTACGATGGAACTGGTTCATCATCACCTGTGTGACAGTGACATAATTAAGATCTTTCCTTTGTCTATAAATCTCATTATGTTCAACATGATATGTTGTCATACAGATTTCTTAGGGTTTTGTCCCACTGGTGGTTTCCTTGGTATGCTTACATAATTTTTGCCAGATCCAATCAGTTTTGGCATGCACTCTCAGCTCCACGTCATTGTGTTCCCCTTATGTTCCAGTCCAGGCATTTTAGACCTCTTGTAACTGTTGTAAGAGTATCTCATGTTCCACCTAAATGATTTAGGGTTTTATTTAGGCTGGGTTTTATCTTCCATCACTGAGTTCATTGACTTTCCTTGGGCGTAATTCCTGGGACACTGAGCCTAACTCCTGGGGGATTCCTCCCGTTATTTCTTCTTTCTTAGATAGTTTACACTCTCACTATTACTGTGAGAGGGTTTCTGTAGCAAATATTCTTCTCAAGATGAGAAGAAACTTCAATATTACAATCCATTTGTTATTGTGATTTAAATACACACACACAAACACACACAAGTTAATGCACATACACTGATGATATCTCAATTTATGGGGCCATTCTGGGGATGTCAAGATCGATATCTCTCGAGTGGTTCTCAGAAGGCCATAGGGTGACCCTCTCTAGGTACTTAAGCAGGGAGGAAAGGTTGACCGCACTGTGAAATGTCCCTAGGAACTGTGTGTGCCTTGTCCCATAGTCAGACTGATGATTGACTATCTTGAAAACCACCATGGAACTTTTGTTTGGCAAATGATGGAGATCAAGTCAGGGTCAAAATCAGAAAACTAGATGGAGCTTCCAAGCTCCAGTGGAAGAGCAGATGGATGGAGAAAAAGAGCAAGGATGTCAGGAATATAAGGGCTTGGTCCACACTATGAGACACTGTGTCTGAACTAAGGGGATTTCAACTAATCCAGTGACCTGGGAATGAAAGAACATGGGATCAAACTGGAAGCTCTGAATGTGGCTGACAATTGGGGCAGACGGGGAAGCCAAAGATAATGGCACTTGCAATTGTCTGCATATCATACACTGGCTTTTTGTGATCATATTTTTTGTGGATGCATACCTTGCTAAATCTGGATGGATGAAGGGTGGGCTTGGACTTCCCACAGCTCAAAGTACCCTGCCCTCTATTTGGACTGGTGTTTGAGTGGAGAGGTTTATTTGCGGAGCAAGAAGAATGTGGGAGGAGGAAGAGAAGTGGAAAGTTTGATAATTATTATTATGAAGTAATGGAAAAATCAATAGAAAATAACCAATGAGGACATTGGAGCTAGGAAAAAAAAACATTCATGTGAGTTGTTGACTCAGACCAAAAATTATTTTACACAAAAAAAAACACATAAAGGGGTTGAGTTGCTTGTTAAATATGACTCAAGTAATTGGGAAGAAGATTGGGGTTTTTATTTTGGGTCTTCATGGGGCTGTATGAGCAGCATTTTAGGACCTGTATGCTGGATATTTCTGGGGGTTAGTAGGGAAGAAACCTGGCTAGGAGGAGTTTTATGACATAAGTAGAGCCTTGATGATGTCACAAAGCTTTGGTTGGGGGTGGCAACTCTGTTCTACATGAAGCACTAGTCTTCTGTGAAGGTGGGCTTACTATCTTCACGGTGGCTGAGGAGGTCAGTTCAGCTCTTGGGCTCCACAACTGTTCAACCGAATTTCCAGAAGTTGGAATCTAGAGAGCCAAGATATTTTCTTTTGGTAAATATGTTTAGGAAGCAACTAGGACCTCTGTAGTCAAAGAAAGGTTTCTTTCAAATCTGCTCTGGGTCCAAAATTTATGTCGTTAACAGCTCCTATATTTGATAGCTGGGGGACGGTTAATGTCAGGTATTCTCCCCTCTCTATCTTTGCTAAAAATGTCCAATTCCTCAGTCCACTTAAATGGCAAAGATCCTCTTTGTCCATATGTGTTTTAAAAGATAATTATTTCTAATAGGAGCTGTGGCACAGATTAATGTTTCTTTTGGCAGTTTGACTCACAGTACTCACTTCTCTAATGAAGATACAGAATATCATTATGTAATCAACCTGGATCTGGATCAGGAGACACAATAGAGAGAGCCAGTGGACTGGAGTGCCATGACCTTGGGCAGGTGGTTATAGATCAGCCAACTAACCAGTAGCTTGAGTGGTAAGGAGAGGAGTGGCTGTTCTTTGAATTCTTTGACATCTGTTCAGATATTTCTTTCTCACTTTAGGTATAGGCATAGCTTCCTCTCTCATTGATATAGTAAGTCAGGAAGTAGGTTTCTCAGTAGAGGTCAATTGCATTTTGCAGCAGGAATATGTCTCTGATACACATATACTGAGCTGTAGACAAGAGTTTGATAATTTTCCTATTAATTTCTTAAGAACATATTCCATTTAGGTATCCAAATCTATTCAGCCCTGCCTTTTTCACCTGCTCCAAAGTTATTCCTTAAAAAGAGCCTTGACCTCACATGCTCACCTTCTTATCCTTGCAGGCACTTATGGTGGACGAAACCACTTTGTGTCTGATTTAAACTGAAGAGTTCTTCCTATGCAGAGATTGGCAGCTATGAAGCCCAAGCACAGAAACAGAGCCAAGAGACAGTGGAACAGGAGTGCTGTGGCCTATCTCAGAAAGTCTCCCACCATGATGAAGATGCCTCTTAGTATGAGTTGCATGCCACATCTCCAGAAGAAGAATGGGCCATCGCTCCAGAAGCAAAAACTTAGTAAGCCTTTTGAGGCCCTGGAGAATATTGTTGGCCGCAGAATTTCTCATGGCTGGAAGGAAGCCAATGAACCAGTCACCCATTGGAAAGCCATCATTCTAGATCAACTGCCAACATATCCCTCTCTCTCTTTGTTGAAATATGATGGGATTGATTGTGTCTATGGCTTGGAGCTTCATAGTGATGAAAGGATTTTAAACCTGAAGATCCTGCCGAACAATGTGCCATTTCCTCAGGTGACAGACACTCATCTCTCAAACACCATAGTTGGCAGAGCAGTGAAACATACATTCATGGGCACATATGGCTCTAAGAATGACTGGAACGGGATGGTCCTAGAAGAGGTGCCAATCATGAAGACCTGGTTTTATATTACCTACAAGAAAGATCCGGTCTTGTACATTTACCACCTCCTGGATGACTACCTGGAAGGCAACCTCCACATCATGCCAGGCTCTAAGGAAGAGTGGAGTGGCGTGGTCCCAGATGAGGTGCAGACCATAACGACCTGTTTCTACATTGTCAACGAGAATGATCCGGTCCTGTACCTTTACCACCATCATGATGATACCATTGAAGGCAACCTCCACCTCACGCCTGAATGTCCTCCAGGAGAGGTGACTTTGGAATTAGGCAGGGATTCCTTGGAGGGCAAAAGAGTGCAGTACAACAAAAAAGATGGAACCCAAGAGATAGGTAAAATTATTTGCTAAGTTCCCAACAAACCTTCTGTGTATTTCATCAAGTTTGATAATGACTTCCATATCTATGTCTATGATTTGGTGAAGATCTGTTAAAGTGAAATTCTCAAATTTTGAGGGGCAGACTTAATTCTCTCTTTGGGAATGTGTTTTTTCAGAGATACCTCAGGTCTTCTATGAATCCTGGTATCTTTTCCAGTGGATTATTCTTTCTCAAAGAATAAAAATTTGTTAACATGTTGTGTTATTTGGTCAATGATGGATTGTGTTTGGTGGATGGGGCATCACAGAAATACATGCCTCAAAACAAAGCAGGATTTATGGTCTTTTCCCCTTGGAGAGTAAAGGACTGGGGATGCGTGGTGTGGTAAAGGACAAGATGGCTGTCAAGGAAGCAGTGGAGAGGGGACAAAAAGTTGTATGACCTCGGGGCGGTATGAAGCTTGAGGGAAAACCATGTCAAATGGAAAGATGTGACCGCTATCAGCGTGAGGTATTGGGACTTAAGAGGATAAAGAGTAGATTAATCAGGAAGGGACACAAATGTCTACTCAAAATCAGAGAAAATTAGGTTTCATTTGATGAATGGTTTAATTCATACTGGCTGTAAGTCAAAGGATGTTTGATCTCCACTAGAGCATGTTGCTTAGTGAAAAGTGTCTCCGCTCAGTTGCTCTTCTCCAGCAAGTTGGACATCAAGCTACCTACTTACTTTTGCCAGAATTCTGTCTGCCACCTACTTTGTCATGCCTTGATTCGGTATGCCTTGAACTCTCATAGGTCTTATCCATGCCATCCAACCCTTGTCAGTTCATTTAAATAATTGCCCTGCCATATCTGGAAAACAGTGTTCCCTTTCATTGATCATGTTCTGTAGTACTTGGGCTATAAAACTCATGAACACACTCACCCACACACAGGATAAACATGTACATATGATGCCCACTAGTGTGTGACATGCACACATATGATGAATGCACCAAACTCCATAATATCAGTAAAGTAGAGAATCCATGATGCTAGGTGGAGTCTGGCAAAGACCCCACACACCCATCAAACCGCCAAATACCAGTATGGTACTGATGTCTGACTCCCATCCTGTAAGGAACCTGCCATCCTGTAACTGGGCTATTTTTGGTTCCTTCATCTTCACAAACTTGGTTAAAATGTTAGAGTTGTCAAACTGGGAGTTAGGGTCCAGCATGTAGATCAGCTGTCCCAGGTCAGGTGATTTGGCTACAATTTGGGTGAGAAATTGTACCAGGGAATTCTGGTACACCCTCTCCTCTTCTTCTCCCTGTCCTCATCATCACTCTTGTGGGTGGGCCTGGAGCACAAAGAAGGTAAAATGGAATAAGCCTCCTCCTTAGTGGAAAACCTTGTCAATCCTTAATTTGACCTGACTCTCTGAGGGAATGCAGCACATTTTTTCCTACTAGGACTCTTCATTCATTGGTTCACTCATTTTTCCAACGAATGATTGAATTCATCCATTCTTCCCTGTCTCTCTCTCTTCTTTCTTCCCTTCTTCCATTTCCCCCTTGATTGTAGAAATTTGAGCAGCAGGGCTGCATCCCCATGGGGCCGCCTTGTAAGGTTATGCTCCGAAATAACAACACAAAACTATTCATTTCAACACTGCCTGCCCCATTATTTTCAGCCTCTTAACCCATGTCTAATAATGTATGTTGCAGCACGAGGTGCACTTAGAAGGAAAGATTTAGCATGTCTGACCTGGTGGCTGGCTGTATCGCCATCTGCCTCAGAGTGCAGAGCTACCATTTCTGCCCATGGGAGAAGTGCATGGTATCTCTAAGCTCAATTCCTATTCCTCCCAGCATTCTCTTATGTTTATTCCACCCACCTATGTTCTAACCTTGCTGGCCAAACAGTTTCTTTATTTAATTAAACAATGTACTATACTCCATCATTACTCCTATTTCAGTTTAAACAAGAACGGAATCTTTAATTTTAACATAGCAAAATTACATATAACAAAACAGTTATCAAGCAAGAATTACAGTTACAATATTTATATCTATTTTATCTTTTATCATAACAATAGAAAACTATAACTATCAACTCATCAGAGACTCCAGAATAATAGTGTTACCTAAGCAAACAAAAAGTAAGCCATTTTCAAACTCTAGAAATGACAGAGACATCTCGCTGCCTGGACAGTCACCCAAAGTTCCTCTGTACCGTTGGTGTTTCCATCCTCAGCCTACAGGCCCATAGTTTCCAGCAGACATTTCCATGAAGCAGGAAATTTCAAAGGCAGTCACTATCTGCTTGTCTGGAAGAATGTTTTGCTGACCCTTTCCTGAATCAGGAACACGAAAAGATCATCTCATCTTTAGGCAAGTTCAGTAGTCCTCTCTCTGAGTGTTTTCTGTGTACAGTTTATGCAACAATCCAGGCAAGAGCAGTTTCTTCCCCAAATGGCTATCAAACTCCATAAGGATCCTCTTTGATGCCCATCTTCTTCCTGAAGTAGACATGTGCTGCCAAGAGTAGAGTGTCTCACTGTCATGAAAAACCCTAAGGTACTAAAACATTAAATAGCCTATTTTGTAGTCTAGAGAGATATGAATAATGCCTATCTGACTGAAATATATATATCTATGTAGCTAGAAAGTCTAACTAACATGACTATAAACTAGACTATTATTAATGATTATCCATTAATAACCTATATACATTATATTTTTAAATGAACTACACAATCACAATACCTTAATTGAGATCAAAAATGAATATACATATAACAAAATTGACCTAAAATCTCTATCAGTAAAGCAAAATCTATACTATGCAAATATTCATATCTATATCACATCCCACTTTAAATGTAAAAGAACGTTTATAAGCCATATTTGGGAATGTGGGTGCAGTTTTTTTCTCTCCAAAATGCTTCCTGCGGAATGGGGGCATCATTATTGATTTATCTCAGTTGGCAGTTGAGCGAAGCAAATTTTTAAAGGTGTTCACAGCAACCTTTAAGTAGGGCATGGTCCATCCTGCCATATTAGGATAGAGGCATCCACAGACTATCACCCTCTTTGAAAACAAAATAGAAACACCTTTCCAAAGCATCATGTCCTTAGATCCAAATTTCAAATCAAGGCATTTTCAAAATATCTATGTTGGATTATTTCAGCAGCTTTTATAAAGAAACACCTTTTAGCAGCTATTGCTACTGCCTCAAAATTCAAATGATTCAAAAAGAGCATAATAGCATACAATATCAAAATTCGCTGTGAATTTTCCATCTTTGTGCGCTTCAATTTAACCTCTATTTTGTTTATTTTTCCTTTGTATTTTTTGCCTTTTGAGACAGGTTCTCTGTATCTGTGACCTGGAATAACTCTGTATACCTGTCTGTCCTTGAAGTCTCAGAGATCTGCCTCTCTCTGCCTTTCAGGCATTGGGATTAAAGGTGTATGCTACTACACATTGAACTCACAAAGATCTGTTTGTCTCTGCCTTCAAGGCACTGGGATTAAAGGTGTGTGCTACCTCACCTTGAAGGTACAGAGGTCAATCTCCCTCTGCCTCCCATGTGTTGGGTTTACAGGTGTGTACTACCACACCCAACAACTCTCTTCCTTTTTTTAACTTAAGAACTTCAAATTTTAGCCTGCACATATTTTTAACACACTGTAAATCATTTCAAATTTTTCTTTGTCTTTGAATCTCTCTTTACTCTATTTCTCTCTCTGTTTTTCTGACCACATGAGTCTTTCATTAACCAAGCAATCTCAGTAGGACTAAAGCCGGGGCTTTGCTGGCCAGATGTAGACCATTCCTTAGCTTTCTGCCATCCCAACCTTGTGGCTGAGGTACCGAACCGAGCCGATTCAAAGCCACAAGTCTACAGTGTTTCAAGGTCCTTGCCATCAAAGAGGCTGCAACAGACAACCCTCAAGCCCTCTTTCTGTAGCTGGCCCTCCTTCCTCAAACAGTCAGAGTTTGCCCAGGCAGGATGGCCCAGAAACCCGGCATTTTAAAACAACACAGTTTGTTTTCCTGCTCCTGCTGAAAACATACAAGCATTCAGTTGGCTTTTATCAACACCATTTAACTGTTTTGTGGCAGGACCTCTTAAGGGCTGCAGGGTTTTGCAGCTGAAGCTGAGTCAGCAAGCCTCATTTAGATGAGAGCCCTTGCTTTCTTCTAGCAAGCAGAGCAGACCGAGAAATCACTGCTACCAAGAAAACATGCTTTACTCTTTCCCAAGATTTCTCAGGCTTTCAGTGGATTCAGTTGTTTACAAGGTTGCAAGCCATTCTGTAGTTATTTGAGCAGCGAGGCTTTTTCCACAGCACCACGGCTGAATGAAGGTTATGCCTGAAATAAATACACAAAAACTGTATTCTTTTAAACACTGCTGGCCCATTAGATTCAGCATTTTAACCCATTTCTAATAATCAGTGTAGTATAACGAGTTGCACTTACCAGGAAAAATTCAGCATGTCTGACATGGTGGCTGGCTGCATCGACATCTGCCTCAGAGAGCAGAGCTATGGCATCTGCCGGGGAGAGGGGAGCATGGCTTCTCTGAGCTCACTACCTCTTCCTCCTGGCATTCTATTTTGTTTACTCCACCTACCTATGTTCTAACCTATCAGCTGAAGCGGATTCTTTCTTTAATTAATCAATAAACTTCTTCTGTCACTTTATCCTTTCAACAGCTTGCCCATATAAATCGCCCATGTGTCTTCTGTTGTATAATCTTTCATTTGTAAAGAACTTGCACTCTCAGGGGAGGATTTTTCTGACATCTCTGCGGATGGAGATCATATGAGGAAGATCAGATGAGCAACCATGACAACTCTAATGCTGTAGAATTAGGTGGACCAGAGATTGATGTCTACATTCCTGTGCTATGCATCAGATGCCCTGAACTCTGGCCCTGTTGACAGACAGGCAGACATCCAGTTGGTCACACATACTTAACTCATTCAGGTTCACAGATACTGTAAATGGAGTTTTAATTCTTCTCCTAAACTAATAAAAAAAAACAAATAAGAGAAGAGAAGAGCCTGAAGTAAGGCCTCAAAATGGGTCATTTTGCAAAGGAAAGGTTACCAGCCTCCATGTATGCTGTCTCCCTTTCTTAGTCAAATCCATCCTTCCAGTGTCTAGCTAACAGCTAACCATAGGATTGAACCCAACTGCCTTTGATTTCTGAAATAAGTGCTGTCCCCTTAAGGTCTCATAACAGCACAGGAAGGTTTGTAAGACTGTCCCAGCAACAATTTAAAGCAATTCTAGGACACCAAAGATGCAGCAAATTTGGTTAATTGGTAATATAGATCGTTCTGATGGGATAAAATAATTTAGAATTAAAAAAAAAAACAGATTGGTGTACTCACGATGAATATGTGATATGGCACACACAGGCTTCTGGTTCTGAATACTTCATGCTCGGTGGGTTTTAGAGATTGTCGTGACCCTGAAACTAGCTGGAGGCTTTGGGGCATTGAAAGGACAAAACTTAATATTTCAGGACATCCTTTTACTTGGTCCCCACTGTTTACTGATTTCCTTACAGAGAATGAGCAGCCATCTACTCCTGCTGCCATGCCTTCCCCACATGAACAGAGAGAAGACCCTATACACACAGGTCGCTTGTATCACATGTGAAGGCATAAGTCACAAACAAACTCCCACAGCAGTTTAGAATTGTGATTAATAGAATGATTAGTTCTTGAAAGGGGAAAAACTTAGAGATCACAATCCCTTACAAAAGCCCTCTGCAGGATCAGAAAAGGAGCCTAGTAGCCGGAAGGGAAGCTCAAGCAAGAGATCAAGCTGAAGGTAGAAGTTGCTTTTTAAAAGAGAGAGAGACCACAACTCAATGGGCTGGTATCTCAGTGTCTATTCAGGAAACATCACAGAGAAAGGATCTGCTTCATGCATGAGAGTCACCGATGATTTCCCTTTAAGAAAAAAACCCATCAAAACTCCCAATAACATCATCAGCATTCAACAACATGTCTATGATTTCTTTGCCTTGCCTTTGATTGTGCAGTAAATAATGCTGATAGTTAATCTGTGCAATTAATGCAAATTTCCTTGTAACTGACTAGACTGAATTGACAGGTTATCTTAAACACAGCAGGGAGTCACTCTACGATGGAACTGGTTCATCATCACCTGTGTGACAGTGACATAATTAAGATCTTTCCTTTGTCTATAAATCTCATTATGTTCAACATGATATGTTGTCATACAGATTTCTTAGGGTTTTGTCCCACTGGTGGTTTCCTTGGTATGCTTACATAATTTTTGCCAGATCCAATCAGTTTTGGCATGCACTCTCAGCTCCACGTCATTGTGTTCCCCTTATGTTCCAGTCCAGGCATTTTAGACCTCTTGTAACTGTTGTAAGAGTATCTCATGTTCCACCTAAATGATTTAGGGTTTTATTTAGGCTGGGTTTTATCTTCCATCACTCCGTTCATTGACTTTCCTTGGGCGTAATTCCTGGGACACTGAGCCTAACTCCTGGGGGATTCCTCCAGTTATTTCTCCTTTCTTAGATAGTTTACACTCTCACTATTACTGTGAGAGTGTTTCTGTAGCAAATATTCTTCTCAAGATGAGAAGAAACTTCAATATTACAATCCATTTGTTATTGTGCTTTAAATACACACAGAAACACACACAAGTTAATGCACATACACTGATGATATCTCAATTTATGGGGCCATTCTGGGGATGTCAAGATCGATATCTCTCGAGTGGTTCTCAGAAGGCCATAGGGTGACCCTCTCTAGTTACTTAAGCAGGGAGGAGAAGTGGACCGCACTGTGACATGTCCCTAGGAACTATGTGTGCCTTGTCCCATAGTCAGACTGATGACTGACTATCTTGAAAACCACCATGGAACTTTTGTTTGGCAAATGATGGAGACCAAGTCAGGGTCAAAATCAGAAAACTAGATGGAGCTTCCAAGCTCCAGTGGAAGAGCAGATGGATGGAGAAAAAGAGCAAGGATGTCAGGAATATAAGGGCTTGGTCCACACTATGAGACACTGTGCCTGAACTAAGGGGATTTCAACTAATCCAGTGACCTGGGAATGAAAGAACATGGGATCAAACTGGAAGCTCTGAATGTGGCTGACAATTGGGGCAGACGGAGAAGCCAAAGATAATGGCACTTGCAATTGTCTGCATATCATACACTGGCTTTTTGTGATCATATTTTTTGTGGATGCATACCTTGCTAAATCTGGATGGATGAAGGGTGGGCTTGGACTTCCCACAGCTCAAAGTACCCTGCCCTCTATTTGGACTGGTGTTTGAGTGGAGAGGTGTATTTGCAGAGCAAGAAGAATGTGGGAGGAGGAAGAGAAGTGGAAAGTTTGATAATTATTATTATGAAGTAATGGAAAAATCAATAGAAAATAACCAATGAGGACATTGGAGCTAGGAAAAAAAAATCATGTGAGTTGTTGATTCAGACCAAAAATTATTTTACAGAAAAAAAAACACCTAAAGGGGTTGAGTTACTTGGAAAATATGACTCAAGTAATTGGGAAGAAGATTGCGGTTTTTATTTTGGGTCTTCATGGGGCTGTATGAGCAGTATTTTAGGACCTGTATGGTGCATATTTCTGGGGGTAAGTAGGGAAGAATCCTGGCTAGGAGGAGTTTTATGACATAAGTAGAGCCTTGATGATGTCACAAAGCTTTGGGTTGGGGGTGGCAACTCTGTTCCCCATGAAGCACTAGTCTTCTGTGAAGGTGGGCTTACTATCTTCACGGTGGCTGAAGAGGTCAGTTCAGCTCTTGGGCTCCACAACTGTTCAACCGAATTTCCAGAAGTTGGAATCTAGAGAGCCAAGATATTTTCTTTTGGTAAATATGTTTAGGAAGCAACTAGGACCTCTGTAGTCAAAGAAAGGATTCTTTCAAATCTGCTCTGGGTCCAAAATTTATGTCGTTAACAGCTCCTATATTTGATAGCTGGGAGACGGTTAATGTCAGGTATTCACCCCACTCTATCTTTGCTAAAAATGTCCAATTCCTCAGTCCACTTAAATGGCAAAGATCCTCTTTGTCCATATGTGTTTTAAAAGATAATTATTTCTAATAGGTGCTGATGCACAGATTAATGTTTCTTTTTTTTGGCAGTTTGACTCACAGTACTCACTTCTCTAATGAAGATACAGAATATCATTATGTAATGAACCTGGATCTAGATTACCAGACACAATAGAGAGAGCCAGTGGACTGGAGTGCCATGACCTTGGGCAGGTGGTTATAGATCAGCCAACTAACCAGTAGCTTGAGTGGTAAGGAGAGAAGTGGCTGTTCTTTGAATTCTTTGCCATCTGTTCAGATATTTCTTTCTCACTTTAGGTATAGGCATAGCTTCCTCTCTCATTGATATAGTAAGTCAGGAAGTAGGTTTCTCAGTAGAGGTCAATTGCATTTTGCAGCAGGAATATGTCTCTGATACACATATACTGAGCTGTAGACAAGAGTTTGATAATTTTCCTATTAATTTCTTAAGAACATATTCCATTTAGGTATCCAAATCTATTCAGCCCTGCCTTTTTCACCTGCTCCAAAGTTATTCCTAAAAAGAGCCTTGACCTCACATCCTCACCTTCTTATCCTCGCAGGCACTTATGGTGGAGGAAACCACTTTGTGTCTGATTTAAACTGAAGAGTTCTTCCTATGCAGAGATTGGCAGCTATGAAGCCCAAGCACAGAAACAGAGCCAAGAGACAGTGGAATAGGAGTGCTATGGCCTATCTCAGAAAGTCTCCCGCCATGATGAAGATGCCTCTTAGTATGAGTTGCATGCCACATCTCCAGAAGAAGAATGGGCCATCGCTCCAGAAGCAAAAACTTAGTAAGCCTTTTGAGACCCTGGAGAATATTGTTGGCCGCAGAATTTCTCATGGCTGGAAGGAAGCCAATGAACCAGTCACCCATTGGAAAGCCATCATTCTAGATCAACTGCCAACATATCCCTCTCTCTATTTGTTGAAATATGATGGGATTGATTGTGTCTATGGCTTGGAGCTTCATAGTGATGAAAAGATTTTACCCTGAAGATCCTGCCTAATAATGTGCCATTTCCTCAGTTGACAGACACTCATCTCTCAAACACCATAGTTGGCAGAGCAGTGAAACATACATTCATGGGCACAAATGGCTCTAAGAATGACTGGAACGGGATGGTCCTAGAAGAGGTGCCAATCATGAAGACCTGGTTTTATATTACTACAAGAAAGATCCGGTCTTGTACATTTACCACCTCCTGGATGACTACCTGGAAGGCAACCTCCACATCATGCCAGGCTCTAAGGAAGAGTGGAGTGGCGTGGTCCCAGATGAGGTCCAGACCATAACGACCTGTTTCTACATTGTCAACGAGAATGATCCGGTCCTGTACCTTTACCACCATCATGATGATTCCATTGAAGGCAACCTCCACATCACGCCTGAATGTCCTCCAGTAGAGGTGACTTTGGAATTAGTCAGGGATTCCTTACAGGGCAAAAGAGTGCAGTACAACAAAAAAGATGGAACCCAAGAGATAGGTAAAATTATTTGCCAAGTTCCCAACAAACCTTCTGTGTATTTCATCAAGTTTGATAATGGCTTCCATATCTATGTCTATGATTTGGTGAAGATCTGTTAAAGTGTAATTCTCAAATTTTGAGGGGCAGACTTAATTCTCTCTTTGGGAATGTGTTTTTTCAGAAATACCTCAGGTCTTCTATGAATCCTGGTATCATTTCCAATGGATTATTGTTTCTCAAAGAAGAAAAATTTGTTAACATGTTGTGTTATTTGGTCAATGATGGATTGTGTTTGGTGGATGGGGCATCACAGAAATACATGGCTCAAAACAAAGCAGGATTTATGGTCTTTTCCCCTTGGAGAGTAAAGGACTGGGGATGCGTGGTGTGGTAAAGGACAAGATGGCTGTCAAGGAAGCAGTGGAGAGGGGACAAAAAGTTGTATGATCTCGGGGAGGTACGAAGCTTGAGGGAAAACCATGTCAAATGGAAAGATGTGACCGATATCAGCGTGAGGTATTGGGACTTAAGAGGATAAAGAGTAGATTAATCAGGAAGGGACACAAATCTATACTCAAAATAAGAGAAAATTAGGTTTCATTTGATGAATGGTTTAATTCATACTGGCTGTAAGTCAAAGGATGTTTGATCTCCACTAGAGCATGTTGCTTAGTGAAAAGTGTCTCCGCTCAGTTTCTCTTCTCCAGTAAGTTGGACATCAAGCTACCTACTTAGTTTTGCCAGAATTCTGTCTGCCACCTACTTTGTCATGCCTGGATTCGGTATGCCTTGAACTCTCATAGGTCTTATCCATGCCATCCAATCCTTGTCAGTTCATTTAAATAATTGCTCTGCCATATCTGGAAAACAGTGTTCCCTTTCATTGATCATGTTCTGTAGTACTTGGGCTATAAAACTCATGAACACACTCACCCACACACAGGATAAATATGTACATATGATGCCCACTAGTGTGTGACATGCACACATAGGATGAATGCACCGAACTCCATAATATCAGTAAAGTAGGGAATCCATGATGCTAGGTGGAGTCTGGCAAAGACCCCACACACCCATCAAACTGCCAAATACCAGTATGGTACTGATGTCTGACTCCCATCCTGTAAGGAACCTGCCATCCTGTAACTGGGCTATTTTTGGTTCCTTCATCTTCACAAACTTGGTTAAAATGTTAGAGTTGTCAAACTGGGAGTTAGGGTCCATCATGTAGATTTGCTGTCCCAGGTCAGGTGATTTGGCTACAATTTGGGTGAGAAATTGTACCAGGGAATTCTGGTACACCCACTCCTCTTCTTCTCCCTGTCCTCATCATCACTCTTGTGGGTGGGCCTGGAGCACAAAGAAGGTAAAATGGAATGAGCCTCCTCCTTAGTGGAAAACCTTGTCAATCCTTAATTTGACCTGACTCTCTGAGGGAATGCAGCACATTTTTTCCTACTAGGTCTCCTCATTCATTGGTTCACTCATTTTTCCAATGAATGATTAAATTCATCCATTCTTCCTTGTCTCTCTCTCTTCTTTCTTCCCTTCTTCCATTTCCCCCTTGATTGTAGAAATTTGAGCAGCAGGGCTGCATCCCCATGGGGCCGCCTTGTAAGGTTATGCTCCGAAATAACAACACAAAACTATTCATTTCAACACTGCATGCCCCATTATTTTCAGCCTCTTAACCCATGTCTAATAATGTATGTTGCAGCACGAGGTGCGCTTAGAAGGAAAGATTTAGCATGTCTGACCTGGTGGCTGGCTGTATCGCAATCTGCCTCAGAGTGCAGAGCTACCATTTCTGCCCATGGGAGAGGTGCATGGCATCTCTAAGCTCAATTCCTATTCCTCCCAGCATTCTCTTATGTTTATTCCACCCACCTATGTTCTAACCTTTCAGGCCAAACAGTTTCTTTATTTAATTAACCAATGACCTATACTCCATCATTACTCCTTTTTCTGTTTAAACAAGAACGGAATCTTTAACTTTAACATAGCAAAATTACATATAACAAAACAGTTATCAAGCAAGAATTACAGTTACAATATTTATATCTATTTTATCTTTTATCATAACAATGGAAAACTATAACTATCTATCTCTTCTTCAATTCCATCAGAGACTCCAGAATAATACAGTATTACCTAAGCAAACAAAAAGTAATCCATTTTCAAGCTCTAGAAATGACAGGGACATCTCGCTGCCTGGACAGTCACCCAAAGTTCCTCTGTACCGTTGGTGTTTCCATCCTCAGCCTACAGGCCCATAGTTTCCAGCAGACATTTCCATGAAGCAGGAAATTTCAAAGGCAGTCACTATCTGCTTGTCTGGAAGAATGTTTTGCTGACCCTTTCCTGAATCAGTAACACGAAAAGATCATGTCACCTTTAGGCAAGTTCAGTAGTCCTCTCTCTGAGTGTTTTCTGTGTACAGTTTATGCATCTATCCAGGCAAGAGCAGTTTCTTCCCCAAATGGCTATCAAACTCCATAAGGATCCTCTGTGATGCCCATCTTTTTCCTGAAGTAGATATGTGCTGCCAAGAGTAGAGTTTCTCACTGTCATGAAAAACCCTAAGGTACTAAAACATTAAATAGCTTATTTTGTAGTCTAGAGAGTTATGAATAATGCCTATCTGCCTGAAATATATATATATCTATGTAGCTAGAAAATCTAACTAACATGACTACAAATTTGACTATTATTAATGATTATCCATTAATAACCTATATACATTATATTTTTAAATGAACTACACAATCACAATACCTTAATTGAGATCAAAAATGCATATACATATAACACAATTGACCTAAAATCTCTATCAGTAAAGCAAAATCTATACTAATGCAAATATTCATATCTATATCACATCCCACTTTAAATGTAAAAGAACGTTTATAAGCCATATTTGGGAACGTGGGTGCAGTTTCTTCTCTCCAAAATGCTTCCTGCTGAATGGTGGCATCGTTATTGATTTATCTCAGTTGGCAGTTGAGCGAAGCAATTTTTTAAAGGTGTTCACAGCAACCTTTAAGTAGGGCGTGGTCCATCCTGCCATATTAGGATAGAGGCATCCACAGACTATCACACTCTGTGAAAACAAAATAGAAATTCCTTTCCAAAGCATCATGTCCTTAGATCCAAATTTCAAAGTCAAGGCATTTTCAAAATATCTATGTTGGATTATTTCAGCAGCTTTTATAAAGAAACATCTTTTAGCAGCTATTGCTACTGCCTCAAAATTCAAATGATTCAAAAAGAGCATAATAGCATACCATATCAAAATTCGCTGTGAATTTTCCATCTTTGTGCGCTTCAATTTAACCTCTATTTTGTTTATTTTTCCTTTTTATTTTTTCCCTTTGGAGACAGGTTCTCTGTATATTTGACCTGGAATAACTCTGTATACCTGTCTGTCCTTGAAGTCTCAGAGATCTGCCTCTCTCTGCCTTTCAGGCATTGGGATTAAAGGTGTATGCTACTACACATTGAACTCACAAAGATCTGTTTGTCTCTGCCTTCAAGGCACTGGGATTAAAGGCGTGTGCTACCTCACCCTGAAGGTACAGAGGTCAATCTCCCTCTGCCTCCCATGTGTTGGGTTTACAGGTGTGTACTACCACACCCAACAACTCTCTTCCTTTTTTTAACTTTAAGAACTTCAAATTTTAGCCTGCACATATTTTTAACACACTGTAAATCATTTAAAAATTTTCTTTGTCTTTGAATCTCTCTTTACTCTATTTCTCTCTCTGTTTTTCTGACCACATGAATCTTTCATTTACAAAGCAATCTCAGTAGGACTAAAGCCGTGGCCTTGCTGGCCAGATGTAGCCCATTCCTTAGCTTTCTGCCATTCCAAGCTTGTGGCTGAGGTACCGAACAGAGCCGCATTCAGTGACACAAGTCTACAGTGTTTCAAGGTCCTTGCCATCAAAGAGGCTGCAACAGACAACACTCAAGCCCTCTTTCTGTAGCTGGCCCCCTTCCTCAAACAGTCAGAGTTTGCCCAGCAGGATGGCCCAGAAAGCTGGCATTTTAAAACAACACAGTATTTTTTTCCTGCTACTGCTGAAAACATACAAGCATTCAGTTGGCTTTTATCAACACCATTTAAATGTTTTGTGGCCGGACCTCTTAAGGGCTGCAGGGTTTTGCAGCTGAAGCTGAGTCAGCAAGCCTCTTTTAGATGAGAGCCCTTGCTTTTTCTAGCAAGCAGAGCAGACCGAGAAATCGCTGCTACCAAGAAAACATGCTTTACTCTTTCCCAAGCTTTCTCAGGCTTTCAGTGGATTCAGTTGTCCACAAGGCTGCAAGCCATTCTGTCGTTATTTGAGCAGCGAGGCTGTGTCCCCAGCACCACGACCGCATGAAGGTTATGCCTGAAATAAATACACCAAATCTTTATTCTTTTAAACACTGCTGGCCAATTAGATTCAGCATTTTAACCCATTTCTAATAATCAGTGTAGTATAACGAGTTGCACTTACCAGGAAAAATTCAGCATGTCTGACATGGTGGCTGGCTGCATCGACATCTGCCTCAGAGAGCAGAGCTATGGCACCTGGCGGGGAGAGGGGAGCATGGCTTCTCTGAGCTCACTACCTCTTCCTCCCGGCATTCTATTTTGTTTACTCCACCTACCTATGTTCTAACCTATCAGCTGAAGCGGATTCTTTCTTTAATTAATCAATAAACTTCTTCTGTCACTTTATCCTTTCAACAGCTTGCCCATATAAATCTCCCATGTGTCTTCTGTTGTATAATCTTTCATTTGTAAAGAACTTGCACTCTCAGGGGAGGATTTTTCTGACATCTCTGTGGATGGAGATCATATGAGGAAGATCAGATGAGCAACCATGACAACTCTAATGCTGTAGAGTTAGGTGGACCAGAGATTGATGGCTGACATTCCTGTGCTATGCATCAGATGCCCCTGAACTCTGGCCCTGTTGACAGACAGGCAGACATCAAGTTGGTCACACATACTTAACTCATTCGGGTTCACAGATACTGTAAATGGAGTTTTAATTCTTCTCCTAAACTAATAAAAAAAACCAAGATTAGGAGAAGAGAAGAGCCTGAAGTAAGGCCTCAAAATGGGTCATTTTGCAAAGGAAAGGTTACCTGCCTCCATGTATGCTGTCTCCCTTTCTTAGTCAAATCCATCCTTCCAGTGTCTAGCTAACAGCTAACCATAGGATTGAACCCAACTGCCTTTGATTTCTGAAATAAATGCTGTCTCAAGGTCTCATAAGAGCACAGGAAGGTTTGTAAGACTGTCCCAGCAACAATTTAAAGCAATTCTAGGACACCAAAGATGCAGCAAATTTGGTTAATTGGTAATATAGATCGTTCTGATGGGAGAAAATAATTTAGAATTAAAAAAAACAGATTGGTGTACTCACGATGAATTTATGTGATATGGCACACACAGTCTTCTGGTTCTGAATACTTCATGCTCGGTGGGTTTTGGAGATTGTCGTGACCCTGAACCTAGCTGGAGGCTTTGGGGCCTTGAAAGGACAAGACTTAATATTTCAGGACATCCTTTTACTTGGTCCCCACTGTTTACTGATTTCCTTACAGAGAATGAGCAGCCATCTACTCCTGCTGCCATGCCTTCCCCACATGAACAGAGAGAAGACCCGATACACACAGGTCGCTTGTATCACATGTGAAGGCATAAGTCACAAACAAACTCCCACAGCAGTTTAGAATTGTGATTAATAGAATGATTAGTTCTTGAAAGGGGAAAAACTTAGAGATCACAATCCCTGACAAAAGCCCTCTGCAGGATCAGAAAAGGAGCCTAGTAGCCGGAAGGGAAGCTGCCCTCTGCAGGATCAGAAATGGAGCCTAGTAGCCGGAAGGGAAGCTCAAGCAAGAGATCAAGCTGAAGGTAGAAGTTGCTTTTCAAAAGAGAGAGAGACCACAACTCAATGGGCTGGTATCTCAGTGGCTATTCAGGAAACATCACAGAGAAAGGATCTGCTTCATGCATGAGAGTCACCGATGATTTCCCTTTGAGAAAAAAACCCATCAAAACTCCCAATAACATCATCAGCATTCAACAACATGTCTATGATTTCTTTGCCTTGCCTTTGATTGTGCAGTAAATGATGCTGATAGTTAATCTGTGCAATTATGCAAATTTCCTTGTAACTGGCTAGACAGAATTGACAGGTTATCTTAAACACCGATGGAACTGGTTCATCATCACCTGTGTGACAGTGACATAATTAAGATCTTTCCTTTGTCTATAAATCTCATTATGTTCAACATGATATGTTGTCATAAAGATTTCTTAGGGTTTTGTCCCACTGGTGGTTTCCTTGGTATGCTTACATAATTTTTGCCAGATCCAATCAGTTTTGGCATGCACTCTCAGCTCCACGTCATTGTGTTCCCCTTATGTTCCAGTCCAGGCATTTTAGACCTCTTGTAACTGTTGTAAGAGTATCTCATGTTCCACCTAAATGATTTAGGGTTTTATTTAGGCTGGGTTTTATCTTCCATCACTGAGTTCATTGACTTTCCTTGGGCGTAATTCCTGGGACACTGAGCCTAACTCCTGGGGGATTCCTCCCGTTATTTCTTCTTTCTTAGATAGTTTACACTCTCACTATTACTGTGAGAGTGTTTCTGTAGCAAATATTCTTCTCAAGATGAGAAGAAATTTCAATGTTACAATCCATTTGTTATTGTGATTTAAATACACACACACAAACACACACAAGTTAATGCACATACACTAATGTTATCTCAATTAATGGGGCCATTCTGGGGATGTCAAGATCGATATCTCTCGAGTGGTTCTCAGAAGGCCATAGGGTGACCCTCTCTAGGTACTTAAGCAGGGAGGAGAAGTTGACCGCTCTGTGACATGTCCCTAGTAACTATGTGTGCCTTGTCCCATAGTCAGACTGATGACTGACTATCTTGAAAACCACCATGGAACTTTTGTTTGGCAAATGATGGAGATCAAGTCAGGGTCAAAATCAGAAAACTAGATGGAGCTTCCAAGCTCCAGTGGAAGAGCAGATGGATGGAGAAAAATAACAAGGATGTCAGGAATATAAGGGCTTGGTCCACACTATGAGACACTGTGCCTGAACTAAGGGGATTTCAACTAATCCAGTGACCTGGGAATGAAAGAACATGGGATCAAACTGGAAGCTCTGAATGTGGCTGACAATTGGGGCAGACGGAGTAGCCAAAGATAATGGCACTTGCAATTGTCTGCATATCATACACTGGCTTTTTGTGATCATATTTTTGTGGATGCATACCTTGCTAAATCTGGATGGATGAAAGGTGGGCTTGGACTTCCCACAGCTCAAAGTACCCTGCCCTCTATTTGGACTGGTGTTTGAGTGGAGAGGTTTATTTGCGGAGCAAGAAGAAAGTGGGAGGAGGAAGAGAAGTGGAAAGTTTGATAATTATTATTATGAAGTAATGGAAAAATCAATAGAAAATAACCAATGAGGACATTGGAGCTAGGAAAAAAAAAACATTCATGTGAGTTGTTGACTCAAACCAAAAATTATTTTACAGAAAAAAAAAACACATAAAGGCGTTGAGTTACTTGGAAAATATGACTCAAGTAATTGGGAAGAAGATTGGGGTTTTTATTTTGTGTCTTCATGGGGCTGTATGAGCAGCATTTTAGGACCTGTATGCTGGATATTTCTGGGGGTTAGTAGGGAAGAAACCTGGCTAGGAGGAGTTTTATGACATAAGTAGAGCCTTGATGATGTCACAAAGCTTTGGTTGGGGGTGGCAACTCTGTTCCACATGAAGCACTGGTCTTCTTTGAAGGTGGGCTTACTATCTTCACGGTGGCTGAGGAGGTCAGTTCAGCTCTTGGGCTCCACAACTGTTCCACTGAATTTCCAGAAGTTGGAATCTAGAGAGCCAAGATATTTTCTTTTAGTAAATATGTTTAGGAAGCAACTAGGACCTCTGTAGTCAAAGAAAGGTTTCTTTCAAATCTGCTCTGGGTCCAAAATTTATGTCGTTAACAGCTCCTATATTTGATAGCTGGGGACGGTTAATGTCAGGTATTCTCCCCACTATATCTTTGCTAAAATTGTCCAATTCCTCAGTCCACTTAAATGGCAAAGATCCTCTTTGTCCATATGTGTTTTAAAAGATAATTATTTCTAATAGGTGCTGTTGCACAGATTAATGTTTCTTTCTTTTGGCAGTTTGACTCACAGTACTCACTTCTCTAATGAAGATACAGAATATCTTTATGTAATCAACCTGGATCTGGATCAGGAGACACAATAGAGAGAGCCAGTGGACTGGAGTGCCATGACCTTGGGCAGGTGGTTATAGATCAGCCAACTAAGCAGTAGCTTGAGTGGTAAGAAGAGGAGTGGCTGTTCTTTGAATTCTTTGCCATCTGTTCAGATATTTCTTTCTCACTTTAGGTATAGGCATAGCTTCCTCTCTCATTGATATAGTAAGTCAGGAAGTAGGTTTCTCAGTAGAGGTCAATTGCATTTTGCAGCAGGAATATGTCTCTGATACACATATGCTGAGCTATAGACCAGAGTTTGATAATTTTCCTATTAATTTCTTAAGAACATATTACATTTAGGTATCCAAATCTATTCAGCCCTGCCTTTATCACCTGCTCCAAAGTTATTCCTAAAAAGAGCCTTGACCTCACATCCTCACCTTCTTATCCTTGCAGGCACTTATGGTGGAGGAAACCACTTTGTGTCTGATTTAAACTGAAGAGTTCTTCCTATGCAGAGATTGGCAGCTATGAAGCCCAAGCACAGAAACAGAGCCAAGAGACAGTGGAACGGGAGTGCTGTGGCCTATCTCAGAAAGTCTCCCGCCATGATGAAGATGCCTCTCAGTATGAGTGGCATGCCATATCTCCAGAAGAAGAATGGGCCATCGCTCCAGAAGCAAAAACTTAGTAAGCCTTTTGAGGCCCTGGAGAATATTGTTGGCCGCAGAATTTCTCATGGCTGGAAGGAAGCCAATGAACCAGTCACCCATTGGAAAGCCATCATTCTAGATCAACTGCCAACATATCCCTCTCTCTATTTGTTGAAATATGATGGGATTGATTGTGTCTATGGCTTGGAGCTTCATAGTGATGAAAGGATTTTAAACCTGAAGATCCTGCCTAACAATGTGCCATTTCCTCAGGTGACAGACACTCATCTCTCAAACACCATAGTTGGCAGAGCAGTGAAACATACATTCATGGGCACAAATGGCTCTAAGAATGACTGGAACGGGATGGTCCTAGAAGAGGTGCCAATCATGAAGACCTGGTTTTATATTACCTACAAGAAAGATCCGGTCTTGTACATTTACCACCTCCTGGATGACTACCTGGAAGGCAACCTCCACATCATGCCAGGCCCTAAGGAAGAGTGGAGTGGCGTGGTCCCAGATGAGGTGCAGACCATAACGACCTGTTTCTACATTGTCAACGAGAATGATCCGGTCCTGTACCTTTACCACCATCATGATGATTCCATTGAAGGCAACCTCCACATCACGCCTGAATGTCCTCCAGTAGAGGTGACTTTGGAATTAGGCAGGGATTCCTTGGAGGGCTAAAGAGTGCAGTACAACAAAAAAGATGGAACCCAAGAGATAGGTAAAATTATTTTCCAAGTTCCCAACAAACCTTCTGTGTATTTCATCAAGTTTGATAATGACTTCCATATCTATGTCTATGATTTGGTGAAGATCTGTTAAAGTGAAATTCTCAAATTTTGAGGGGCAGACTTAATGCTCTCTTTGGGAATGTGTTTTTTCAGAGATACCTCAGGTCTTCTATGAATCCTGGTATCTTTTCCAATGGATTATTCTTTCTCAAAGAATAAAAATTTGTTAACATGTTGTGTTATTTGGTCAATGATGAATTGTGTTTGGTGGATGGGGCATCACAGAAACACATGCCTCTAAACAAAGCAGGATTTATGGTCTTTTCCCCTTGGAGAGTAAAGGACTGGGGATGTGTGGTGTGGTAAAGGACAAGATGGCTGTCAAGGAAGCAGTGGAGAGGGGACAAAAAGTTGTATGATCTCGGGGCGGTACGAAGCTTGAGGGAAAACCATGTCAAATGGAAAGATGTGACCGATATCAGCGTGAGGTATTGGGACTTAAGAGGATAAAGAGTAGATTAATCAGGAAGGGACACAAATGTATACTCAAAATCAGAGAAAATTAGGTTTCATTTGATGGAAGTGTTAATTCATACTGGCTGTAAGTCAAAGGATGTTTGATCTCCACTAGAGCATGTTGCTTAGTGAAAAGTGTCTCCGCTCAGTTTCTCTTCTCCAGTAAGTTGGACATCAAGCTACCTACTTAGTTTTGCCAGAATTCTGTCTGCCACCTACTTTGTAACGCCTGGATTCGGTATGCCTTGAACTCTCATAGGTCTTATCCATGCCATCCAACCCTTGTCAGTTCATTTAAATAATTGCCCTGCCATATCTGGAAAACAGTGTTCCCTTTCATTGATCATGTTCTGTAGGACTTGGGCTATAAAACTCATGAACACACTCACCCACACACAGGATAAACATGTACATATGATGCCCACTAGTGTGTGACATGCACACATATGATGAATGCACCGAACTCCATAATATCAGTAAAGTAGGGAATCCATGATGCTAGGTGGAGTCTGGCAAAGACCCCACACACCCATCAAACCGCCAAATACCAGTATGGTACTGATGTCTGACTCCCATCCTGTAAGAAACCGGCTTTGCCCTATGTACATAACACACATCCGATCCCATACGGGTCTGCCAGGTCTTCTAGCACAAGGTAATGCAGAAATTGATCAATTATTGATTGGTAGTGTGCTTCAAGCCTCTGAATTACATAAAAAAACATCATGTTAATAGCAAAGTTTTGAAGAAAGAGTTTTCTATTACATGGCAACAAGCTAAGGAGATTGTGAAGAAATGCCCTACCTGCTCTTTCTATAACCAAACGCCACTGCCAGCAGGAGTTAATCCAAAGGGCACTCATAGAAATGAAATCTGGCAGATGGATGTGTTCCACTTTGCAGAATTTGGCAAATTGAAGTATGTTCATCACACCATCGACACTTATTCAGGCTTTCAGTGGGCAACTGCTTTATGTTCAGAAAAAGCTGATTCAGTAATCACTCATTTATTAGAAGTCATGGCTATCATGGGTATACCTACACAAATAAAGACAAATAATGGTCCTGCTTATGTCTCTAGGAAGATGAAACGGTTTTTTGATCATTACAATATCAAGCATGTTACAGGTATACCATACAAACCTACAGGTCAAGCAGTCATAGAAAGATCAAATCGAACTATAAAGGATATGTTGAACAAACAGAAAGGAGTGGAAAACACCCCTAGAAATAGGTTACATAATGCTTTGTTAACCTTGAATTTTCTCAACGCTAACGAGAAGGGAACGACGGCTGCAGAAAGACATTGGATAATGGAAAAGTCTGCTGAACTAAATCAACCAGTTTATTTCAAGGATGTACTGACCTCACAATGGAAGCCAGGAGATGTGCTGCGTTGGGGAAGAGGTTTTGCTCTTACCTCCACAGGTGAGGAAAAATTATGGATACCGTCAAAATTAATAAAGGTTCGGTTTGAGGAAGGGAAGTCACTTGGAAAAGATAAATAACAATTCATTCACAAGGATGACCGACGTACAGATGGTAAGGATTACTAATAGGATGGGGGCAGGGTTCTTTTCTTATCTCCACAGGAAAATATTCATCTCCAAAGAATTTGAGGGACCCTGAATATTTAATTACTGATGGATGGAAAATAGTTACGACCCATTAAACATCAACAATAAAATTCTATACATATCGTAAGTATTGATTTCATATATATATATATATATATATATATATATTTATATGTTTTATTGAACACTTCTTTATAAATGTGTAGAGCTGGTTTTGGAGTTGGACTATGGCTCAGTCCTTCTTCAATTCCAAGCCTGTTGATAAGAGGTATTTCAAAGTTTCTGTCTCAGGTCAGGAGCCATGAAATGGGACAGAATAAGAATAATTTTATACTTGATAAACTTTCTTTGCCTTCCCTCACATCTGTGTCTTTCTTTATATGTCAGTATAAGTCCTTGTTGTTAATGTTTAAATTTCCCATAACAAGCAACATATTTTCCTACAGTAATTTTTGAAGTTTCCAGGATGAAGATGGGGCCCCACAACATCAACTCAATCTGGTTTTTATGACGTCATGAATTTTTTTTTAAGCACTAATTTTAGACCTGTTTTTTGGTACCAACTGCAAGAGACAATTTCATATGATGCACATTTTTGACAACACTCTGGCCGGACCTTCTCGAAACACACAGAGACTAGTTATAATTTTCTTAAGTCAAAGGTTAATTTGGGAATTTTACCATCGTTTGCTTTCACAGGGGCCCCTAAGAAGAACGTCGCCCCCATGTCAGCTAGAAGCAATCTAAGAGGACGACGTCCCCTCTCCCAACAGAGTTTGCCCACAGGGTTAGGGACATCTTTTAGTGGTTGGTTTAGGAGTGAGGGGATGGGGAGATATTGTATGTAATTAGGGATAAAAAAAAAAAGGGGGATTAACTGGGTTGATGGGATGATTGGTATTTGTGACTTACTGTTTTTAGAAAATTATGTTGGTACTGTTTCTTGTATATTGATATATTGAATATTGAATGTGAGTGTTCCTACCTCTATTTTGGTATAAGAGTATGCTTATATTGTATGGATACATCTATCATATCACAATGTACATTTCTACCTGTGGTACTATTTATGTAATAACATTGTTTACATTTGATAAGTAATGACATTGTTTACAGGTGAAGATCATTGTCTTCATACATTGCACAATTGTTTATTCCCTTAGTTTTCAAATTAGATAGGTATTGAGAATTACATGTTTGTCATATTATTTTTAGGTTAATCAGGTCTTTTAGATACATAGAGATTATTTTCAGTATAGATAGTATAATCTTCAGCCTCTTTGAAGAGCTGTGGAAAATGGCCTTTAATCTAACCTAGAATTCTGTGCCATCGAGACACAATTTACTCCTGGCAACACCACTCTACTCCCGAGAGAACGTTGAGCACCAAAGACACTCCACTGGGAGCTTGTCTTCCTGGCAGAACTGGCCTTTGGGTTAAGAAAAACCCATACCTCAACTACTGACTAAGATATAAACAGGATTGTCTTATCTTGCCAAGACAGGGTAGGATAATCCTAAGAAAGTTCCTTGCATTTGAGAATGGTATGTCAGTTATGTTAGGCCTTAGCCAAAGTTGGTTGACTCAACATTGCAAACGAGATTTTGGGTGATTGCCCAGGCAGTCAGTTGTCTCTGTCATTTGTTGCACATTTTGGATATCTCTTTTTTGTTAAGTAATATTTACTCCCTTCTCAGATCTTTGATGGAGTTGAAGATTATTTAATTGTAGTTACTCTTTAGCAAAACTTTTGCTCTCAATATTGTTTGTTATATTTATCATTTGTTATTATTGTTATAGTTATATTTGGTTTAGTTGTGTCTTATTTAGACAAAAGGGGGAGATGAAGGGGTTAAATCAGCTCCCTTTAGAGGGCGGGGTTTGCCTCAGGCGAATCCCTGCCAATAAAGGGTGCGCGGAGAGGCGGCTCGCCCCTTTTTTGTTCCTCGCTACCTGTGCTACGCTGGAACTTTGGTTCAGTAAGTTTAACAATAAACTGGTAAATATTCTTTGATATCTGCATTGCCTTTATTTTGTCAGTTCCTTTTCTGCTTCAGCTGTTAATTCTCTGGGACTGTTTAAATCTTTATCACCATCCAAGGTCTTGTTCAAATGAATTATTAGATCAGGTGTTATCCCAATAGTTGGTCGTAAACAGGAAATGTCTCCTAACAGTCTTTGAAAGTCATTGAGAGTCCGTAAGCGATCTCTCCAAATTTGTGCCTTCTGTGTCTTAATTTTTTGCAAACCTATTCTATAACCTAAATAATTAACAGAATCTCCCTTCTGAATCTTTTCAGGAGCAATTTGCAATCCCCATTTAGGTAACAGTATCTGTATTTCTTCAAACAGTCTGTTCAAGGTATCTATGTTTGAATCAGATAACAATATGTCGTCCATGTAATGGTATACAATAGATTTGGGAAATTTCTTGCGTATTATTTGCAATGGTTGGTTCACAAAATATTGGCACAGGGAGGGGCTATTTAACATACCCTGGGGGAGGACGGTCCAGTGGTACCTCCTCGAAGGTTGAGAATTGTTATAAGTAGGCACTGTGAAGGCAAATTTTTCTCTATCTTCTTTTTGCAAAGGTATAGTGAAAAAACAATCCTTTAAATCAATAACTATGAGAGGCCATCCTTTTGGTAATAAAGAGGGCAACGGAATTCCAGATTGCAGAGGGCCCATAGGTTGAATAACCTTGTTGATGGCCCTGAGATCTGTCACCATTCTCCATTTACCTGATTTTTTCTTAACCACAAATACAGGAGAATTCCAAGGGCTGGTAGATTCTTCTATATGTCCAGCATCTAGTTGCTCTTGTACCAGCTGTTCTAAAGCCTGTAGCTTTTCCTCAGCTAAAGGCCATTGCTTTGTCCATATTGGTTTCTCAGTCAACCATTTTAGAGGCAAGGCTGTTGGTATTTCTGAAGGGACATCAATTGCTTGTTCCTGCACAGCCCTAATGGCCGGTTTTGTCCTTTTGTAATAACTTTTAATATTCCTTTCAGAAATATGGGCTCTAGAAGTAGCAGGAATGTTAATTTGAGTATTCCATTGTTGTAATAGGTCACGACCCCATAAATTCATTGCAATATTGGCTACATAAGGCCTTAATTTTCCTATTTGTCCCTCAGGCCCTATACATTCAACCCATCTCGTGCTCTGCCTTACTCGAGATAGGGTTCCAATTCCCAGGAGCTGAACATTTACATTCTGAAGAGGCCAATATGGATGCCAAGATTCTGGGGGTAATGATACTTACATCAGCACCTGTGTCCAGTAGGCCAGTAATAAAAATGCCATTTACACACACTCTCAGCTTAGGTCTTTGATCATTTATAGAAGTTTGCCAAAACACACGTAACTCATCTTTCTGATTACTATTGCTTGTAACAGCAGGCATGTGGCTTTCTAATTGTCCTGACGAGGCATGTTCTCTGCAGAAACTGGGAATGTCTGAACCATGTTTGCCATGGGGGCCTGAGAGGCCCCCCCTCTCACGTTTCCCATCTGTATCAGGTTGCCTTGTCTATCTCTTGTAGACCTGCATTCATTCGTCCAGTGTCTGCCCTTCCCACATCTTCTACATAAACCTGAAGGCTGATTCCTTCTATTCCTGTTATTTCTAGAAGACACATTATTATTATTTCTGAAAACCCGTTGTTTACAATTCCTTTTCATATGACCCATTTTGCCACAATTAAAACATTTGGTATTCTGGTGTCTCCTTTTACCATTGGAAATTGCTTCTTCTACCCATGCTTCAGTGCCATAGTCAAATGTGTCAACATCTAGTGTATGCAAGACCCATTCTTCCAAGGACGCTGATCTGAACATTAAAGGCCTCAAGATCCTTTTGCATTCCACATTAGCATTTTCGTAAGCCAAAGACTCAATTATTATACGTCTTGCTTCTGGGTCAGGTATCCCCATTTGTACAGCCTTAGTTAATCTTTGTAAAAAGTCACTAAAGGGTTCTCTCTGACCCTGTTTAACTGTGACAAATGATTCCATTCTCTGTCCTGGGTCTTGTACTCTGTCCCAAGCCCTTAAGGCTGCTGTAGTACACATGGAGAGTATGTTTTCATCCAAATTAGCTTGTTCCTGAGGGTCTGAAAAGAGCCCTTCACCTAGAATTTTATCTAGGGAAACGTCAATTCCCTTCGCCTTTTCCTGCTGTTCTAAAAGTCTAGCCTCTTGCCTGAATAAGCATTTCCATTTTAATTGCGGTCCACTCTCAAGGACCGCGGAGCTCAGCTGGAGCCAGTCCAAGGGGGTTGCTTTGCTTGTTGTGGCCCAAGATTTTAGCATCTCTTTAACAAAAGGGGAGTGCATCCCAAAAGACATGATGGCCTGTTTAATTTCTTTGAGATCATTCATACGGACAGGCTCCCATGTATCTTCCTTGATGACCCTAGGGTTTCTGGAACCAACCACCTTTTCTGTTGTTATTACAGGAAAGGCATGTAGAGCTGTAGGTAGAGCTTTGTGAAAATTTTCCCGGAGGGATTTATCCACAGATGTAGTTAAAATTTGCCTTTCTACCCTTTGCTCTTCTTCATCAGAATTTAGAAATTCCTCAATCTTTTCAATTCTATTCACCATTGCTTTTTGTAATGTCTGAATCTCCTTCCCAGAATTATGTTCTAAAGCCTTCATTGAGGATTCTAGAGTATGAAATTTGTCCAGTAGAGATAACTTGTCATCTTTGGACATAATTTTTATGGCATAAACCGTGCCTTCTTGTATTGACAATCTTTCCGCCAATCTGTCATAAGCTTTAGACAAAATTCGATTGTCACATTCAGCAGTTTTGATTCTCTCAGTTAACGTTTCAGTTCCTACAGAAAGGGACTGCTGAAACTTACGATCTAATTCAGCTGTTCCTTCTTCCATAGTAATGAATTTCTCCTTAACATCAGAAAGGGACTGCTGAAACTTACGATCTAATTCAGCTGTTCCTTCTTCCATAGTAATGAATTTCTCCTTAACATCAGAAAGGGACTGCTGAAACTTACGATCTAATTCAGCTGTTCCTTCTTCCATAGTAATGAATTTCTCCTTAACATCAACCTGTACTTTTTCTAGATTTTGCTCAGTTAACCAAGTCATGTTAAACAAAGATTTGTTTTCTTCCTGGAGAACTTCAAACTGATTCTTGAGAAGATTGTTGTCGCTCTCAATAGTTTTCAAACGTTCAACCTCTGCCTTAAGAGATTTGATCATTTTCCTATTATCAAACCAAATAGTGCTAAGGAAAATTAAGAATCCCAGGAATATCCATATATGTGGTGTGGTAGACACCTCTTGTAAGATCTCCCAAATGGTGCACTCAAAAGAACTATTGAAATAGGCTGCAGTCACGTTCTCAGACATTATTTAGAAAAGAAAAAGTTCTCTTACCTGTAATAACTGGTTCCTGCCAGTGGTGGCAAAAGAGTCCAGTTGAATCCACGTGTCCTAAATCTGAAATAAAACGACTCAAAAACAAAATTGAAACAGACACCAGGCTTATAAGAATTTTTTGCCGGGGCTCTCAGGCCGCTGTCACGTGACCTGAGCGCTGGCGGCGGTCGGAGGGGGAGCAGCAGACAAAGGCAGCACGCGCGCCGGCGGGCGGGCACGGGAAATCTGGCCGGGGCGGCTCGGAACAGAGGCTTAGGCGCTGTTAAAAAGGCTCTGTCGATATCAAACTCACTGCTTGATACTCTAACAAACAGCAGGGAAAATCGAGTTGCGCAGAATCTCAGCTGTTTCAGCGCACGCCCAGAGAGACTGCTCAGAATCTCAACTTCTTCCGCGAGCGCCCAGAGAGACGGCCGCTGCGACCTGGGGTGCAAGAGACTCCGATTCGGGGCCGGTTCTCGGCAAAGCCCCACGGGGCAGGCGCCAGATGTTCCCGCACAAAATAAAGGCAATGCAGATATCAAAGAATATTTACCAGTTTATTGTTAAACTTACTGAACCAAAGTTCCAGCATAGCACAGGTAGCGAGGAACAAAAAAGGGGCGAGCCGCCTCTCCGCGCACCCTTTATTGGCAGGGATTCGCCTGAGGCAAACCCCGCCCTCTAAAGGGAGCTGATTTAACCCCTTCACTTGGGCTATAAAACTCATGAACACACTCACCCACACACAGGATAAACATGTACATATGATGCCCACTAGTGTGTGACATGCACACATATGATGAATGCACCGAACTCCATAATATCAGTAAAGTAGGGAATCCATGATGCTAGGTGGAGTCTGGCAAAGACCCCACACACCCATCAAATCGCCAAACACCAGTATGGTACTGATGTCTGACTCCCATCCTGTAAGGAACCTGCCATCCTGTAACTGGGCTATTTTTGGTTCCTTCATCTTCACAAACTTGGTTAAAATGTTAGAGTTGTCAAACTGGGAGTTAGGGTCCAGCATGTAGATCAGCTGTCCCAGGTCAGGTGATTTGGCTACAATTTGGGTGAGAAATTGTACCAGGGAATTCTGGTACACCAGAATTCTCCTCTTCTTCTCCCTGTCCTCATCATCACTCTTGTGGGTGGGCCTGGAGCACAAAGAAGGTAAAATGGAATAAGCCTCCTCCTTAGTGGAAAACCTTGTCAATCCTTAATTTAACCTGACTCTGAGGGAATGCAGCACATTTTTTCCTACTAGGTCTCCTCATTAATTGGTTCACTCATTTTTCCAATGAATGATTGAATTCATCCATTCTTCCTTGTCTCTCTCTCTTCTTTCTTCCCTTCTTCCATTTCCCCCTTGATTGTAGAAATTTGAGCAGCAGGGCTGCATCCCCATGGGGCCGCCTTGTAAGGTTATGCTCCGAAATAACAACACAAAACTATTCATTTCAACACTGCCTGCCCCATTATTTTCAGCCTCTTAACCCATGTCTAATAATGTATGTTGCAGCACGAGGTGCGCTTAGAAGGAAAGATTTTGCATGTCTGACCTGGTGGCTGGCTGTATCGCCATCTGCCTCAGAGTGCAGAGCTACCATTTCTGCCCATGGGAGAGGTGCATGGCATCTCTAAGCTCAATTCCTATTCCTCCCAGCATTCTCTTATGTTTATTCCACCCACCTATGTTCTAACCTTTCAGGCCAAACAGTTTCTTTATTTAATTAACCAATGACCTATACTCCATCATTACTCCTATTTCTGTTTAAACAAGAACGGAATCTTTAACTTTAACAAAGCAAAATTACATATAACAAAACAGTTATCAAGCAAGAATTACAGTTACAATATTTATATCTATTTTATCTTTTATCATAACAATGGAAAACTATAGCTATCTATCTATTCTTCAACTCCATCAGAGACTCCAGAATAATACAGTATTACCTAAGCAAACAAAAAGTAAGCCATTTTCAAACTCTAGAAATGACAGAGACATCTCGCTGCCTGGACAGTCACCCAAAGTTCCTCTGTACCGTTGGTGTTTCCATCCTCAGCCTACAGGCCCATAGTTTCCAGCAGACATTTCCATGAAGCAGGAAATTTCAAAGGCAGTCACTATCTGCTTGTCTGGAAGAATGTTTTGCTGACCCTTTCCTGAATCAGGAACACGAAAAGATCATCTCACCTTTAGGCAAGTTCAGTAGTCCTCTCTCTGAGTGTTTTCTGTGTACAGTTTATGCAACAATCCAGGCAAGAGCAGTTTCTTCCCCAAATGGCTATCAAACTCCATAAGGATCCTCTGTGATGCCCATCTTCTTCCTGAAGTAGATATGTGCTGCCAAGAGTAGAGTGTCTCACTGTCATGAAAAACCCTAAGGTACTAAAACATTAAATACCCTATTTTGTAGTCTAGAGAGTTATGAATAATGCCTATCTAACTGAAATATATATATCTATGTAGCTAGAAAATCTAACTAACATGACTACAAACTTGACTATTATTAATGATTATCCATTAATAACCTATATACATTATATTTTTAAATGAACTACACAATCACAATACCTTAATTAAGATCAAAAATGCATATACATATAACAAAATTGACCTAAAATCTCTATCAGTAAAGCAAAAGCTATACTAATGCAAATATTCATATCTATATCACATCCCACTTTAAATGTAAAAGAACATTTATAAGCCATATTGGGAACGTGGGTGCAGTTTTTTCTCTCCAAAATGCTTCCTGCTGAATGGTGGCATCATTATTGATTTATCTCAGTTGGCAGTTGAGCCAAGCAATTTTTTAAAGGTGTTCACAGCAACCTTTAAGTAGGGCGTGGTCCATCCTGCCATATTAGGATAGAGGCATCCACAGACTATTACCCTCTGTGAAAACAAAATAGAAACTCCTTTCCAAAGCATCATGTCCTTAGATCCAAATTTCAAAGTCAAGGCATTTTCAAAATATCTATGTTGGATTATTTCAGCAGCTTTTATAAAGAAACATCTTTTAGCAGCAATTGCTACTGCCTCAAAATTCAAATGATTCAAAAAGAGCATAATAGCATACCATATCAAAATTCGCTGTGAATTTTCCATCTTTGTGCGCTTCAATTTAACCTCTATTTTGTTTATTTTTCCTTTTTTATTTTTTGCCTTTTGAGACAGGTTCTCTGTATCTTTGACCTGGAATAACTCTGTATACCTGTCTGTCCTTGAAGTCTCAGAGATCTGCCTCTCTCTGCCTTTCAGGCATTGGGATTAAAGGTGTATGCTATTACACATTGAACTCACAAAGATCTGTTTGTCTCTGCCTTCAAGGCACTGGGATTAAAGGCGTGTGCTACCTCACCTTGAAGGTACAGAGGTCAATCTCCCTCTGCCTCCCATGTGTTGGGTTTACAGGTGTGTACTACCACACCCAACAACTCTCTTCCGTTTTTTAACTTTAAGAACTTCAAATTTTAGCCTGCACATATTTTTAACACACTGTAAATCATTTAAAAATTTTCTTTGTTTTTGAATCTTTCTTTACTCTATTTCTCTCTGTGTTTTTCTGACCACATGAGTCTTTCATTTACCAAGCAATCTCAGTAGGACTAAAGCCATGGCTTTGCTGGCCAGATGTAGCACATTCCTTAGATTTCTACAATTCCAAGCTTGTGGCTGAGGTACCGAACAGAGCCGCATTCAGTACCACAAGTCTGCTGTGCTTCAAGGTCCTTGCCATCAAAGACGCTGCAACAGACAACACTCAAGCCCTCGTTCTGTAGCTGGCCCTCCTTCCTCAAACAGTCAGAGATTGCCCAGGCAGGATGGCCCAGAATCCCGGCATTTTAAAACAACACAGTTTTTTTTTCTGCTACTGCTGAAAACATACAAGCATTCAGTTGGCAAATTTGGTTAATTGGTAATATAGATCGTTCTGATGGGACAAAATAATTTAATTAAAAAAAAAAATTGGTGTACTCACGATGAATTTATGTGATATGGCACACACAGGCTTCTGGTTCTGAATACTTCATGCTCGGTGGATTTTGGAGATTGTCGTGACCCTGAAACTAGCTGGAGGCTTTGGGGCCTTGAAAGGACAAGACTTAATATTTCAGGACATCCTTGTACTTGGTTCCCACTGTTTACTGATTTCCTTACAGAGAATGAGCAGCCATCTACTCCTGCTGCCATGCCTTCCCCACATGAACAGAGAGAAGACCCTATACACACAGGTCGCTTGTATCACATGTGAAGGCATAAGTCACAAACAAACTCCCACAACAGTTTAGAATTGTGATTAATAGAATGATTACTTCTTGAAAGGGGAAAAACTTAGAGATCACAATCCCTTACAAAAGCCCTCTGCAGGATCAGAAAAGGAGCCTAGTAGCCGGAAGGGAAGCTCAAGCAAGGGATCAAGCTGAAGGTAGAAGTTGATTTTTAAAAGAGAGAGAGACCACAACTCAATGGGCTGGTATCTCAGTGGCTATTCAGGAAACATCACAGAGAAAGGATCTGCTTCATGCATGAGAGTCACCGATGATTTCCCTTTAAGAAAAAAACCCATCAAAACTCCCAATAACATCATCAGCATTCAACAACATGTCTATGATTTCTTTGCCTTGCCTTTGATTGTGCAGTAAATGATGCTGATAGTTAATCTGTGCAATTAATGCAAATTTCCTTGTAACTGACTAGACAGAATTGACAGGTTATCTTAAACACAGCAGGGAGTCACTCTACGATGGAACTGGTTCATCATCACCTGTGTGACAGTGACATAATTAAGATCTTTCCTTTGTCTATAAATCTCATTATGTTCAACATGATATGTTGTCATACAGATTTCTTAGGGTTTTGTCCCACTGGTGGTTTCCTTGGTATGCTTACATAATTTTTGCCAGATCCAATCAGTTTTGCCATGCACTCTCAGCTCCACGTCATTGTGTTCCCCTTATGTTCCAGTCCAGGCATTTTAGACCTCTTGTAACTGTTGTAAGAGTATCTCATGTTCCACCTAAATGATTTAGGGTTTTATTTAGGCTGGGTTTTATCTTCCATCACTGAGTTCATTGACTTTCCTTGGGCGTAATTCCTGGGACACTGAGCCTAACCCCTGGGGGATTCCTCCAGTTATTTCTCCTTTCTTAGATAGTTTACACTCTCACTATTACTGTGAGAATGTTTCTGTAGCAAATATTCTTCTCAAGATGAGAAGAAATTTCAATGTTACAATCCATTTGTTATTGTGATTTAAATACACACACACAAACACACACAAGTTAATGCACATACACTAATGTTATCTCAATTAATGGGGCCATTCTGGGGATGTCAAGATCGATATCTCTCGAGTGGTTCTCAGAAGGCCATAGGGTGACCCTCTCTAGGTACTTGAGCAGGGAGGAGAAGTTGACCGCTCTGTGACATGTCCCTAGGAACTATGTGTGCCTTGTCCCATAGTCAGACTGATGACTGACTATCTTGAAAACCACCATGGAACTTTTGTTTGGCAAATGATGGAGATCAAGTCAGGGTCAAAATCAGAAAACTAGATGGAGCTTCCAAGCTCCAGTGGAAGAGCAGATGGATGGAGAAAAAGAGCAAGGATGTCAGGAATATAAGGGCTTGGTCCACACTATGAGACACTGTGCCTGAACTAAGGGGATTTCAACTAATCCAGTGACCTGGGAATGAAAGAACATGGGATCAAACTGGAAGCTCTGAATGTGGCTGACAATTGGGGCAGACGGAGAAGCCAAAGATAATGGCACTTGCAATTGTCTGCATATCATACACTGGCTTTTTGTGATCATATTATTTGTGGATGCATACCTTGCTAAATCTAGATGGATAAAGGGGGGCTTGGACTTCCCACAGCTCAAAGTACCCTGCCTCTATTTGGACAGGTGTTTGAGTGGAGAGGTTTATTTGCAGAGCAAGAAGAATGTGGGAGGAGGAAGAGAAGTGGAAATTTTGATAATTATTATTATGAAGTAATGGAAAAATCAATAGAAAATAACCAATGAGGACATTGGAGCTAGGAAAAAAAAACATTCATGTGAGTTGTTGACTCAAACCAAAAATTATTTTACAGAAAAAAAAACACATAAAGGCGTTGAGTTACTTGGAAAATATGACTCAAGTAATTGGGAAGAAGATTGGGGTTTTTATTTTGGGTCTTCATGGGGCTGTATGAGCAGCATTTTAGGACATGTATGCTGGATATTTCTGGGGGTTAGTAGGGAAGAAACCTGGCTAGGAGGAGTTTTATGACATAAGTAGAGCCTTGATGATGTCACAAAGCTTTGGTTGGGGGTGGCAACTCTGTTCCACATGAAGCACTAGTCTTCTGTGAAGGTGGGCTTACTATCTTCACGGTGGCTGAGGAGGTCAGTTCAGCTCTTGGGCTCCACAACTGTTCAACCGAATTTCCAGAAGTTGGAATCTAGAGAGCCAAGATATTTTCTTTTGGTAAATATGTTTAGGAAGCAACTAGGACCTCTGTAGTCAAAGAAAGGTTTCTTTCAAATCTGCTCTGGGTCCAAAATTTATGTCGTTAACAGCTCCTATATTTGATAGCTGGGGGACGGTTAATGTCGGGTATTCTCCCCACTCTATCTTTGCTAAAAATGTCCAATTCCTCAGTCCACTTAATGGCAAAGATCCTCTTTGTCCATATGTGTTTTAAAAGATAATTATTTCTAATAGGTGCTGTTGCACAGATTAAGGTTTCTTTCTTTTGGCAGTTTGACTCACAGTACTCACTTCTCTAATGAAGATACAGAATATCTTTATGTAATCAACCTGGATCTGGATCAGGAGACACAATAGAGAGAGCCAGTGGACTGGAGTGCCATGACCTTGGGCAGGTGGTTATAGATCAGCCAACTAACCAGTAGCTTGAGTGGTAAGGAGAGGAGTGGCTGTTCTTTGAATTCTTTGCCATCTGTTCAGATATTTCTTTCTCACTTTAGGTATAGGCATAGCTTCCTCTCTCATTGATATAGTAAGTCAGGAAGTAGGTTTCTCAGTAGAGGTCAATTGCATTTTGCAGCAGGAATATGTCTCTGATACACATATACTGAGCTGTAGACAAGAGTTTGATAATTTTCCTATTAATTTCTTAAGAACATATTACATTTAGGTATCCAAATCTATTCAGCCCTGCCTTTTTCACCTGCTCCAAAGTTATTCCTAAAAAGAGCCTTGACCTCACATGCTCACCTTCTTATCCTTGCAGGCACTTATGGTGGAGGGAACCACTTTGTGTCTGATTTAAACTGAAGAGTTCTTCCTATGCAGAGATTGGCAGCTATGAAGCCCAAGCACAGAAACAGAGCCAAGAGACAGAGGAACAGGAGTGCTGTGGCCTATCTCAGAAAGTCTCCCGCCATGATGAAGATGCCTCTTAGTATGAGTTGCATGCCACATCTCCAGAAGAAGAATGGGCCATCGCTCCAGAAGCAAAAACTTAGTAAGCCTTTTGAGGCCCTGGAGAATATTGTTGGCCGCAGAATTTCTCATGGCTGGAAGGAAGCCAATTAACCAGTCACCCATTGGAAAGCCATCATTCTAGATCAACTGCCAACATATCCCTCTCTCTATTTGTTGAAATATGATGGGATTGATTGTGTCTATGGCTTGGAGCTTCATAGTGATGAAAGGATTTTAAACCTGAAGATCCTGCCTAATAATGTGCCATTTCCTCAGGTGACAGACACTCATCTCTCAAACACCATAGTTGGCAGAGCAGTGAAACATACATTCATGGGCACAAATGGCTCTAAGATTGACTGGAACGGGATGGTCCTAGAAGAGGTGCCAATCATGAAGACCTGGTTTTATATTACCTACAAGAAAGATCCGGTCTTGTACATTTACCACCTCCTGGATGACTACCTGGAAGGCAACCTCCACATCATGCCAGGCTCTAAGGAAGAGTGGAGTGGCGTGGTCCCAGATGAGGTCCAGACCATAACGACCTGTTTCTACATTGTCAACGAGAATGATCCGGTCCTGTACCTTTACCACCATCATGATGATTCCATTGAAGGCAACCTCCACATCACGCCTGAATGTCCTCCAGGAGAGGTGACTTTGGAATTAGGCAGGGATTCCTTGGAGGGCAAAAGAGTGCAGTACAACAAAAAAGATGGAAACCAAGAGATAGGTAAAATTATTTGCCAAGTTCCCAACAAACCTTCTGTGTATTTCATCAAGTTTGATAATGACTTCCATATCTATGTCTATGATTTGGTGAAGATCTGTTAAAGTGAAATTCTCAAATTTTGAGGGGCAGACTTAATTCTCTCCTTGGGAATGTGTGTTTTCAGAGATACCTCAGGTCTTCTATGAATCCTGGTATCTTTTCCAATGGATTATTCTTTCTCAAAGAATAAAAATTTGTTAACATGTTGTGTTATTTGGTCAATGATGGATTGTGTTTGGTGGATGGGGCATCACAGAAATACATGCCTTAAAACAAAGCAGGATTTATGGTCTTTTCCCCTTGGAGAGTAAAGGACTGGGGATGCGTGGTGTGGTAAAAGACAAGATGGCTGTCAAGGAAGCAGTGGAGAGGGGACAAAAAGTTGTATGATCTTGGGGCGGTATGAAGCTTGAGGGAAAACCATGTCAAATGGAAAGATGTGACCGCTATCAGCGTGAGGTATTTGGACTTAAGAGGATAAAGATTAGATTAATCAGGAAGGGACACAAATGTATACTCAAAATCAGAGAAAATTAGGTTTCATTTGATGAATGGTTTAATTCGTACTGGCTGTAAGTCAAAGGATGTTTGATCTCCACTAGAGCATGTTGCTTAGTGAAAAGTGTCTCCGCTCAGTTGCTCTTCTCCAGTAAGTTGGACATCAAGCTACCTACTTAGTTTTGACAGAATTCTGTCTGCCACCTACTTTGTCATGCCTGGATTCGGTATGCCTTGAACTCTCATAGGTCTTATCCATGCCATCCAACCCTTGTCAGTTCATTTAAATAATTGCCCTGCCATATCTGGAAAACAGTGTTCCCTTTCATTGATCATGTTCTGTAGGACTTGGGCTATAAAACTCATGAACACACTCACCCACACACAGGATAAACATGTACATATGATGCCCACTAGTGTGTGACATGCACACATATGATGAATGCACAGAACTCCATAATATCAGTAAAGTAGGGAATCCATGATGCTAGGTGGAGTCTGTCAAAGACCCCACACACCCATCAAACCGCCAAATACCAGTATGGTACTGATGTCTGACTCCCATCCTGTAAGTTACCTGCCGTCCTGTAACTCGGCTATTTTTGGTTCCTTCATCTTCACAAACTTGGTTAAAATGTTAGGGTTGTCAAACTGGGAGTTAGGGTCCAGCATGTAGATCAGCTGTCCCAGGTCAGGTGATTTGGCTACAATTTGGGTGAGAAATTGTACCAGGGAATTCTGGTACACCCTCTCCTCTTCTTCTCCCTGTCCTCATCATCACTCTTGTGGGTGGGCCTGGAGCACAAAGAAGGTAAAATGGAATAAGCCTCCTCCTTAGTGGAAAACCTTGTCAATCCTTAATTTGACCTGACTCTCTGAGGGAATGCAGCACATTTTTTCCTACTAGGTCTCCTCATTCATTGGTTCACTCATTTTTCCAATGAATGATTGAATTCATCCATTATTCCTTGTCTCTCTCTCTTCTTTCTTCCCTTCTTCCATGTCCCCCTTGATTGTAGAAATTTGAGCAGCAGGGCTGCATCCCCATGGGGCCGCCTTGTAAGGTTATGCTCCGAAATAACAACACAAAACTATTCATTTCAACACTGCCTGCCCCATTATTTTCAGCCTCTTAACCCATGTCTAATAATGTATGTTGCAGCACGAGGTGCGCTTAGAAGGAAAGATTTAGCATGTCTGACCTGGTGACTGGCTGTATCGCCATCTGCCTCAGAGTGCAGAGCTACCATTTCTGCCCATGGGAGAGGTGCATGGCATCTCTAAGCTCAATTCCTATTCCTCCCAGCATTCTCTTATGTGTATTCCACCCACCTATCTTCTAACCTTTCAGGCCAAACAGTTTCTTTATTTAATTAACCAATGACCTATACTCCATCATTACTCCTATTTCTGTTTAAACAAGAACGGAATCGTTAACTTTAACATAGCAAAATTACATATAACAAAACAGTTATCAAGCAAGAATTACAGTTACAATATTTATATCTATTTTATCTTTTATCATAAAAATGGAAAACTATAACTATCTCTCTCTTCTTCAACTCCATCAGAGACTCCAGAATAATACAGTATTACCTAAGCAAACAAAAAGTAAGCCATTTTCAAACTCTAGAAATGACAGAGACATCTCGCTGCCTGGACAGTCACCCAAAGTTCCTCTGTACCGTTGGTGTTACCATCCTCAGCCTACAGGCCCATAGTTTCCAGCAGACATTTCCATGAAGCAGGAAATTTCAAAGGCAGTCACTATCTGCTTGTCTTGAAGAATGTTTTGCTGACCCTTTCCTGAATCAGGAACACGAAAAGATCATCTCACCTTTAGGCAAGTTCAGTAGTCCTCTCTCTGAGTGTTTTCTGTGTACAGTTTATGCAACAACCCAGGCAAGAACAGTTTCTTCCCCAAATGGCTATCAAACTCCATAAGGATCCTCTGTGATGCCCATCTTCTTCCTGAAGTAGATATGTGCTGCCAAGAGTAGAGTGCCTCACTGTCATGAAAAACCCTAAGTTGCTAAAACATTAAATACCCTATTTTGTAGTCTAGAGAGATATGAATAATGCCTATCTAACTGAAATATATATATATATATATATATATATATATATATATATATATATATATATATATATATATATATATATATGTAGCTAGAAAATCTAACTAACATGACTACAAACTTGACTATTATTAATGATTATCCATTAATAATCTATATACATTATATTTTTAAATGAACTACACAATCACAATACCTTAATTAAGATCAAAAATGCATATACATGTAACAAAATTGACCTAAAATTTCTATCAGTAAAGCAAAATCTATACTAATGCAAATATTCATATCTATATCACATCCCACTTTAAATGTAAAAGAACATTTATAAGCCATATTTGGGAACGTGGGTGCAGTTTTTTCTCTCCAAAATGCTTCCTGCTGAATGGTGGCATCATTATTGATTTATCTCAGTTGGCAGTTGAGCGAAGCAATTTTTTAAAGGTGTTCACAGCAACCTTTAAGTAGGGCGTGGTCCATCCTACCATATTAGGATAGAGGCATCCACAGACTATCACCCTCTGTGAAAACAAAATAGAAACTCCTTTCCAAAGCATCATGTCCTTAGATCCAAATTTCAAAGTCAAGGCATTTTCAAAATATCTATGTTGGATTATTTCAGCAGCTTTTATAAAGAAACATCTTTTAGCAGCTATTGCTACTGCCTCAAAATTCAAATGATTCAAAAAGAGCATAATAGCATACAATATCAAAATTCGCTGTGAATTTTCCATTTTTGTGCGCTTCAATTTAACCTCTATTTTGTTAATTTTTCCTTTTTATTTTTTGCCTTTTAGGCAGGGTCTCTGTATCTTTGACCTGGAATAACTCTGTATACCTGTCTGTCCTTGTAGTCTCAGAGATCTGCCTCTCTCTGCCTTTCAGGCATTGGGATTAAAGGTGTATGCTACTACACTTTGAACTCACAAAGATCTGTTTGTCTCTGCCTTCAAGGCACTGGGATTAAAGGCGTGTGCTACCTCACCTTGAAGGTACAGAGGTCAATCTCCCTCTGCCTCCCATGTGTTGGGTTTACAGGTGTGTACTACCACACCCAACAACTCTCTTCCTTTTTTTAACTTTAAGAACTTCAAATTTTAGCCTGCACATAGTTTTAACACACTGTAAATCATTTAAAAATTTTCTTTGTCTTTGAATCTCTCTTTACTCTATTTCTCTCTCTGTTTTTCTGACCACATGAGTCTTTCATTTACCAAGCAATCTCAGTAGGACTAAAGCTGTGGCTTTGCTGGCCAGATGTAGCCCATTCCTTAGCTTTCTGCCATTCCAACCTTGTGGCTGAGGTACCGAACAGAGCCGCATTCAGTGACACAAGTCTACAGTGTTTCAAGGTCCTTGCCATCAAAGAGGCTGCAACAGACAACACTCAAGCCCTCTTTCTGTAGCTGGCCCTCCTTCCTCAAACAGTCAGAGTTTGCCCAGGCAGGAGGGCCCAGAAAGCCGGCATTTTAAAACAACACAGTTTTTTTTTTTCCTGCTACTGCTGAAAACATACAAGCATTCTGTTCGCTTTTATCAACACCATTTAAATGTTTTGTGGCAGGACCTCTTAAGGGCTGCAGAGTTTTGCAGCTGAAGCTGAGTCAGCAAGCCTCTTTTAGATGAGAGCCCTTGCTTTCTTCTAGCAAGCAGAGCAGACCGAGAAATCGCTGCTACCAAGAAAACATGCTTTACTCTTTCCCAAGCTTTCTCAGGCTTTCAGTGGATTCAGTTGTCCACAAGGCTGCAAGCCATTCTGTAGTTATTTGAGCAGCGAGGCTGTGTCCCCAGCACCACGGCCGCATGAAAGTTGTGCCTGAAATAAATACACAAAAACTGTATTCTTTTAAACACTGCTGGCCCATTAGATTCAGCATTTTAACCCATTTCTAATAATCAGTGTAGTATAACGAGTTGCACTTACCAGGAAAAATTCAGCATGTCTGACATGGTGGCTGGCTGCATCGACATCTGCCTCAGAGAGCAGAGCTATGGCATCTGCCGGGGAGAGGGGAGCATGGCTTCTCTGAGCTCACTACCTCTTCCTCCTGGCATTCTATTTTGTTTACTCCACCTACCTATGTTCTAACCTATCAGCTGAATAGGATTCTTTCTTTAATTAATCAAAAAACTTCTTCTGTCACTTTATCCTTTCAACAGCTTGCCCATATAAATCTCCCATGTGTCTTCTGTTGTATAATCTTTCATTTGTAAAGAACTTGCACTCTCAGGGGAGGATTTTTCTGAAATCTCTGTGGATGGAGATCATATGAGGAAGATCAGATGAGCAACCATGACAACTCTAATGCTGTAGAGTTAGGTGGACCAGAGATTGATGGCTGACATCCCTGTGCTATGCATCAGATGCCCCTGAACTCTGGCCCTGTTGACAGACAGGCAGACATCAAGTTGGTCACACATACTTAACTCATACGGGTTCACAGATACTGTAAATGGAGTTTTAATTCTTCTCCTAAACTAATAAAGAAACCAAGATTAGTAGAAGAGAAGAGCCTGAAGTAAGGCCTCAAAATGGGTCATTTTGCAAAGGAAAGGTTACCTGCCTCCATGTATGCTGTCTCCCTTTCTTAGTCAAATCCATCCTTCCAGTGTCTAGCTAACAGCTAACCATAGGATTGAACCCAACTGCCTTTGATTTCTGAAATAAATGCTGTCCCCTTAAGGTCTCATAACAGCACAGGAAGGTTTGTAAGACTGTCCTAGCAACAATTTAAAGCAATTCTAGGACACCAAAGATGCAGCAAATTTGGTTTATTGGTAATATAGATAGTTCTGATGGGACAAAATAGTTTAGAATTAAAAAAAAACAGATTGGTGTATTCACGATGAATATGTGATATGGCACACACAGGCTTCTGGTTCTGAATACTTCATGCTCGGTGGGTTTTGGAGATTGTCGTGACCCTGAAACTAGCTGGAGGCTTTGGGGCCTTGAAAGGACAAGACTTAATATTTCAGGACATCCTTGTACTTGGTTCCCACTGTTTACTGATTTCCTTACAGAGAATGAGCAGCCATCTACTCCTGCTGCCATGCCTTCCCCACATGAACAGAGAGAAGACCCTATACACACAGGTCGCTTGTATGACATGTGAAGGCATAAGTCACAAACAAACTCCCACAGCAGTTTAGAATTGTGATTAATAGAATGATTAGTTCTTGAAAGGGGAAAAACTTAGAGATCACAATCCCTTACAAAAGCCCTCTGCAGGATCAGAAAAGGAGCCTAGTAGCCGGAAGGGAAGCTCAAGCAAGAGATCAAGCTGAAGGTAGAAGTTGATTTTTAAAAGAGAGAGAGACCACAACTCAATGGGCTGGTATCTCAGTGGCTATTCAGGAAACATCACAGAGAAAGGATCTGCTTCATGCATGAGAGTCACCGATGATTTCCCTTTGAGAAAAAAACCCATCAAAACTCCCAATAACATCATCAGCATTCAACAACATGTCTATGATTTCTTTGCCTTGCCTTTGATTGTGCAGTAAATGATGCTGATAGTTAATCTGTGCAATTAATGCAAATTTCCTTGTAACTGACTAGACAGAATTGACAGGTTATCTTAAACACAGCAGGGAGTCACTCTACGATGGAACTGGTTCATCATCACCTGTGTGACAGTGACATAATTAAGATCTTTCCTTTGTCTATAAATCTCATTATGTTCAACATGATATGTTGTCATACAGATTTCTTAGGGTTTTGTCCCACTGGTGGTTTCCTTGGTATGCTTACATAATTTTTGCCAGATCCAATCAGTTTTGCCATGCACTCTCAGCTCCACGTCATTGTGTTCCCCTTATGTTCCAGTCCAGGCATTTTAGACCTCTTGTAACTGATGTAAGAGTATCTCATGTTCCACCTAAATGATTTAGGGTTTTATTTAGGCTGGGTTTTATCTTCCATCACTGAGTTCATTGACTTTCCTTGGGCGTAATTCCTGGGACACTGAGCCTAACTCCTGGGGGATTCCTCCAGTTATTTCTCCTTTCTTAGATAGTTTACACTGTCACTATTACTGTGAGAGTGTTTCTGTAGCAAATATTCTTCTCAAGATGAGAAGAAATTTCAATGTTACAATCCATTTGTTATTGTGATTTAAATACACACACACAAACACACACAAGTTAATGCACATACACTAATGTTATCTCAATTAATGGGGCCATTCTGGGGATGTCAAGATCGATATCTCTCGAGTGGTTCTCAGAAGGCCATAGGGTGACCCTCTCTAGGTACTTAAGCAGGGAGGAGAAGTTGACCGCTCTGTGACATGTCCCTAGGAACTATGTGTGCCTTGTGCCATAGTCAGACTGATGACTGACTATCTTGAAAACCACCATGGAACTTTTGTTTGGCAAATGATGGAGATCAAGTCAGGGTCAAAATCAGAAAACTAGATGGAGCTTCCAGGCTCCAGTGGAAGAGCAGATGGATGGAGAAAAAGAGCAAGGATGTCAGGAATATAAGGGCTTGGTCCACACTATGAGACACTGTGCCTGAACTAAGGGGATTTCAACTAATCCAGTGACCTGGGAATGAAAGAACATGGGATCAAACTGGAAGCTCTGAATGTGGCTGACAATTGGGGCAGACGGGGAAGCCAAAGATAATGGCACTTGCAATTGTCTGCATATCATACACTGGCTTTTTGTGATCATATTTTTTGTGGATGCATACCTTGCTAAATCTGGATGGATGAAGGGTGGGCTTGGACTTCCCACAGCTCAAAGTACCCTGCCCTCTATTTGGACAGGTGTTTGAGTGGAGAGGTTTATTTGCAGAGCAAGAAGATTGTGGGAGGAGGAAGAGAAGTGGAAAGTTTGATAATTATTATTATGAAGTAATGGAAAAATCAATAGAAAATAACCAATGAGGACATTGGAGCTAGGAAAAAAAAACATTCATGTGAGTTGTTGACTCAAACCAAAAATTATTTTACAGAAAAAAAAAAAACACATAAAGGCGTTGAGTTACTTGGAAAATATGACTCAAGTAATTGGGAAGAAGATTGGGGTTTTTATTTTGGGTCTTCATGGGGCTGTATGAGCAGCATTTTAGGACCTGTATGCTGGATATTTCTGGGGGTTAGTAGGGAAGAAACCTGGCTAGGAGGAGTTTTATGACATAAGTAGAGCCTTGATGATGTCACAAAGCTTTGGTTGGGGGTGGCAACTCTGTTCCACATGAAGCACTAGTCTTCTGTGAAGGTGGGCTTACTATCTTCACGGTGGCTGAGGAGGTCAGTTCAGCTCTTGGGCTCCACAACTGTTCAACCGAATTTCCAGAAGTTGGAATCTAGAGAGCCAAGATATTTTCTTTTGGTAAATATGTTTAGGAAGCAACTAGGACCACTGTAGTGAAAGAAAGGTTTCTTTCAAATCTGCTCTGGGTCCAAAATTTATGTCGTTAACAGCTCCTATATTTGATAGCTGGGGGACGGTTAATGTCGGGTATTCTCCCCACTCTATCTTTGCTAAAAATGTCCAATTCCTCAGTCCACTTAAATGGCAAAGATCCTCTTTGTCCATATGTGTTTTAAAAGATAATTATTTCTAATAGGTGCTGTTGCACAGATTAAGGTTTCTTTCTTTTGGCAGTTTGACTCACAGTACTCACTTCTCTAATGAAGATACAGAATATCTTTATGTAATCAACCTGGATCTGGATCAGGAGACACAATAGAGAGAGCCAGTGGACTGGAGTGCCATGACCTTGGGCAGGTGGTTATAGATCAGCCAACTAACCAGTAGCTTGAGTGGTAAGGAGAGGAGTGGCTGTTCTTTGAATTCTTTGCCATCTGTTCAGATATTTCTTTCTCACTTTAGGTATAGGCATAGCTTCCTCTCTCATTGATATAGTAAGTCAGGAAGTAGGTTTCTCAGTAGAGGTCAATTGCATTTTGCAGCAGGAATATGTCTCTGATACACATATACTGAGCTGTAGACAAGAGTTTGATAATTTTCCTATTAATTTCTTAAGAACATATTCCATTTAGGTATCCAAATCTATTCAGCCCTGCCTTTTTCACCTGCTCCAAAGTTATTCCTAAAAAGAGCCTTGACCTCACATCCTCACCTTCTTATCCTTGCAGGCACTTATGGTGGAGGAAACCACTTTGTGTCTCATTTAAACTGAAGAGTTCTTCCTATGCAGAGATTGGCAGCTATGAAGCCCAAGCACAGAAACAGAGCCAAGAGACAGTGGAACAGGAGTGCTGTGGCCTATCTCAGAAAGTCTCCCGCCATGATGAAGATGCCTCTTAGTATGAGTTGCATGCCACATCTCCAGAAGAAGAATGGGCCATCGCTCCAGAAGCAAAAACTTAGTAAGCCTTTTGAGGCCCTGGAGAATATTGTTGGCCGCAGAATTTCTCATGGCTGGAAGGAAGCCAATGAACCAGTCACCCATTGGAAAGCCATCATTCTAGATCAACTGCCAACATATCCCTCTCTCTATTTGTTGAAATATGATGGGATTGATTGTGTCTATGGCTTGGAGCTTCATAGTGATGAAAGGATTTTAAACCTGAAGATCCTGCCTAATAATGTGCCATTTCCTCAGGTGACAGACACTCATCTCTCAAACACCATAGTTGGCAGAGCAGTGAAACATACATTCATGGGCACAAATGGCTCTAAGAATGACTGGAACGGGATGGTCCTAGAAGAGGTGCCAATCATGAAGACCTGGTTTTATATTACCTACAAGAAAGATCCGGTCTTGTACATTTACCACCTCCTGGATGACTACCTGGAAGGCAACCTCCACATCATGCCAGGCTCTAAGGAAGAGTGGAGTGGCGTGGTCCCAGATGAGGTGCAGACCATAACGACCTGTTTCTACATTGTCAACGAGAATGATCCGGTCCTGTACCTTTACCACCATCATGATGATTCCATTGAAGGCAACCTCCACATCACGCCCGAATGTCCTCCAGGAGAGGTGACTTTGGAATTAGGCAGGGATTCCTTGGAGGGCAAAAGAGTGCAGTACAACAAAAAAGATGGAAACCAAGAGATAGGTAAAATTATTTGCCAAGTTCCCAACAAACCTTCTGTGTATTTCATCAAGTTTGATAATGACTTCCATATCTATGTCTATGATTTGGTGAAGATCTGTTAAAGTGAAATTCTCAAATTTTGAGGGGCAGACTTAATTCTCTCCTTGGGAATGTGTGTTTTCAGAGATACCTCAGGTCTTCTATGAATCCTGGTATCTTTTCCAATGGATTATTCTTTCTCAAAGAATAAAAATTTGTTAACATGTTGTGTTATTTGGTCAACGATGGATTGTGTTTGGTGGATGGGGCATCACAGAAATACATGCCTTAAAACAAAGCAGGATTTATGGTCTTTTCCCCTTGGAGAGTAAAGGACTGGGGATGCGTGGTGTGGTAAAAGACAAGATGGCTGTCAAGGAAGCAGTGGAGAGGGGACAAAAAGTTGTATGATCTCGGGGCGGTATGAAGCTTGAGGGAAAACCATGTCAAATGGAAAGATGTGACCGATATCAGCGTGAGGTATTGGGACTTAAGAGGATAAAGAGTAGATTAATCAGGAAGGGACACAAATGTATACTCAAAATCAGAGAAAATTAGGTTTCATTTGATGAATGGTTTAATTCGTACTGGCTGTAAGTCAAAGGATGTTTGATCTCCACTAGAGCATGTTGCTTAGTGAAAAGTGTCTCCGCTCAGTTGCTCTTCTCCAGTAAGTTGGACATCAAGCTACCTACTTAGTTTTGACAGAATTCTGTCTGCCACCTACTTTGTCATGCCTGGATTCGGTATGCCTTGAACTCTCATAGGTCTTATCCATGCCATCCAACCCTTGTCAGTTCATTTAAATAATTGCCCTGCCATATCTGGAAAACAGTGTTCCCTTTCATTGATCATGTTCTGTAGTACTTGGGCTATAAAACTCATGAACACACTCACCCACACACAGGATAAACATGTACATATGATGCCCACTAGTGTGTGACATGCACACATAGGATGAATGCACCGAACTCCATAATATCAGTAAAGTAGGGAATCCATGATGCTAGGTGGAGTCTGTCAAAGACCCCACACACCCATCAAACCGCCAAATACCAGTATGGTACTGATGTCTGACTCCCATCCTGTAAGGAACCTGCCATCCTGTAACTGGGCTATTTTTGGTTCCTTCATCTTCACAAACTTGGTTAAAATGTTAGAGTTGTCAAACTGGGAGTTAGGGTCCAGCATGTAGATCAGCTGTCCCAGGTCAGGTGATTTGTCTACAATTTGGGTGAGAAATTGTACCAGGGAATTCTGGTACACCCTCTCCTCTTCTTCTCCCTGTCCTCATCATCACTCTTGTGGGTGGGCCTGGAGAAAAAAGAAGGTAAAATGGAATAAGCCTCCTCCTTAGTGGAAAACCTTGTCAATCCTTAATTTGACCTGACTCTCTGAGGGAATGCAGCACATTTTTTCCTACTAGGTCTCCTCATTCATTGGTTCACTCATTTTTCCAATGAATGATTGAATTCATCCATTCTTCCTTGTCTCTCTCTCTTCTTTCTTCCCTTCTTCCATGTCCCCCTTGATTGTAGAAATTTGAGCAGCAGGGCTGCATCCCCATGGGGCCGCTTTGTAAGGTTATGCTCCGAAATAACAACACAAAACTATTCATTTCAACACTGCCTGCCCCATTATTTTCAGCCTCTTAACCCATGTCTAATAATGTATGTTGCAGCACGAGGTGCACTTAGAAGGAAAGATTTAGCATGTCTGACCTGGTGGCTGGCTGTATCGCCATCTGCCTCAGAGTGCAGAGCTACCATTTCTGCCCATGGGAGAGGTGCATGGCATCTCTAAGCTCAATTCCTATTCCTCCCAGCATTCTCTTATGTTTATTCCACCCACCTATGTTCTAACCTTTCAGGCCAAACAGTTTCTTTATTTAATTAACCAATGACCTATACTCCATCATTACTCCTATTTCTGTTTAAACAAGAACGGAATCTTTAACTTTAACATAGCAAAATTACATATAACAAAACAGTTATCAAGCAAGAATTACAGTTACAATATTTATATCTATTTTCTTTTATCATAACAATGGAAAACTATAGCTATCTATCTATTCTTCAACTCCATCAGAGACTCCAGAATAATACAGTATTACCTAAGCAAACAAAAAGTAAGCCATTTTCAAACTCTAGAAATGACAGAGACATCTCGCTGCCTGGACAGTCACCCAAAGTTCCTCTCTACCTTTGGTGTTACCATCCTCAACCTACAGGCCCATAGTTTCCAGCAGACATTTCCATGAAGCAGGAAATTTCAAAGGCAGTCACTATCTGCTTGTTGAAGAATGTTTTGCTGACACTTTCCTGAATCAGGAACACGAAAAGATCATCTCGCCTTTAGGCAAGTTTAGTAGTCCTCTCTCTGAGTGTTTTCTGTGTACAGTTTATGCAACAATCCAGGCAAGAGCAGTTTCTTCCCCAAATGGCTATCAAACTCCATAAGGATCCTTTTTGATGCCCATCTTCTTCCTGAAGTAGATATGTGCTGCCAAGAGTAGAGTGTCTCACTGTCATGAAAAACCCTAAGGTACTAAAACATTAAATACCCTATTTTGTAGTCTAGAGAGATATGAATAATGCCTATCTAACTGAAATATATATATATATATATATATATATATATATATATATATATATATATGTAGCTAGAAAATCTAACTAACATGACTACAAACTTGACTATTATTAATGATTATCCATTAATAACCTATATACATTATATTTTTAAATGAACTACACAATCACAATACCTTAATTAAGATCAAAAATGCATATACATGTAACAAAATTGACCTAAAATTTCTATCAGTAAAGCAAAATCTATACTAATGCAAATATTCATATCTATATCACATCCCACTTTAAATGTAAAAGAATGTTCATAAGCCATATTTGGGAACGTGGGTGCAGTTTTTTCTCTCCAAAATGCTTCCTGCTGAATGGTGGCATCATTATTGATTTATCTCAGTTGGCAGTTGAGTGAAGCAATTTTTTAAAGGTGTTCACAGCAACCTTTAAGTAGGGCGTGGTCCATCCTAACATATTAGTATAGAGGCATCCACAGACTATCACCCTCTGTGAAAACAAAATAGAAACTCCTTTCCAAAGCATCATGTCCTTAGATCCAAATTTCAAAGTCAAGGCATTTTCAAAATATCTATGTTGGATTATTTCAGCAGCTTTTATAAAGAAACATCTTTAGCAGCTATTGCTACTGCCTCAAAATTCAAATGATTCAAAAAGAGCATAATAGCATACAATATCAAAATTCGCTGTGAATTTTCCATCTTTGTGCGCTTCAATTTAACCTCTATTTTGTTTATTTTTCCTTTTTATTTTTTGCCTTTTGAGACAGTTTCTCTGTATCTTTGACCTGGAATAACTCTGTATACCTGTCTGTCCTTGTAGTCTCAGAGATCTGCCTCTCTCTGCCTTTCAGGCATTGTGATTAAAGGTGTATGCTACTACACTTTGAACTCACAAAGATCTGTTTGTCTCTGCCTTCAAGGCACTGGGATTAAAGGCGTGTGCTACCTCACCTTGAAGGTACAGAGGTCAATCTTCCTCTGCCTCCCATGTGTTGGGTTTACAGGTGTGTACGACCACACACAACAACTCTCTTCCTTTTTTTAACTTTAAGAACTTCAAATTTTAGCATGCACATATTTTTAACACACTGTAAATCATTTAAAAATTTTCTTTGTCTTTGAATCTCTCTTTACTCTATTTCTCTCTCTGTTTTTCTGACCACATGAGTCTATTATTTACCAAGCAATCTCAGTAGGACTAAAGCCGTGGCTTTGCTGGCCAGATGTAGCCCATTCCTTAGCTTTCTGCCATTCCAACCTTGTGGCTGAGGTACCGAACAGAGCCGCATTCAGTGCCACAAGTCTACAGTGTTTCAAGGTCCTTGCCATCTAAGAGGCTGCAACAGACAACACTCAAGCCCTCTTTCTGTAGCTGGCCCTCCTTCCTCAAACAGTCAGAGTTTGCCCAGGCAGGATGGCCCAGAATGCCGGCATTTTAAAACAACACAGTTTGTTTTCCTGCTACTGCTGAAAACATACAAGCATTCAGTTGGCTTTTATCAACACCATTTAAATGTTTTGTGGCAGGACCTCTTAAGGGCTGCAGGGTTTTGCAGCTGAAGCTGAGTCAGCAAGCCTCTTTTAGATGAGAGCCCTTGCTTTCTTCTAGCAAGCAGAGCAGATCGAGAAATCGCTGCTACCAAGAAAACATGCTTTACTCTTTCCCAAGCTTTCTCAGGCTTTCAGTGGATTCAGTTGTCCACAAGGCTGCAAGCCATTCTGTAGTTATTTGAGCAGCGAGGCTGTGTCCCCTGCACCACGGCCGCATGAAAGTTATGCCTGAAATAAATACACAAAATCTGTATTCTTTTAAACACTGCTGGCCCATTAGATTCAGCATTTTAACCCATTTCTAATAATCAGTGTAGTATAACGAGGTGCACTTACCAGGAAAAATTCATCATGTCTGACATGGTGGCTGGCTGCATGGACATCTGCCTCAGAGAGCAGAGCTATGGCATCTGCCGGGGAGAGGGGAGCATGGCTTCTCTGAGCTCACTACCTCTTCCTCCCGGCATTCTATTTTGTTTACTCCACCTACCTATGTTCTAACCTATCAGCTGAAGCGGATTCTTTCTTTAATTAATCAAAAAACTTCTTCTGTCACTTTATCCTTTCAACAGCTTGCCCATATAAATCTCCCATGTGTCTTCTGTTGTATAATCTTTCATTTGTAAAGAACTTGCACTCTCAGGGGAGGATTTTTCTGACATCTCTGTGGATGGAGATCATATGAGGAAGATCAGATGAGCAACCATGACAACTCTAATGCTGTAGAGTTAGGTGGACCAGAGATTGATGGCTGACATCCCTGTGCTATGCATCAGATGCCCCTGAACTCTGGCCCTGTTGACAGACAGGCAGACATCAAGTTGGTCACACATACTTAACTCATTCAGGTTCACAGATACTGTAAATGGAGTTTTAATTCTTCTCCTAAACTAATCAAAAAACCAAGATTAGGAGAAGAGAAGAGCCTGAAGTAAGGCCTCAAAATGGGTCATTTTGCAAAGGAAAGGTTACCTGCCTCCATGTATGCTGTCTCCCTTTCTTAGTCAAATCCATCCTTCCAGTGTCTAGCTAACAGCTAACCATAGGATTGAACCCAACTGCCTTTGATTTCTGAAATAAGTGCTGTCCCCTTAAGGTCTCATAACAGCACAGGAAGGTTTGTAAGACTGTCCCAGCAACAATTTAAAGCAATTCTAGGACACCAAAGATGCAGCAAATTTGGTTTATTGGTAATATAGATCGTTCTGATGGGAAAAAATGATGTAGCATTAAAAAAAAAAAACAGATTGGTGTACTCACGATGAATATGTGATATGGCACACACAGGCTTCTGGTTCTGAATACTTCATGCTCGGTGGGTTTTAGAGATTGTCGTGACCCTGAAACTAGCTGGAGGCTTTGGGGCCTTGAAAGGACAAGACTTAATATTTCAGGACATCCTTGTACTTGGTTCCCACTGTTTACTGATTTCCTTACAGAGAATGAGCAGCCATCTACTCCTGCTGCCATGCCTTCCCCACATGAACAGAGAGAAGACCCTATACACACAGGTCGCTTGTATCACATGTGAAGGCATAAGTCACAAACAAACTCCCACAGCAGTTTAGAATTGTGATTAATAGAATGATTAGTTCTTGAAAGGGGAAAAACTTAGAGATCACAATCCCTTACAAAAGCCCTCTGCAGGATCAGAAAAGGAGCCTAGTAGCCGGAAGGGAAGCTCAAGCAAGAGATCAAGCTGAAGGTAGAAGTTGCTTTGTAAAAGAGAGAGAGACCACAACTCAATGGGCTGGTATCTCAGTGGCTATTCAGGAAACATCACAGAGAAAGGATCTGCTTCATGCATGAGAGTCACCGATGATTTCCCTTTAAGAAAAAAACCCATCAAAACTCCCAATAACATCATCAGCATTCAACAACATGTCTATGATTTCTTTGCCTTGCCTTTGATTGTGCAGTAAATGATGCTGATAGTTAATCTGTGCAATTAATGCAAATTTCCTTGTAACTGACTAGACAGAATTGACAGGTTATCTTAAACACAGCAGGGAGTCACTCTACGATGGAACTGGTTCATCATCACCTGTGTGACAGTGACATAATTAAGATCTTTCCTTTGTCTATAAATCTCATTATGTTCAACATGATATGTTGTCATACAGATTTCTTAGGGTTTTGTCCCACTGGTGGTTTCCTTGGTATGCTTACCTAATTTTTGCCAGATCCAATCAGTTTTGCCATACACTCTCAGCTCCACGTCATTGTGTTCCCCTTATGTTCCAGTCCAGGCATTTTAGACCTCTTGTAACTGTTGTAAGAGTATCTCATGTTCCACCTAAATGATTTAGGGTTTTATTTAGGCTGGGTTTTATCTTCCATCACTGAGTTCATTTAATTTTCTTGGGCGTAATTCCTGGGACACTGAGCCTAACTCCTGGGGGATTCCTCCAGTTATTTCTCCTTTCTTAGATAGTTTACACTCTCACTATTACTGTGAGAGTGTTTCTGTAGCAAATATTCTTCTCAAGATGAGAAGAAATTTCAATGTTACAATCCATTTGTTATTGTGATTTAAATACACACACACAAACACACACAACTTAATGCACATACACTAATGTTATCTCAATTAATGGGGCCATTCTGGGGATGTCAAGATCGATATCTCTCGAGTGGTTCTCAGAAGGCCATAGGGTGACCCTCTCTAGGTACTTAAGCAGGGAGGAGAAGTTGACCGCTCTGTGACATGTCCCTAGGAACTATGTGTGCCTTGTCCCATAGTCAGACTGATGACTGACTATCTTGAAAACCACCATGGAACTTTTGTTTGGCAAATGATGAAGATCAAGTCAGGGTCAAAATCAGAAAACTAGATGGAGCTTCCAAGCTCCAGTGGAAGAGCAGATGGATGGAGAAAAAGAGCAAGGATGTCAGGAATATAAGGGCTTGGTCCACACTATGAGACACTGTGCCTGAACTAAGGGAATTTCAACTAATCCAGTGACCTGGGAATGAAAGAACATGGGATCAAACTGGAAGCTCTGAATGTGGCTGACAATTGGGGCAGACGGAGAAGCCAAAGATAATGGCACTTGCAATTGTCTGCATATCATACACTGGCTTTTTGTGATCATATTATTTGTGGATGCATACCTTGCTAAATCTGATTGGATAAAGGGGGGCTTGGACTTCCCACAGCTCAAAGTACCCTGCCCTCTATTTGGACTGGTGTTTGAGTGGAGAGGTTTATTTGCAGAGCTAGAAGAATGTGGGAGGAGGAAGAGAAGTGGAAAGTTTGATAATTATTATTATGAAGTAATGGAAAAATCAATAGAAAATAACCAATGAGGACATTGGAGCTAGGAAAAAAAAACATTCATGTGAGTTGTTGACTCAAACCAAAAATTATTTTACAGAAAAAAAAAAACACATAAAGGCGTTGAGTTACTTGGAAAATATGACTCAAGTAATTGGGAAGAAGATTGGGGTTTTTATTTTGGGTCTTCCTGGGGCTGTATGAGCAGCATTTTAGGACCTGTATGCTGGATATTTCTGGGGGTTAGTAGGGAAGAAACCTGGCTAGGAGGAGTTTTATGACATAAGTAGAGCCTTGATGATGTCACAAAGCTTTGGTTGGGGGTGGCAACTCTGTTCCACATGAAGCACTAGTCTTCTGTGAAGGTGGGCTTACTATCTTCACGGTGGCTGAGGAGGTCAGTTCAGCTCTTGGGCTCCACAACTGTCCAACCGAATTTCCAGAAGTTGGAATCTAGAGAGCCAAGATATTTTCTTTTGGTAAATATGTTTAGGAAGCAACTAGGACCACTGTAGTGAAAGAAAGGTTTCTTTCAAATCTGCTCTGGGTCCAAAATTTATGTCGTTAACAGCTCCTATATTTGATAGCTGGGGGACGGTTAATGTCGGGTATTCTCCCCACTCTATCTTTGCTAAAAATGTCCAATTCCTCAGTCCACTTAAATGGCAAAGATCCTCTTTGTCCATATGTGTTTTAAAAGATAATTATTTCTAATAGGTGCTGTTGCACAGATTAAGGTTTCTTTCTTTTGGCAGTTTGACTCACAGTACTCACTTCTCTAATGAAGATACAGAATATCTTTATGTAATCAACCTGGATCTGGATCAGGAGACACAATAGAGAGAGCCAGTGGACTGGAGTGCCATGACCTTGGGCAGGTGGTTATAGATCAGCCAACTAACCAGTAGCTTGAGTGGTAAGGAGAGGAGTGGCTGTTCTTTGAATTCTTTGCCATCTGTTCAGATATTTCTTTCTCACTTTAGGTATAGGCATAGCTTCCTCTCTCATTGATATAGTAAGTCAGGAAGTAGGTTTCTCAGTAGAGGTCAATTGCATTTTGCAGCAGGAATATGTCTCTGATACACATATACTGAGCTGTAGACAAGAGTTTGATAATTTTCCTATTAATTTCTTAAGAACATATTACAATTAGGTATCCAAATCTATTCAGCCCTGCCTTTTTCACCTGCTCCAAAGTTATTCCTAAAAAGAGCCTTGACCTCACATCCTCACCTTCTTATCCTTGCAGGCACTTATGGTGGAGGAAACCACTTTGTGTCTGATTTAAACTGAAGAGTTCTTCCTATGCAGAGATTGGCAGCTATGAAGCCCAAGCACAGAAACAGAGCCAAGAGACAGAGGAACAGGAGTGCTGTGGCCTATCTCAGAAAGTCTCCCGCCATGATGAAGATGCCTCTTAGTATGAGTTGCATGCCACATCTCCAGAAGAAGAATGGGCCATCGCTCCAGAAGCAAAAACTTAGTAAGCCTTTTGAGGCCCTGGAGAATATTGTTGGCCGCAGAATTTCTCATGGCTGGAAGGAAGCCAATGAACCAGTCACCCATTGGAAAGCCATCATTCTAGATCAACTGCCAACATATCCCTCTCTCTATTTGTTGAAATATGATGGGATTGATTGTGTCTATGGCTTGGAGCTTCATAGTGATGAAAGGATTTTAAACCTGAAGATCCTGCCTAATAATGTGCCATTTCCTCAGGTGACAGACACTCATCTCTCAAACACCATAGTTGGCAGAGCAGTGAAACATACATTCATGGGCACAAATGGCTCTAAGAATGACTGGAACGGGATGGTCCTAGAAGAGGTGCCAATCATGAAGACCTGGTTTTATATTACCTACAAGAAAGATCCGGTCTTGTACATTTACCACCTCCTGGATGACTACCTGGAAGGCAACCTCCACATCATGCCAGGCTCTAAGGAAGAGTGGAGTGGCGTGGTCCCAGATGAGGTGCAGACCATAACGACCTGTTTCTACATTGTCAACGAGAATGATCCGGTCCTGTACCTTTACCACCATCATGATGATTCCATTGAAGGCAACCTCCACATCACGCCCGAATGTCCTCCAGGAGAGGTGACTTTGGAATTAGGCAGGGATTCCTTGGAGGGCAAAAGAGTGCAGTACAACAAAAAAGATGGAAACCAAGAGATAGGTAAAATTATTTGCCAAGTTCCCAACAAACCTTCTGTGTATTTCATCAAGTTTGATAATGACTTCCATATCTATGTCTATGATTTGGTGAAGATCTGTTAAAGTGAAATTCTCAAATTTTGAGGGGCAGACTTAATTCTCTCCTTGGGAATGTGTGTTTTCAGAGATACCTCAGGTCTTCTATGAATCCTGGTATCTTTTCCAATGGATTATTCTTTCTCAAAGAATAAAAATTTGTTAACATGTTGTGTTATTTGGTCAATGATGGATTGTGTTTGGTGGATGGGGCATCACAGAAATACATGCCTTAAAACAAAGCAGGATTTATGGTCTTTTCCCCTTGGAGAGTAAAGGACTGGGGATGCGTGGTGTGGTAAAAGACAAGATGGCTGTCAAGGAAGCAGTGGAGAGGGGACAAAATGTTGTATGATCTCGGGGCGGTATGAACCTTGAGGGAAAACCATGTCAAATGGAAAGATGTGACCGCTATCAGCGTGAGGTATTGGGACTTAAGAGGATAAAGAGTAGATTAATCAGGAAGGGACACAATTGTATACTCAAAATCAGAGAAAATTAGGTTTCATTTGATGAATGGTTTAATTCGTACAGGCTGTAAGTCAAAGGATGTTTGATCTCCACTAGAGCATGTTGCTTAGTGAAAAGTGTCTCCGCTCAGTTGCTCTTCTCCAGTAAGTTGGACAACAAGCTACCTACTTAGTTTTGCCAGAATTCTGTCTGCCACCTACTTTGTAACGCCTGGATTCGGTATGCCTTGAACTCTCATAGGTCTTATCCATGCCATCCAACCCTTGTCAGTTCATTTAAATAATTGCCCTGCCATATCTGGAAAACAGTGTTCCCTTTCATTGATCATGTTCTGTAGGACTTGGGCTATAAAACTCATGAACACACTCACCCACACACAGGATAAACATGTACATATGATGCCCACTAGTGTGTGACATGCACACATATGATGAATGCACAGAACTCCATAATATCAGTAAAGTAGGGAATCCATGATGCCAGGTGGAGTCTGGCAAAGACCCCACACACCCATCAAACCGCCAAATACCAGTATGGTACTGATGTCTGACTCCCATCCTGTAAGGAACCTGCCATCCTGTAACTGGGCTATTTTTGGTTCCTTCATCTTCACAAACTTGGTTAAAATGTTAGGGTTGTCAAACTGGGAGTTAGGGTCCAGCATGTAGATCAGCTGTCCCAGGTCAGGTGATTTGGCTACAATTTGGGTGAGAAATTGTACCAGGGAATTCTGGTACACCCTCTCCTCTTCTTCTCCCTGTCCTCATCATCACTCTTGTGGGTGGGCCTGGAGAAAAAAGAAGGTAAAATGGAATAAGCCTCCTCCTTAGTGGAAAACCTTGTCAATCCTTAATTTGACCTGTCTCTCTGAGGGAATGCAGCACATTTTTTCCTACTAGGTCTCCTCATTCATTGGTTCACTCATTTTTCCAGTGAATGATTGAATTCATCCATTCTTCCTTGTCTCTATCTCTTCTTTCTTCCCTTCTTCCATTTCCCCCTTGATTGTAGAAATTTGAGCAGCAGGGCTGCATCCCCATGGGACCGCCTTGTAAGGTTATGCTCCGAAATAACAACACAAAACTATTCATTTCAACACTGCCTGCCCCATTATTTTCAGCCTCTTAACCCATGTCTAATAATGTATGTTGCAGCACGAGGTGCGCTTAGAAGGAAAGATTTAGCATGTCTGACCTGGTGGCTGGCTGTATCGCCATCTGCCTCAGAGTGCAGAGCTACCATTTCTGCCCATGGGAGAGGTGCATGGCATCTCTAAGCTCAATTCCTATTCCTCCCAGCATTCTCTTATGTTTATTCCACCCACCTATGTTCTAACCTTTCAGGCCAAACGGTTTCTTTATTTAATTAACCAATGACCTATACTCCATCATTACTCCTATTTCTGTTTAAACAAGAACGGAATCTTTAACTTTCACATAGCAAAATTACATATAACAAAACAGTTATCAAGCAAGAATTACAGTTACAATATTTATATCTATTTTATCTTTTATCATAACAATGGAAAACTATAACTATCTCTCTCTTCTTCAACTCCTTCAGAGACTCCAGAATAATACAGTATTACCTAAGCAAACAAAAAGTAAGCCATTTTCAAACTCTAGAAATGACAGAGACATCTCGCTGCCTGGACAGTCACCCAAAGTTCCTCTGTACCGTTGGTGTTACCATCCTCAGCCTACAGGCCCATAGTTTCCAGCAGACATTTCCATGAAGCAGGAAATTTCAAAGGCAGTCACTATCTGCTTGTATTGAAGAATGTTTTGCTGACCCTTTCCTGAATCAGGAATACGAAAAGATCATCTCACCTTTAGGCAAGTTCAGTAGTCCTCTCTCTGAGTGTTTTCTGTGTACAGTTTATGCAACAACCCAGGCAAGAACAGTTTCTTCCCCAAATGGCTATCAAACTCCATAAGGATCCTCTGTGATGCCCATCTTCTTCCTGAAGTAGATATGTGCTGCCAAGAGTAGAGTGTCTCACTGTCATGAAAAACCCTAAGGTGCTAAAACATTAAATACCCTATTTTGTAGTCTAGAGAGATATGAATAATGCCTATCTAACTGAAATATATATATATATATATATATATATATATATATATATATATGTAGCTAGAAAATCTAACTAACATGACTACAAACTTGACTATTATTAATGATTTTCCATTAATAACCTATATACATTATATTTTTAAATGAACTACACAATCACAATACCTTAATTAAGATCAAAAATGCATATACATATAACAAAATTGACCTAAACTCTCTATCAGTAAAGCAAAATCTATACTAATGCAAATATTCCTATTTATATCACATCCCACATTAAATGTATAAGAACGTTTATAAGCCATTTTTGGGAACGTGGGTGCAGTTTCTTCTCTCCAAAATGCTTCCTGCTGAATGGTGGCATCATTATTGATTTATCTCAGTTGGCAGTTGAGCGAAGCAATTTTTTAAAGGTGTTCACAGCAACATTAATTAGGGCGTGGTCCATCCTACTATATTACGATAGAGGCATCCACAGACTATCACCCTCTGTGAAAACAAAATAGAAACTCCTTTCCAAAGCATCATGTCCTTAGATCCAAATTTCAAAGTCAAGGCATTTTCAAAATATCTATGTTGGATTATTTCAGCAGCTTTTATATAGAAACATCTTTTAGCAGCTATTGCTACTGACACAAAATTCAAATGATTCAAAAAGAGCATAATAGTATACAATATCAAAATTCGCTGTGAATTTTCCATCTTTGTGCGCTTCAATTTAACCTCTATTTTGATTATTTTCCTTTTTATTTTTTTGCCTGTTGAGACAGGTTCTCTGTATCTTTGACCAGGAATAACTCTGTATACCTGTCTGTCCTTGAAGTCTCAGAGATCTGCCTCTCTCTGCCTTTCAGGCATTGGGATTAAAGGAGTATGCTACTACACATTGAACTCACAAAGATCTGTTTGTCTCTGCCTTCAAGGCACTGGGATTAAAGGCGTGTGCTACCTCACCTTGAAGGTACAGAGGTTAATCTCCCTCTGCCTCCCATGTGTTGGGTTTACAGGTGTGTACTACCACACCCAACAACTCTCTTCCTTTTTTTAACTTTAAGAACTTCAAATTTTAGCATGCACATATTTTTAACACACTGTAAATCATTTAAAAATTTTCTTTGTCTTTGAATCTCTCTTTACTCTATTTCTCTCTCTGTTTTTCTGACCACATGAGTCTATTATTTACCAAGCAATCTCAGTAGGACTAAAGCCGTGGCTTTGCTGGCCAGATGTAGCCCATTCCTTAGCTTTCTGCCATTCCAACCTTGTGGCTGAGGTACCGAACAGAGCCGCATTCAGTGCCACAAGTCTACAGTGTTTCAAGGTCCTTGCTTCAAAGAGGCTGCAACAGACAACACTCAAGCCCTCTTTCTGTAGCTGGCCCTCCTTCCTCAAACAGTCAGAGTTTGCCCAGGCAGGATGGCCCAGAGAGCCAGCATTTTAAAACAACACAGTTTGTTTTCCTGCTACTGCTGAAAACATGCAAGCATTGAGTTGGCTTTTATCAACACCAGTTAAATGTTTTGTGGCAGGACCTCTTAAGGGCTGCAGGGTTTTGCAGCTGAAGCTGAGTCAGCAAGCCTCTTTTAGATGAGAGCCCTTGCTTTCTTCTAGCAAGCAGAGCAGACCTAGTAATCGCTGCTACCAAGAAAACATGCTTTACTCTTTCCCAAGATTTCTCAGGCTTTCAGTGGATTCAGTTGTCCACAAGGCTGCAAGCCATTCTGTAGTTATTTGAGCAGCGAGGCTGTGTCCCCAGCACCATGGCCGCATGAAGGTTATGCCTGAAATAAATACACAAAAACTGTATTCTTTTAAACACTGGTGGCCCATTAGATTCAGCATTTTAACCCATTTCTAATAATCAGTGTAGTATAACGAGGTGCACTTACCAGGAAAAATTCAGCATGTCTGACATGGTGGCTGGCTGCATGGACATCTGCCTCAGAGAGCAGAGCTATGGCATCTGGCGGGGAGAGGGGAGCATGGCTTCTCTGAGCTCACTACCTCTTCCTCCCGGCATTCTATTTTGTTTACTCCACCTACCTATGTTCTAACCTATCAGCTAAAGCGGATTCTTTCTTTAATTAATCAAAAAACTTCTTCTGTCACTTTATCTTTTCAACAGCTTGCCCATATAAATCTCCCATGTGTCTTCTGTTGTATAATCTTTCATTTGTAAAGAACTTGCACTCTCAGGGGAGGATTTTTCTGACATCTCTGTGGATGGAGATCATATGAGGAAGATCAGATGAGCAACCATGACAACTCTAATGCTGTAGAGTTAGGTGGACCAGAGATTGATGGCTGACATCCCTGTGCTATGCATCAGATGCCCCTGAACTCTGGCCCTGTTGACAGACAGGCAGACATCAAGTTGGTCACACATACTTAACTCATTCAGGTTCACAGATACTGTAAATGGAGTTTTAATTCTTCTCCTAAACTAATAAAAAAAAAAAACCAAGATTAGGAGAGGAGAAGAGCCTGAAGTAAGGCCTCAAAAAGGGTCATTTTGCAAAGGAAAGGTTACCTGCCTCCATGTATGCTGTCTCCCTTTCTTAGTCAAATCCATCCTTCCAGTGTCTAGCTAACAGCTAACCATAGGATTGAACCCAACTGCCTTTGATTTCTGAAATAAGTGCTGTCCCCTTAAGGTCTCATAACAGCACAGGAAGGTTTGTAAGACTGTCCCAGCAACAATTTAAAGCAATTCTAGGACACCAAAGATGCAGCAAATTTGGTTAATTGGTAATATAGTTCGTTCTGATGGGACAAAATAATTTAGAATTGAAAAAAAAAACAGATTGGTGTACTCACGATGAATTTATGTGATATGGCACACACAGGCTTCTGGTTCTGAATACTTCATGCTCGGTGGGTTTTGGAGATTGTCGTGACCCTGAACCTAGCTGGAGGCTTTGGGGCCTTGAAAGGACAAGACTTAATATTTCAGGACATCCTTGTACTTGGTCCCCACTGTTTACTGATTTCCTTACAGAGAATGAGCAGCCATCTACTCCTGCTGCCATGCCTTCCCCACATGAACAGAGAGAAGACCCTATACACACAGGTCGCTTGTATCACATGTGAAGGCATAAGTCACAAACAAACTCCCACAGCAGTTTAGAATTGTGATTAATAGAATGATTAGTTCTTGAAAGGGGAAAAACTTAGAGATCACAATCCCTTACAAAAGCCCTCTGCAGGATCAGAAAAGGAGCCTAGTAGCCGGAAGGGAAGCTCAAGCAAGAGATCAAGCTGAAGGTAGAAGTTGCTTTGTAAAAGAGAGAGAGACCACAACTCAATGGGCTGGTATCTCAGTGGCTATTCAGGAAACATCACAGAGAAAGGATCTGCTTCATGCATGAGAGTCACCGATGATTTCCCTTTAAGAAAAAAACCCATCAAAACTCCCAATAACATCATCAGCATTCAACAACATGTCTATGATTTCTTTGCCTTGCCTTTGATTGTGCAGTAAATGATGCTGATAGTTAATCTGTGCAATTAATGCAAATTTCCTTGTAACTGACTAGACAGAATTGACAGGTTATCTTAAACACAGCAGGGAGTCACTCTACGATGGAACTGGTTCATCATCACCTGTGTGACAGTGACATAATTAAGATCTTTCCTTTGTCTATAAATCTCATTATGTTCAACATGATATGTTGTCATACAGATTTCTTAGGGTTTTGTCCCACTGGTGGTTTCCTTGGTATGCTTACATAATTTTTGCCAGATCCAATCAGTTTTGCCATGCACTCTCAGCTCCACGTCATTGTGTTCCCCTTATGTTCCAGTCCAGGCATTTTAGACCTCTTGTAACTGTTGTAAGAGTATCTCATGTTCCACCTAAATGATTTAGGGTTTTATTTAGGCTGGGTTTTATCTTCCATCACTGAGTTCATTGACTTTCCTTGGGCGTAATTCCTGGGACACTGAGCCTAACTCCTGGGGGATTCCTCCAGTTACTTCTCCTTTCTTAGACAGTTTACACTCTCACTATTACTGTGAGAGTGTTTCTGTAGCAAATATTCTTCTCAAGATGAGAAGAAACTTCAATGTTACAACCCATTTGTTATTGTGATTTAAATACACAGAGAGAAAACACACAAGTTAATGCACATACACTGATGATATCTCAATTCATGGGGCCATTCTGGGAAAGTCAGATCGAAATCTCTCGAGTGGTTCTCAGAAGGCCATAGGGTGACCCTCTCTAGTTACTTAAGCAAGGAGGAGAAGATGAACGCACTGTGACATGTCCCTAGGAACTATGTGTGCCTTGTCCCATAGTCAGACTGATGACTGACTATCTTGAAAACCACCATGGAACTTTTGTTTGGCAAATGATGGAGATCAAGTCAGGGTCAAAATCAGAAAACTAGATGGAGCTTCCAAGCTCCAGTGGAAGAGCAGATGGATGGAGAAAAAGAGCAAGGATGTCAGGAATATAAGGGCTTGGTCCACACTATGAGACACTGTGCCTGAACTAAGGGGATTTCAACTAATCCAGTGACCTGGGAATGAAAGAACATGGGATCAAACTGGAAGCTCTGAATGTGGCTGACAATTGGGGCAGAAGCAGAAGCCAAGGATAAGGGCACTTGCAATTGTCTGCATATCATACACTGGCTTTTTGTGATCATATTTTTTGTGGATGCATACCTTGCTAAATCTGGATGGATGAAGGGTGGGCTTGGACTTCCCACAGCTCAAAGTATCCTGCCCTCTATTTGGACTGGTGTTTGAGTGGAGAGGTTTATTTGCGGAGCAAGAAGAATGTGGGAGGAGGAAGAGAAGTGGAAAGTTTGATAATTATTATTATGAAGTAATGGAAAAATCAATAGAAAATAACCAATCAGGATATTGGAGCTAGGAAAAAAAAAACATTCATGTGAGTTGTTGACTCAGACCAAAAATTATTATACAGAAAAAAAAAAACATAAAGGGGTTGAGTTACTTGGAAAATATGACTCAAGTAATTGGGAAGAAGACGGGGGTTTTTATTTTGGGTCTTCATGGGGCTGTATAAGCAGCATTTTAGGACCTGTATGCTGGATATTTCTGGGGGTTAGTAGGAAAGAAACCTGGCTAGGAGGAGTTTTATGACATAAGTAGAGCCTTGATGATGTCACAAAGCTTTGGTTGGGGGTGGCAACTCTGTTCCTCATGAAGCACTAGTCTTCTGTGAAGGTGGGCTTACTATCTTCACGGTGGCTGAGGAGGTCAGTTCAGCTCTTGGGCTCCACAACTGTTCAACCGAATTTCCAGAAGTTGGAATCTAGAGAGCCAAGATATTTTCTTTTGGTAAATATGTTTAGGAAGCAACTAGGACCTCTGTAGTCAAAGAAAGGTTTCTTTCAAATCTGCTCTGGGTCCAAAATTTATGTCGTTAACAGCTCCTATATTTGATAGCTGGGGGACGGTTAATGTCGGGTATTCTCCCCACTCTATCTTTGCTAAACATGTCCAATTCCTCAGTCCACTTAATGGCAAAGATCTTCTTTGTCCATATGTGTTTTAAAAGATAATTATTTCTAATAGGTGCTGTTGCACAGATTAATGTTTCTTTCTTTTGGCAGTTTGACTCACAGTACTCACTTCTCTAATGAAGATACAGAATATCTTTATGTAATCAACCTGGATCTGGATCAGGAGACACAATAGAGAGAGCCAGTGGACTGGAGTGCCATGACCTTGGGCAGGTGGTTATAGATCAGCCAACTAACCAGTAGCTTGAGTGGTAAGGAGAGGAGTGGCTGTTCTTTGAATTCTTTGCCATCTGTTCAGATATTTCTTTCTCACTTTAGGTATAGGCATAGCTTCCTCTCTCATTGATATAGTAAGTCAGGAAGTAGGTTTCTCAGTAGAGGTCAATTGCATTTTGCAGCAGGAATATGTCTCTGATACACATATACTGAGCTGTAGACAAGAGTTTGATAATTTTCCTATTAATTTCTTAAGAACATATTACATTTAGGTATCCAAATCTATTCAGCCCTGCCTTTTTCACCTGCTCCAAAGTTATTCCTAAAAAGAGCCTTGACCTCACATCCTCACCTTCTTATCCTTGCAGGCACTTATGGTGGAGGAAACCACTTTGTGTCTGATTTAAACTGAAGAGTTCTTCCTATGCAGAGATTGGCAGCTATGAAGCCCAAGCACAGAAACAGAGCCAAGAGACAGTGGAACAGGAGTGCTGTGGCCTATCTCAGAAAGTCTCCCGCCATGATGAAGATGCCTCTTAGTATGAGTTGCATGCCACATCTCCAGAAGAAGAATGGGCCATCGCTCCAGAAGCAAAAACTTAGTAAGCCTTTTGAGGCCCTGGAGAATATTGTTGGCCGCAGAATTTCTCATGGCTGGAAGGAAGCCAATGAACCAGTCACCCATTGGAAAGCCATCATTCTAGATCAACTGCCAACATATCCCTCTCTCTATTTGTTGAAATATGATGGGATTGATTGTGTCTATGGCTTGGAGCTTCATAGTGATGAAAGGATTTTAAACCTGAAGATCCTGCCTAATAATGTGCCATTTCCTCAGGTGACAGACACTCTTCTCTCAAACACCATAGTTGGCAGAGCAGTGAAACATACATTCATGGGCACAAATGGCTCTAAGAATGACTGGAACGGGATGGTCCTAGAAGAGGTGCCAATCATGAAGACCTGGTTTTATATTACCTACAAGAAAGATCCGGTCTTGTACATTTACCACCTCCTGGATGACTACCTGGAAGGCAACCTCCACATCATGCCAGGCTCTAAGGAAGAGTGGAGTGGCGTGGTCCCAGATGAGGTGCAGACCATAAAGACCTGTTTCTACACTGTCAACGAGAATGATCCGGTCCTGTACCTTTATCACCATCATGATGATTCCATTGAAGGCAACCTCCACATCACGCCTGAATGTCCTCCAGTAGAGGTGACTGTGGAATTAGACAGGGATTCCTTGGAGGGCAAAAGAGTGCAGTACAACAAAAAAGATGGATCCCAAGAGATAGGTAAAATTATTTGCCAAGTTCCCAACAAACCTTCTGTGTATTTCATCAAGTTTGATAATGACTTCCATATCTATGTCTATGATTTGGTGAAGATCTGTTAAAGTGAAATTCTCAAATTTTGAGGGGCAGACATAATTCTCTCTTTGGGAATGTGTTTTTTCAGAGATACTTCAGGTCTTCTATGAAAGCTGGTATTTTTTCCAATGGATTATTCTTTCTCAAAGAATAAAAATTTGTTAACATGTTGTGTTATTTGGTCAATGATGGATTGTGTTTGGTGGATGGGGCATCACAGAAATACATGCCTCAAAACAAAGCAGGATTTATGGTCTTTTCCCCTTGGAGAGTAAAGGACTGGGGATGCGTGGTGTGGTAAAAGACAAGATGGCTGTCAAGGAAGCAGTGGAGAGGGGACAAAAAGTTGTAAGATCTCGGGGCGGTATGAAGCTTGAGGGAAAACCATGTCAAATGGAAAGATGTCACCGATATCAGCGTGAGGTATTGGGACTTAAGAGGATAAAGAGTAGATTAATCAGGAAGGGACACAAATGTATACTCAAAATCAGAGAAAATTAGGTTTCATTTGATGAATGGTTTAATTCGTACTGGCTGTAAGTCAAAGGATGTTTGATCTCCACTAGAGCATGTTGCTTAGTGAAAAGTGTCTCCGCTCAGTTGCTCTTCTCCAGCAAGTTGGACATCAAGCTACCTACTTAGTTTTGCCAGAATTCTGTCTGCCACCTACTTTGTCATGCCTGGATTCGGTATGCCTTGAACTCTCATAGGTCTTATCCATGCCATCCAACCCTTGTCAGTTCATTTAAATAATTGCCCTGCCATATCTGGAAAACAGTGTTCCCTTTCATTGATCATGTTCTGTAGTACTTGGGCTATAAAACTCATTAACACACTCACCCACACACAGGATAAACATGTACATATGATGCCCACTAGTGTGTGACATGCACACATATGATGAATGCACCGAACTCCATAATATCAGTAAAGTAGGGAATCCATGATGCTAGGTGGAGTCTGGCAAAGACCCCACACACCCATCAAACCGCCAAATACCAGTATGGTACTGATGTCTGACTCCCATCCTGGAAGGAACCTGCCATCCTGTAACTGGGCTATTTTTGGTTCCTTCATCTTCACAAACTTGGTTAAAATGTTAGAGTTGTCAAACTGGGAGTTAGGGTCCAGCATGTAGATCAGCTGTCAGAGGTCAGGTGATTTGGCTACAATTTGGGTGAGAAATTGTACCAGGGAATTCTGGTACACCCTCTCCTCTTCTTCTCCCTGTCCTCATCATCACCCTTGTGGGTGGGCCTGGAGCACAAAGAAGGTAAAATGGAATAATCCTCCTCCTTAGTGGAAAACCTTGTCAATCCTTAATTTGACCTGACTCTCTGAGGGAATGCAGCACATTTTTTCCTACTAGGTCTCCTCATTCATTGGTTCACTCATTTTTACAATGAATGATTGAATTCATCCATTCTTCCTTGTCTCTCTCTCTTCTTTCTTCCCTTCTTCCATTTCCCCCTTGATTGTAGAAATTTGAGCAGCAGGGCTGCATCCCCATGGGGCCGCCTTGTAAGGTTATGCTCCGAAATAACAACACAAAACTATTCATTTCAACACTGCCTGCCCCATTATTTTCAGCCTCTTAACCCATGTCTAATAATGTATGTTGCAGCACGAGGTGCGCTTAGAAGGAAAGATTTAGCATGTCTGACCTGGTGGCTGGCTGTATCGCCATCTGCCTCAGAGTGCAGAGCTACCATTTCTGCCCATGGGAGAGGTGCATGGCATCTCTAAGCTCAATTCCTATTCCTCCCAGCATTCTCTTATGTTTATTCCGCCCACCTATGTTCTAACCTTTCAGGCCAAACAGTTTCTTTATTTAATTAACCAATGACCTATACTCCATCGTTACTCCTATTTCTGTTTAAACAAGAACGGAATCTTTAACTTTCACATAGCAAAATTACATATAACAAAACAGTTATCAAGCAAGAATTACAGTTACAATATTTATATCTATTTTATCTTTTATCATAACAATGGAAAACTATAACTATCAACTCATCAGAGACTCCAGAATAATACAGTGTTACCTAAGCAAACAAAAAGTAAGCCATTTTCAAACTCTAGAAATGACAGAGACATCTCGCTGCCTGGACAGTCACCCAAAGTTCCTCTGTACCATTGGTGTTTCCATCCTCAGCATACAGGCCCATAGTTTCCAGCAGACATTTCCATGAAGCAGGAAATTTCAAAGGCAGTCACTATCTGCTTGTCTTGAAGAATGTTTTGCTGACCCTTTCCTGAATCAGGAACACGAAAAGATCATCTCACCTTTAGGCAAGTTCAGTAGTCCTCTCTCTGAGTGTTTTCTGTGTACAGTTTATGCAACAATCCAGGCAAGAGCAGTTTCTTCCCCAAATGGCTATCAAACTCCATAAGGATCCTCTTTGATGCCCATCTTCTTCCTGAAGTAGACATGTGCTGCCAAGAGTAGAGTGTCTCACTGTCATGAAAAACCCTAAGGTACTAAAACATTAAATAGCCTATTTTGTAGTCTAGAGAGATATGAATAATGCCTATCTAACTGAAATATATATATATCTATGTAGCTAGAAAATCTAACTAACATGACTACAAACTTGACTATTATTAATGATTATCCATTAATAACCTATATACATTATATTTTTAAATGAACTACACAATCACAATACCTTAATTGAGATCAAAAATGCATATACATATAACAAAATTGACCTAAAATCTCTATCAGTAAAGCAAAATCTATACTAATGCAAATATTCATATCTATATCACATCCCACTTTAAATGTAAAAGAACGTTTATAAGCCATATTTGGGAATGTGGGTGCAGTTTTTTTCTCTCCAAAATGCTTCCTGCTGAATGGTGGCATCGTTATTGATTTATCTCAGTTGGCAGTTGAGCGAAGCAATTTTTAAAGGTGTTCACAGCAACCTTTAAGTAGGGCGTGGTCCATCCTACCATATTAGGATAGAGGCATCCACAGACTATCACCCTCTTTGAAAACAAAATAGAAACTCCTTTCCAAAGCATCATGTCCTTAGATCCAAATTTCAAAGTCAAGGCATTTTCAAAATATCTATGTTGGATTATTTCAGCAGCTTTTATAAAGAAACATCTTTTAGCAGCTATTGCTACTGCCTCAAAATTCAAATGATTCAAAAAGAGCATAATAGCATACAATATCAAAATTCGCTGTGAATTTTCCATCTTTGTGCGCTTCAATTTAACCTCTATTTTGTTTATTTTTCCTTTTTATTTTTTGCCTTTTGAGACAGGTTCTCTGTATCTTTGACCTGGAATAACTCTGTATACCTGTCTGTCCTTGAAGTCTCAGAGATCTGCCTCTCTCTGCCTTTCAGGCATTGGGATTAAAGGTGTATGCTACTACACATTGAACTCACAAAGATCTGTTTGTCTCTGCCTTCAAGGCACTGGGATTAAAGGTGTGTCCTACCTCACCTTGAAGGTACAGAGGTCAATCTCCCTCTGCCTCCCATGTGTTGGGTTTACAGGTGTGTACTACCACACCCAACAACTCTCTTCCTTTTTTTAACTTTAAGAACTTCAAATTTTAGCCTGCACATATTTTTAACACACTGTAAATCATTTAAAAATTTTCTTTGTCTTTGAATCTCTCTTTACTCTATTTCTCTCTCTGTTTTTCTGACCACATGAGTCTTTCATTTACCAAGCAATCTCAGTAGGACTAAAGCCGTGGCTTTGCTGGCCAGATGTAGCCCATTCCTTAGCTTTCTGCCATTCCAACCTTGTGGCTGAGGTACCGAACAGAGCCGCATTCAGTGCCACAAGTCTACAGTGTTTCAAGGTCCTTGCCATCAAAGAGGCTGCAACAGACAACACTCAAGCCCTCTTTCTGTAGCTGGCCCTCCTTCCTCAAACAGTCAGAGTTTGCCCAGGCAGGATGGCCGAGAAACCCGGCATTTTAAAACAACACAGTTTTTTTTTTCCTGCTACTGCTGAAAACATACAAGCATTCAGTTGGCTTTTATCAACACCATTTAAATGTTTTGTGGCAGGACCTCTTAACGGCTGCAGGGTTTTGCAGCTGAAGCTGAGTCAGCAAGCCTCTTTTAGATGAGAGACCTTGCTTTCTTCTAGCAAGCAGAGCAGACCTAGTAATCGCTGCTACCAAGAAAACATGCTTTACTCTTTCCCAAGCTTTCTCAGGCTTTCAGTGGATTCAATTGTTTACAAGGTTACAAGCCATTCTGTAGTTATTTGAGCAGCAAGGCTGTGTCCCCAGCACCACGGCCGCATGAAGGTTATGCCTGAAATAAATACACAAAAACTGTATTCTTTTAAACACTGCTGGCCTATTAGATTCAGCATTTTAACCCATTTCTAATAATCAGTGTAGTATAACGAGGTGCACTTACCAGGAAAAATTCAGCATGTCTGACATGGTGGCTGGCTGCATCGACATCTGCCTCAGAGAGCAGAGCTATGGCATCTGCCGGGGAGAGGGGAGCATGGCTTCTCTGAGCTCACTACCTCTTCCTCCCGGGATTCTATTTTGTTTACTCCACCTACCTATGTTCTAACCTATCAGCTGAAGCGGATTCTTTCTTTAATTAATCAATAAACTTCTTCTGTCACTTTATCCTTTCAACAGCTTGCCCATATAAATCTCCCATGTGTCTTCTGTTTTATAATCTTTCATTTGTAAAGAACTTGCACTCTCAGGGGAGGATTTTTCTGACATCTCTGTGGATGGAGATCATATGAGGAAGATCAGATGAGCAACCATGACAACTCTAATGCTGTAGAGTTAGGTGGACCAGAGATTGATGGCTGACATTCCTGTGCTATGCATCAGATGCCCCTGAACTCTGGCCCTGTTGACAGACAGGCAGACATCAAGTTGGTCACACATACTTAACTCATTCGGGTTCACAGATACTGTAAATGGAGTTTTAATTCTTCTCCTAAACTAATAAAAAAACCAAGATTAGGAGAAGAGAAGAGCCAGAAGTAAGGCCTCAAAATGGGTCATTTTGCAAAGGAAAGGTTACCTGCCTCCATGTATGCTGTCTCCCTTTCTTAGTCAAATCCATCCTTCCAGTGTCTAGCTAACAGCTAACCATAGGATTGAACCCAACTGCCTTTGATTTCTGAAATAAGTGCTGTCCCCTTAAGGTCTCATAACAGCACAGGAAGGTTTGTAAGACTGTCCCAGCAACAATTTAAAGCAATTCTAGGACACCAAAGATGCAGCAAATTTGGTTAATTGGTAATATAGATCGTTCTGATGGGACAAAATAGTTTAGAATTAAAAAAAAACAGATTGGTGTACACACGATGAATTTATGTGATATGGCACACACAGGCTTCTGGTTCTGAATACTTCATGCTCGGTGGGTTTTGGAGATTGTCGTGACTCTGAACCTAGCTGGAGGCTTTGGGGCCTTGAAAGGACAAGACTTAATATTTCAGGACATCCTTGTACTTGGTGCCCACTGTTTACTGATTTCCTTACAGAGAATGAGCAGCCATCTACTCCTGCTGCCATGCCTTCCCCACATGAACAGAGAGAAGACCCTATACACACAGGTCGCTTGTATCACATGTGAAGGCATAAGTCACAAACAAACTCCCACAGCAGTTTAGAATTGTGATTAATAGAATGATTAGTTCTTGAAAGGGGAAAAACTTAGAGATCACAATCCCTTACAAAAGCCCTCTGCAGGATCAGAAAAGGAGCCTAGTAGCCGGAAGGGAAGCTCAAGCAAGAGATCAAGCTGAACGTAGAAGTTGCTTTTTAAAAGAGAGAGAGACCACAACTCAATGGGCTGGTATCTCAGTGGCTATTCAGGAAACATCACAGAGAAAGGATCTGCTTCATGCATGAGAGTCACCGATGATTTCCCTTTAAGAAAAAAACCCATCAAAACTCCCAATAACATCATCAGCATTCAACAACATGTCTATGATTTCTTTGCCTTGCCTTTGATTGTGCAGTAAATAATGCTGATAGTTAATCTGTGCAATTAATGCAAATTTCCTTGTAACTAACTAGACTGAATTGACAGGTTATCTTAAACACAGCAGGGAGTCACTCTACGATGGAACTGGTTCATCATCACCTGTGTGCCAGTGACATAATTAAGATCTTTCCTTTGTCTATAAATCTCATTATGTTCAACATGATATGTTGTCATACAGATTTCTTAGGGTTTTGTCCCACTGGTGGTTTCCTTGGTATGCTTACATAATTTTTGCCAGATCCAATCAGTTTTGGCATGCACTCTCAGCTCCACGTCATTGTGTTCCCCTTATGTTCCAGTCCAGGCATTTTAGACCTCTTGTAACTGTTGTAAGAGGATCTCATGTTCCACCTAAATGATTTAGGGTTTTATTTAGGCTGGGTTTTATCTTCCATCACTGAGTTCATTGACTTTCCTTGGGCGTAATTCCTGGGACACTGAGCCTAACTCCTGGGGGATTCCTCCAGTTATTTCTCCCTTCTTAGAGAGTTTACACTCTCACTATTACTGTGAGAGTGTTTCTGTAGCAAATATTCTTCTCAAGATGAGAAGAAACTTCAATATTACAATCCATTTGTTATTGTGATTTAAATACACACACACAAACACACACAAGTTAATGCACATACACTGATGATATCTCAATTTATGGGGCCATTCTGGGGATGTCAAGATCGATATCTCTCGAATGGTTCTCAGAAGGCCATAGGGTGACCCTCTCTAGGTACTTAAGCAGGGAGGAGAAGTTGACTGCACTGTGACATGTCCCTAGGAACTATGTGTGCCTTGTCCCATAGTCAGACTGATGACTGACTATCTTGAAAACCACCATGGAACTTTTGTTTGGCAAATGATGGAGATCAAGTCAGGGTCAAAATCAGAAAACTAGATGGAGCTTCCAAGCTCCAGTGGAAGAGCAGATGGATGGAGAAAAAGAGCAAGGATGTCAGGAATATAAGGGCTTGGTCCACACTATGAGACACTGTGCCTGAACTAAGGGGATTTCAACTAATCCAGTGACCTGGGAATGAAAGAACATGGGATCAAACTGGAAGCTCTGAATGTGGCTGACAATTGGGGCAGACGGAGAAGCCAAAGATAATGGCACTTGCAATTGTCTGCATATCATACACTGGCTTTTTTTGATCATAATTTTGTGGATGCATACCTTGCTAAATCTGGATGGATGAAGGGTGGGCTTGGACTTCCCACAGCTCAAAGTACCCTGCCCTCTATTTGGACTGGTGTTTGAGTGGAGAGGTTTATTTGCGGAGCAAGAAGAATGTGGGAGGAGGAAGAGAAGTGGAAAGTTTGATAATTATTATTATGAAGTAATGGAAAAATCAATAGAAAATAACCAATAACATTGGAGCTAGGAAAAAAAAACATTCATGTGAGTTGTTGACTCAGACCAAAAATTATTTTACAGAAAAAACACATAAAGGGGTTGAGTTACTTGGAAAATATGACTCAAGTAATTGGGAAGAAGATTGGGGTTTTTATTTTGGGTCTTCATGGGGCTGTATGAGCAGCATTTGAGGACCTGTATGCTGCATATTTCTGGGGGTTAGTAGGGAAGAAACCTGGCTAGGAGGAGTTTTATGACATAAGTAGGGCCTTGATGATGTCACAAAGCTTTGGTTGGGGGTGGCAACTCTGTTCCACATGAAGCACTAGTCTTCTGTGAAGGTGGGCTTACTATCTTACTGAGGAGGTCAGTTCAGCTCTTGGGCTCCACAACTGTTCAACCGAATTTCCAGAAGTTGGAATCTAGAGAGCCAAGATTTTTTTTTTTGGTAAATATGTTTAGGAAGCAACTAGGACCTCTGTAGTCAAAGAAAGGTTTCTTTCAAATCTGCTCTGGGTCCAAAATTTATGTCGTTAACAGCTCCTATATTTGATAGCTGGGGGACTGTTAATGTCAGGTATTCTCCCCACTCTATCTTTGCTAAAAATGTCCAATTCCTCAGTCCACTTAAATGGCAAAGATCCTCTTTGTCCATATGTGTTTTAAAAGATAATTATTTCTAATAGGTGCTGTGGCACAGAATAATATTTCTTTTGGAAGTTTGACTCACAGTACTCACTTCTCTAATGAAGATACAGAATATCTTTATGTAATCAACCTGGATCTGGATCAGGAGACACAATAGAGAGAGCCAGTGGACTGGAGTGCCATGACCTTGGGCAGGTGGTTATAGATCAGCCAACTAACCAGTAGCTTGAGTGGTAAGGAGAGGAGTGGCTGTTCTTTGAATTCTTTGCCATCTGTTCAGATATTTCTTTCTCACTTTAGGTATAGGCATAGCTTCCTCTCTCATTGATATAGTAAGTCAGGAAGTAGGTTTCTCAGTAGAGGTCAATTGCATTTTGCAGCAGGAATATGTCTCTGATACACATATACTGAGCTGTAGACAAGAGTTTGATAATTTTCCTATTAATTTCTTAAGAACATATTACATTTAGGTATCCAAATCTATTCAGCCCTGCCTTTTTCACCTGCTCCAAAGTTATTCCTAAAAAGAGCCTTGACCTCACATCCTCACCTTCTTATCCTTGCAGGCACTTATGGTGGAGGAAACCACTTTGTGTCTGATTTAAACTGAAGAGTTCTTCCTATGCAGAGATTGGCAGCTATGAAGCCCAAGCACAGAAACAGAGCCAAGAGACAGAGGAACAGGAGTGCTGTGGCCTATCTCAGAAAGTCTCCCGCCATGATGAAGATGCCTCTTAGTATGAGTTGCATGCCACATCTCCAGAAGAAGAATGGGCCATCGCTCCAGAAGCAAAAACTTAGTAAGCCTTTTGAGGCCCTGGAGAATATTGTTGGCCGCAGAATTTCTCATGGCTGGAAGGAAGCCAATGAACCAGTCACCCATTGGAAAGCCATCATTCTAGATCAACTGCCAACATATCCCTCTCTCTATTTGTTGAAATATGATGGGATTGATTGTGTCTATGGCTTGGAGCTTCATAGTGATGAAAGGATTTTAAACCTGAAGATCCTGCCTAATAATGTGCCATTTCCTCAGGTGACAGACACTCATCTCTCAAACACCATAGTTGGCAGAGCAGTGAAACATACATTCATGGGCACAAATGGCTCTAAGAATGACTGGAACGGGATGGTCCTAGAAGAGGTGCCAATCATGAAGACCTGGTTTTATATTACCTACAAGAAAGATCCGGTCTTGTACATTTACCACCTCCTGGATGACTACCTGGAAGGCAACCTCCACATCATGCCAGGCTCTAAGGAAGAGTGGAGTGGCGTGGTCCCAGATGAGGTGCAGACCATAAAGACCTGTTTCTACACTGTCAACGAGAATGATCCGGTCCTGTACCTTTATCACCATCATGATGATTCCATTGAAGGCAACCTCCACATCACGCCTGAATGTCCTCCAGTAGAGGTGACTGTGGAATTAGACAGGGATTCCTTGGAGGGCAAAAGAGTGCAGTACAACAAAAAAGATGGAACCCATGAGATAGGTAAAATTATTTGCCAAGTTCCCAACAAACCTTCTGTGTATTTCATCAAGTTTGATAATGACTTCCATATCTATGTCTATGATTTGGTGAAGATCTGTTAAAGTGAAATTCTCAAATTTTGAGGGGCAGACATAATTCTCTCTTTGGGAATGTGTGTTTTCAGAGATACTTCAGGTCTTTATGAATGCTGGTATTTTTTCCAATGGATTATTCTTTCTCAAAGAATAAAAATTTGTTAACATGTTGTGTTATTTGGTCAATGATGGATTGTGTTTGGTGGATGGGGCATCACAGAAATACATGCCTCAAAACAAAGCAGGATTTATGGTCTTTTCCCCTTGGAGAGTAAAGGACTGGGGATGCGTGGTGTGGTAAAAGACAAGATGGCTGTCAAGGAAGCAGTGGAGAGGGGACAAAAAGTTGTAAGATCTCGGGGCGGTATGAAGCTTGAGGGAAAACCATGTCAAATGGAAAGATGTGACCGATATCAGCGTGAGGTATTGGGACTTAAGAGGATAAAGAGTAGATTAATCAGGAAGGGACACAAATGTATACTCAAAATCAGAGAAAATTAGGTTTCATTTGATGAATGGTTTAATTCGTACTGGCTGTAAGTCAAAGGATGTTTGATCTCCACTAGAACATGTTGCTTAGTGAAAAGTGTCTCCGCTCAGTTGCTCTTCTCCAGCAAGTTGGACATCAAGCTACCTACTTAGTTTTGCCAGAATTCTGTCTGCCACCTACTTTGTCATGCCTGGATTCGGTATGCCTTGAACTCTCATAGGTCTTATCCATGCCATCCAACCCTTGACAGTTCATTTAAATAATTGCCCTGCCATATCTGGAAAACAGTGTTCCCTTTCATTGATCATGTTCTGTAGGACTTGGGCTATAAAACTCATGAACACACTCACCCACACACAGGATAAACATGTACATATGATGCCCACTAGTGTGTGACATGCACACATATGATGAATGCACCGAACTCCATAATATCAGTAAAGTAGGGAATCCATGATGCTAGGTGGAGTCTGGCAAAGACCCCACACACCCATCAAACCGCCAAATACCAATATGGTACTGATGTCTGACTCCCATCCTGTAAGGAACCTGCCATCCTGTAACTGGGCTATTTTTGGTTCCTTCATCTTCACAAACTTGGTTAAAATGTTAGAGTTGTCAAACTGGGAGTTAGGGTCCAGCATGTAGATCAGCTGTCAGAGGTCAGGTGATTTGTCTACAATTTGGGTGAGAAATTGTACCAGGGAATTCTGGTACACCCTCTCCTCTTCTTCTCCCTGTCCTCATCATCACTCTTGTGGGTGGGCCTGGAGCACAAAGAAGGTAAAATGGAATAATCCTCCTCCTTAGTGGAAAACCTTGTCAATCCTTAATTTGACCTGACTCTCTGAGGGAATGCAGCACATTTTTTCCTACTAGGTCTCCTCATTCATTGGTTCACTCATTTTTACAATGAATGATTGAATTCATCCATTCTTCCTTGTCTCTCTCTCTTCTTTCTTCCCTTCTTCCATTTCCCCCTTGATTGTAGAAATTTGAGCAGCAGGGCTGCATCCCCATGGGGCCGCCTTGTAAGGTTATGCTCCGAAATAACAACACAAAACTATTCATTTCAACACTGCCTGCCCCATTATTTTCAGCCTCTTAACCCATGTCTAATAATGTATGTTGCAGCACGAGGTGCGCTTAGAAGGAAAGATTTAGCATGTCTGACCTGGTGGCTGGCTGTATCGCCATCTGCCTCAGAGTGCAGAGCTACCATTTCTGCCCATGGGAGAGGTGCATGGCATCTCTAAGCTCAATTCCTATTCCTCCCAGCATTCTCTTATGTTTATTCTGCCCACCTATGTTCTAACCTTTCAGGCCAAACAGTTTCTTTATTTAATTAACCAATGACCTATACTCCATCGTTACTCCTATTTCTGTTTAAACAAGAACGGAATCTTTAACTTTCACATAGCAAAATTACATATAACAAAACAGTTATCAAGCAAGAATTACAGTTACAATATTTATATCTATTTTATCTTTTATCATAACAATGGAAAACTATAACTATCAACTCATCAGAGACTCCAGAATAATACAGTATTACCTAAGCAAACAAAAAGTAAGCCATTTTCAAACTCTAGAAATGACAGAGACATCTCGCTGCCTGGACAGTCACCCAAAGTTCCTCTGTACCATTGGTGTTTCCATCCTCAGCATACAGGCCCATAGTTTCCAGCAGACATTTCCATGAAGCAGGAAATTTCAAAGGCAGTCACTATCTGCTTGTCTTGAAGAATGTTTTGCTGACCCTTTCCTGAATCAGGAACACGAAAAGATCATCTCACATTTAGGCAAGTTCAGTAGTCCTCTCTCTGAGTGTTTTCTGTGTACAGTTTATGCAACAATCCAGGCAAGAGCAGTTTCTTTCCCAAATGGCTATCAAACTCCATAAGGATCCTCTTTGATGCCCATCTTCTTCCTGAAGTAGACATGTGCTGCCAAGAGTAGAGTGTCTCACTGTCATGAAAAACCCTAAGGTACTAAAACATTAAATAGCCTATTTTGTAGTCTAGAGAGATATGAATAATGCCTATCTAACTGAAATATATATATATCTATGTAGCTAGAAAATCTAACTAACATGACTACAAACTTGACTATTATTAATGATTATCCATTAATAACCTATATACATTATATTTTTAAATGAACTACACAATCACAATACCTTAATTGAGATCAAAAATGCATAAACATATAACAAAATTGACCTAAAATCTCTATCAGTAAAGCAAAATCTATACTAATGCAAATATTCATATCTATATCACATCCCACTTTAAATGTAAAAGAACGTTTATAAGCCATATTTGGGAATGTGGGTGCAGTTTTTTTCTCTCCAAAATGCTTCCTGCTGAATGGTGGCATCGTTATTGATTTATCTCAGTTGGCAGTTGAGCGAAGCAATTTTTAAAGGTGTTCACAGCAACCTTTAAGTAGGGCGTGGTCCATCCTACCATATTAGGATAGAGGCATCCACAGACTATCACCCTCTTTGAAAACAAAATAGAAACTCCTTTCCAAAGCATCATGTCCTTAGATCCAAATTTCAAAGTCAAGGCATTTTCAAAATATCTATGTTGGATTATTTCAGCAGCTTTTATAAAGAAACATCTTTTAGCAGCTATTGCTACTGCCTCAAAATTCAAATGATTCAAAAAGAGCATAATAGCATACAATATCAAAATTCGCTGTGAATTTTCCATCTTTGTGCGCTTCAATTTAACCTCTATTTTGTTTATTTTTCCTTTTTATTTTTTGCCTTTTGAGACAGGTTCTCTGTATCTTTGACCTGGAATAACTCTGTATACCTGTCTGTCCTTGAAGTCTCAGAGATCTGCCTCTCTCTGCCTTTCAGGCATTGGGATTAAAGGTGTATGCTACTACACATTGAACTCACAAAGATCTGTTTGTCTCTGCCTTCAAGGCACTGGGATTAAAGGTGTGTCCTACCTCACCTTGAAGGTACAGAGGTCAATCTCCCTCTGCCTCCCATGTGTTGGGTTTACAGGTGTGTACTACCACACCCAACAACTCTCTTCCTTTTTTTAACTTTAAGAACTTCAAATTTTAGCCTGCACATATTTTTAACACACTGTAAATCATTTAAAAATTTTCTTTGTCTTTGAATCTCTCTTTACTCTATTTCTCTCTCTGTTTTTCTGACCACATGAGTCTTTCATTTACCAAGCAATCTCAGTAGGACTAAAGCCGTGGCTTTGCTGGGCAGATGTAGCCCATTCCTTAGCTTTCTGCCATTCCAACCTTGTGGCTGAGGTACCGAACAGAGCCGCATTCAGTGCCACAAGTCTACAGTGTTTCAAGATCCTTGCCATCAAAGAGGCTGCAACAGACAACACTCAAGCCCTCTTTCTGTAGCTGGCCCTCCTTCCTCAAACAGTCAGAGTTTGCCCAGGCAGGATGGCCGAGAAACCCGGCATTTTAAAACAACACAGTTTTTTTTTTTCCTGCTACTGCTGAAAACATACAAGCATTCAGTTGCCTTTTATCAACACCATTTAAATGTTTTGTGGCAGGACCTCTTAAGGGCTGCAGGGTTTTGCAGCTGAAGCTGAGTCAGCAAGCCTCTTTTAGATGAGAGCCCTTGCTTTCTTCTAGCAAGCAGAGCAGACCTAGTAATCGCTGCTACCAAGAAAACATGCTTTACTCTTTCCCAAGCTTTCTCAGGCTTTCAGTGGATTCAATTGTTTACAAGGTTGCAAGCCATTCTGTAGTTATTTGAGCAGCAAGGCTGTGTCCCCAGCACCACGGCCGCATGAAGGTTATGCCTGAAATAAATACACAAAAACTGTATTCTTTTAAACACTGCTGGCCTATTAGATTCAGCATTTTAACCCATTTCTAATAATCAGTGTAGTATAACGAGGTGCACTTACCAGGAAAAATTCAGCATGTCTGACATGGTGGCTGGCTGCATCGACATCTGCCTCAGAGAGCAGAGCTATGGCATCTGCCGGGGAGAGGGGAGCATGGCTTCTCTGAGCTCACTACCTCTTCCTCCCGGGATTCTATTTTGTTTACTCCACCTACCTATGTTCTAACCTATCAGCTGAAGCGGATTCTTTCTTTAATTAATCAATAAACTTCTTCTGTCACTTTATCCTTTCAACAGCTTGCCCATATAAATCTCCCATGTGTCTTCTGTTTTATAATCTTTCATTTGTAAAGAACTTGCACTCTCAGGGGAGGATTTTTCTGACATCTCTGTGGATGGAGATCATATGAGGAAGATCAGATGAGCAACCATGACAACTCTAATGCTGTAGAGTTAGGTGGACCAGAGATTGATGGCTGACATTCCTGTGCTATGCATCAGATGCCCCTGAACTCTGGCCCTGTTGACAGACAGGCAGACATCAAGTTGGTCACACATACTTAACTCATTCGGGTTCACAGATACTGTAAATGGAGTTTTAATTCTTCTCCTAAACTAATAAAAAAACCAAGATTAGGAGAAGAGAAGAGCCTGAAGTAAGGCCTCAAAATGGGTCATTTTGCAAAGGAAAGGTTACCTGCCTCCATGTATGCTGTCTCCCTTTCTTAGTCAAATCCATCCTTCCAGTGTCTAGCTAACAGCTAACCATAGGATTGAACCCAACTGCCTTTGATTTCTGAAATAAGTGCTGTCCCCTTAAGGTCTCATAACAGCACAGGAAGGTTTGTAAGACTGTCCCAGCAACAATTTAAAGCAATTCTAGGACACCAAAGATGCAGCAAATTTGGTTAATTGGTAATATAGATCGTTCTGATGGGACAAAATAGTTTAGAATTAAAAAAAAACAGATTGGTGTACACACGATGAATTTATGTGATATGGCACACACAGGCTTCTGGTTCTGAATACTTCATGCTCGGTGGGTTTTGGAGATTGTCGTGACTCTGAACCTAGCTGGAGGCTTTGGGGCCTTGAAAGGACAAGACTTAATATTTCAGGACATCCTTGTACTTGGTGCCCACTGTTTACTGATTTCCTTACAGAGAATGAGCAGCCATCTACTCCTGCTGCCATGCCTTCCCCACATGAACAGAGAGAAGACCCTATACACACAGGTCGCTTGTATCACATGTGAAGGCATAAGTCACAAACAAACTCCCACAGCAGTTTAGAATTGTGATTAATAGAATGATTAGTTCTTGAAAGGGGAAAAACTTAGAGATCACAATCCCTTACAAAAGCCCTCTGCAGGATCAGAAAAGGAGCCTAGTAGCCGGAAGGGAAGCTCAAGCAAGAGATCAAGCTGAACGTAGAAGTTGCTTTTTAAAAGAGAGAGAGACCACAACTCAATGGGCTGGTATCTCAGTGGCTATTCAGGAAACATCACAGAGAAAGGATCTGCTTCATGCATGAGAGTCACCGATGATTTCCCTTTAAGAAAAAAACCCATCAAAACTCCCAATAACATCATCAGCATTCAACAACATGTCTATGATTTCTTTGCCTTGCCTTTGATTGTGCAGTAAATAATGCTGATAGTTAATCTGTGCAATTAATGCAAATTTCCTTGTAACTGACTAGACTGAATTGACAGGTTATCTTAAACACAGCAGGGAGTCACTCTACGATGGAACTGGTTCATCATCACCTGTGTGACAGTGACATAATTAAGATCTTTCCTTTGTCTATAAATCTCATTATGTTCAACATGATATGTTGTCATACAGATTTCTTAGGGTTTTGTCCCACTGGTGGTTTCCTTGGTATGCTTACATAATTTTTGCCAGATCCAATCAGTTTTGCCATGCACTCTCAGCTCCACGTCATTGTGTTCCCCTTATGTTCCAGTCCAGGCATTTTAGACCTCTTGTAACTGTTGTAAGAGGATCTCATGTTCCACCTAAATGATTTAGGGTTTTATTTAGGCTGGGTTTTATCTTCCATCACTGAGTTCATTGACTTTCCTTGGGCGTAATTCCTGGGACACTGAGCCTAACTCCTGGGGGATTCCTCCAGTTATTTCTCCCTTCTTAGAGAGTTTACACTCTCACTATTACTGTGAGAGTGTTTCTGTAGCAAATATTCTTCTCAAGATGAAAAAGAAACTTCAATATTACAATCCATTTGTTATTGTGATTTAAATACACACACACAAACACACACAAGTTAATGCACATACACTGATGATATCTCAATTTATGGGGCCATTCTGGGGATGTCAAGATCGATATCTCTCGAATGGTTCTCAGAAGGCCATAGGGTGACCCTCTCTAGGTACTTAAGCAGGGAGGAGAAGTTGACTGCACTGTGACATGTCCCTAGGAACTATGTGTGCCTTGTCCCATAGTCAGACTGATGACTGACTATCTTGAAAACCACCATGGAACTTTTGTTTGGCAAATGATGGAGATCAAGTCAGGGTCAAAATCAGAAAACTAGATGGAGCTTCCAAGCTCCAGTGGAAGAGCAGATGGATGGAGAAAAAGAGCAAGGATGTCAGGAATATAAGGGCTTGGTCCACACTATGAGACACTGTGCCTGAACTAAGGGGATTTCAACTAATCCAGTGACCTGGGAATGAAAGAACATGGGATCAAACTGGAAGCTCTGAATGTGGCTGACAATTGGGGCAGACGGAGAAGCCAAAGATAATGGCACTTGCAATTGTCTGCATATCATACACTGGCTTTTTTTGATCATAATTTTGTGGATGCATACCTTGCTAAATCTGGATGGATGAAGGGTGGGCTTGGACTTCCCACAGCTCAAAGTACCCTGCCCTCTATTTGGACTGGTGTTTGAGTGGAGAGGTTTATTTGCGGAGCAAGAAGAATGTGGGAGGAGGAAGAGAAGTGGAAAGTTTGATAATTATTATTATGAAGTAATGGAAAAATCAATAGAAAATAACCAATAACATTGGAGCTAGGAAAAAAAAAACATTCATGTGAGTTGTTGACTCAGACCAAAAATTATTTTACAGAAAAAACACATAAAGGGGTTGAGTTACTTGGAAAATATGACTCAAGTAATTGGGAAGAAGATTGGGGTTTTTATTTTGGGTCTTCATGGGGCTGTATGAGCAGCATTTGAGGACCTGTATGCTGCATATTTCTGGGGGTTAGTAGGGAAGAAACCTGGCTAGGAGGAGTTTTATGACATAAGTAGAGCCTTGATGATGTCACAAAGCTTTGGTTGGGGGTGGCAACTCTGTTCCACATGAAGCACTAGTCTTCTGTGAAGGTGGGCTTACTATCTTACTGAGGAGGTCAGTTCAGCTCTTGGGCTCCACAACTGTTCAACCGAATTTCCAGAAGTTGGAATCTAGAGAGCCAAGATATTTTTTTTTGGTAAATATGTTTAGGAAGCAACTAGGACCTCTGTAGTCAAAGAAAGGTTTCTTTCAAATCTGCTCTGGGTCCAAAATTTATGTCGTTAACAGCTCCTATATTTGATAGCTGGGGGACTGTTAATGTCAGGTATTCTCCCCACTCTATCTTTGCTAAAAATGTCCAATTCCTCAGTCCACTTAAATGCCAAAGATCCTCTTTGTCCATATGTGTTTTAAAAGATAATTATTTCTAATAGGTGCTGTGGCACAGAATAATATTTCTTTTGGAAGTTTGACTCACAGTACTCACTTCTCTAATGAAGATACAGAATATCTTTATGTAATCAACCTGGATCTGGATCAGGAGACACAATAGAGAGAGCCAGTGGACTGGAGTGCCATGACCTTGGGCAGGTGGTTATAGATCAGCCAACTAACCAGTAGCTTGAGTGGTAAGGAGAGGAGTGGCTGTTCTTTGAATTCTTTGCCATCTGTTCAGATATTTCTTTCTCACTTTAGGTATAGGCATAGCTTCCTCTCTCATTGATATAGTAAGTCAGGAAGTAGGTTTCTCAGTAGAGGTCAATTGCATTTTGCAGCAGGAATATGTCTCTGATACACATATACTGAGCTGTAGACAAGAGTTTGATAATTTTCCTATTAATTTCTTAAGAACATATTCCATTTAGGTATCCAAATCTATTCAGCCCTGCCTTTTTCACCTGCTCCAAAGTTATTCCTAAAAAGAGCCTTGACCTCACATCCTCACCTTCTTATCCTTGCAGGCACTTATGGTGGAGGAAACCACTTTGTGTCTGATTTAAACTGAAGAGTTCTTCCTATGCAGAGATTGGCAGCTATGAAGCCCAAGCACAGAAACAGAGCCAAGAGACAGTGGAACAGGAGTGCTGTGGCCTATCTCAGAAAGTCTCCCGCCATGATGAAGATGCCTCTTAGTATGAGTTGCATGCCACATCTCCAGAAGAAGAATGGGCCATCGCTCCAGAAGCAAAAACTTAGTAAGCCTTTTGAGGCCCTGGAGAATATTGTTGGCCGCAGAATTTCTCATGGCTGGAAGGAAGCCAATGAACCAGTCACCCATTGGAAAGCCATCATTCTAGATCAACTGCCAACATATCCCTCTCTCTATTTGTTGAAATATGATGGGATTGATTGTGTCTATGGCTTGGAGCTTCATAGTGATGAAAGGATTTTAAACCTGAAGATCCTGCCTAATAATGTGCCATTTCCTCAGGTGACAGACACTCATCTCTCAAACACCATAGTTGGCAGAGCAGTGAAACATACATTCATGGGCACAAATGGCTCTAAGAATGACTGGAACGGGATGGTCCTAGAAGAGGTGCCAATCATGAAGACCTGGTTTTATATTACCTACAAGAAAGATCCGGTCTTGTACATTTACCACCTCCTGGATGACTACCTGGAAGGCAACCTCCACATCATGCCAGGCTCTAAGGAAGAGTGGAGTGGCGTGGTCCCAGATGAGGTGCAGACCATAAAGACCTGTTTCTACACTGTCAACGAGAATGATCCGGTCCTGTACCTTTATCACCATCATGATGATTCCATTGAAGGCAACCTCCACATCACGCCTGAATGTCCTCCAATAGAGGTGACTGTGGAATTAGACAGGGATTCCTTGGAGGGCAAAAGAGTGCAGTACAACAAAAAAGATGGAACCCAAGAGATAGGTAAAATTATTTGCCAAGTTCCCAACAAACCTTCTGTGTATTTCATCAAGTTTGATAATGACTTCCATATCTATGTCTATGATTTGGTGAAGATCTGTTAAAGTGAAATTCTCAAATTTTGAGGGGCAGACATAATTCTCTCTTTGGGAATGTGTTTTTTCAGAGATACTTCAGGTCTTCTATGAATGCTGGTATTTTTTCCAATGGATTATTCTTTCTCAAAGAATAAAAATTTGTTAACATGTTGTGTTATTTGGTCAATGATGGATTGTGTTTGGTGGATGGGGCATCACAGAAATACATGGCTCAAAACAAAGCAGGATTTATGGTCTTTTCCCCTTGGAGAGTAAAGGACTGGGGATGCGTGGTGTGGTAAAGGACAAGATGGCTGTCAAGGAAGCAGTGGAGAGGGGACAAAAAGTTGTAAGATCTCGGGGCGGTATGAAGCTTGAGGGAAAACCATGTCAAATGGAAAGATGTGACCGATATCAGCGTGAGGTATTGGGACTTAAGAGGATAAAGAGTAGATTAATCAGGAAGGGACACAAATGTATACTCAAAATCAGAGAAAATTAGGTTTCATTTGATGAATGGTTTAATTCGTACTGGCTGTAAGTCAAAGGATGTTTGATCTCCACTAGAGCATGTTGCTTAGTGAAAAGTGTCTCCGCTCAGTTGCTCTTCTCCAGCAAGTTGGACATCAAGCTACCTACTTAGTTTTGCCAGAATTCTGTCTGCCACCTACTTTGTCATGCCTGGATTCGGTATGCCTTGAACTCTCATAGGTCTTATCCATGCCATCCAACCCTTGTCAGTTCATTTAAATAATTGCCCTGCCATATCTGGAAAACAGTGTTCCCTTTCATTGATCATGTTCTGTAGGACTTGGGCTATAAAACTCATGAACACACTCACCCACACACAGGATAAACATGTACATATGATGCCCACTAGTGTGTGACATGCACACATATGATGAATGCACCGAACTCCATAATATCAGTAAAGTAGGGAATCCATGATGCTAGGTGGAGTCTGGCAAAGACCCCACACACCCATCAAACCAACAAATACCAGTATGGTACTGATGTCTGACTCCCATCCTGTAAGGAACCTGCCATCCTGTAACTGGGCTATTTTTGGTTCCTTCATCTTCACAAACTTGGTTAAAATGTTAGAGTTGTCAAACTGGGAGTTAGGGTCCAGCATGTAGATCAGCTGTCGGAGGTCAGGTGATTTGGCTACAATTTGGGTGAGAAATTGTACCAGGGAATTCTGGTACACCCTCTCCTCTTCTTCTCCCTGTCCTCATCATCACTCTTGTGGGTGGGCCTGGAGCACAAAGAAGGTAAAATGGAATAATCCTCCTCCTTAGTGGAAAACCTTGTCAGTCCTTAATTTGACCTGACTCTCTGAGGGAATGCAGCACATTTTTTCCTACTAGGTCTCCTCATTCATTGGTTCACTCATTTTTACAATGAATGATTGAATTCATCCATTCTTCCTTGTCTCTCTCTCTTCTTTCTTCCCTTCTTCCATTTCCCCCTTGATTGTAGAAATTTGAGCAGCAGGGCTGCATCCCCATGGGGCCGCCTTGTAAGGTTATGCTCCGAAATAACAACACAAAACTATTCATTTCAACACTGCCTGCCCCATTATTTTCAGCCTCTTAACCCATGTCTAATAATGTATGTTGCAGCACGAGGTGCGCTTAGAAGGAAAGATTTAGCATGTCTGACCTGGTGGCTGGCTGTATCGCCATCTGCCTCAGAGTGCAGAGCTACCATTTCTGCCCATGGGAGAGGTGCATGGCATCTCTAAGCTCAATTCCTATTCCTCCCAGCATTCTCTTATGTTTATTCCGCCCACCTATGTTCTAACCTTTCAGGCCAAACAGTTTCTTTACTTAATTAACCAATGACCTATACTCCATCGTTACTCCTATTTCTGTTTAAACAAGAACGGAATCGTTAACTTTAACATAGCAAAATTACATATAACAAAACAGTTATCAAGCAAGAATTACAGTTACAATATTTATATCTATTTTATCTTTTATCATAACAATGGAAATCTATAACTATCAACTCATCAGAGACTCCAGAATAATACAGTGTTACCTAAGCAAACAAAAAGTAAGCCATTTTCAAACTCTAGAAATGACAGAGACATCTCGCTGCCTGGACAGTCACCCAAAGTTCCTCTGTACCGTTGGTGTTTCCATCCTCAGCATACAGGCCCATAGTTTCCAGCAGACATTTCCATGAAGCAGGAAATTTCAAAGGCAGTCACTATCTGCTTGTCTTGAAGAATGTTTTGCTGACCCTTTCCTGAATCAGGAACACGAAAAGATCATCTCACCTTTAGGCAAGTTCAGTAGTCCTCTCTCTGAGTGTTTTCTGTGTACAGTTTATGCAACAATCCAGGCAAGAGCAGTTTCTTCCCCAAATGGCTATCAAACTCCATAAGGATCCTTTTTGATGCCCATCTTCTTCCTGAAGTAGATATGTGCTGCCAAGAGTAGAGTGTCTCACTGTCATGAAAAACCCTAAGGTACTAAAACATTAAATAGCCTATTTTGTAGTCTAGAGAGATATGAATAATGCCTATCTAACTGAAATATATATATATCTATGTAGCTAGAAAATCTAACTAACATGACTACAAACTTGACTATTATTAATGATTATCCATTAATAACCTATATACATTATATTTTTAAATGAACTACACAATCACAATACCTTAATTGAGATCAAAAATGCATATACATATAACAAAATTGACCTAAAATCTCTATCAGTAAAGCAAAATCTATACTAATGCAAATATTCATATCTATATCACATCCCACTTTAAATGTAAAAGAACGTTTATAAGCCATATTTGGGAATGTGGGTGCAGTTTTTTTCTCTCCAAAATGCTTCCTGCTGAATGGTGGCATCGTTATTGATTTATCTCAGTTGGCAGTTGAGCGAAGCAATTTTTTAAAGGTGTTCACAGCAACCTTTAAGTAGGGCGTGGTCCATCCTACCATATTAGGATAGAGGCATCCACAGACTATCACCCTCTTTGAAAACAAAATAGAAACTCCTTTCCAAAGCATCATGTCCTTAGATCCAAATTTCAAAGTCAAGGCATTTTCAAAATATCTATGTTGGATTATTTCAGCAGCTTTTATAAGAAACATCTTTTAGCAGCTATTGCTACTGCCTCAAAATTCAAATGATTCAAAAAGAGCATAATAGCATACAATATCAAAATTCGCTGTGAATTTTCCATCTTTGTGCGCTTCAATTTAACCTCTATTTTGTTTATTTTTTTTTTTTTATTTTTTGCATTTTGAGACCGGTTCTCTGTATCTTTGACCTGGAATAACTCTGTATACCTGTCTGTCCTTGAAGTCTCAGAGATCTGCCTCTCTCTGCCTTTCAGGCATTGGGATTAAAGGTGTATGCTACTACACATTGAACTCACAAAGATCTGTTTGTCTCTGCCTTCAAGGCACTGGGATTAAAGGTGTGTCCTACCTCACCTTGAAGGTACAGAGGTCAATCTCCCTCTGCCTCCCATGTGTTGGGTTTACAGGTGTGTACTACCACACCCAACAACTCTCTTCCTTTTTTTAACTTTAAGAACTTCAAATTTTAGCCTGCACATATTTTTAACACACTGTAAATCATTTAAAAATTTTCTTTGTCTTTGAATCTCTCTTTACTCTATTTCTCTCTCTGTTTTTCTGACCACATGAGTCTTTCATTTACCAAGCAATCTCAGTAGGACTAAAGCCGTGGCTTTGCTGGCCAGATGTAGCCCATTCCTTAGCTTTCTGCCATTCCAACCTTGTGGCTGAGGTACCGAACAGAGCCGCATTCAGTGCCACAAGTCTACAGTGTTTCAAGGTCCTTGCCATCAAAGAGGCTGCAACAGACAACACTCAAGCCCTCTTTCTGTAGCTGGCCCTCCTTCCTCAAACAGTCAGAGTTTGCCCAGGCAGGATGGCCGAGAAACCCGGCATTTTAAAACAACACAGTTTTTTTTTTTCCTGCTGCTGCTGAAAACATACAAGCATTCAGTTGGCTTTTATCAACACCATTTAAATGTTTTGTGGCAGGACCTCTTAAGGGCTGCAGGGTTTTGCAGCTGAAGCTGAGTCAGCAAGCCTCTTTTAGATGAGAGCCCTTGCTTTCTTCTAGCAAGCAGAGCAGACCGAGAAATCGCTGCTACCAAGAAAACATGCTTTACTCTTTCCCAAGATTTCTCAGGCTTTCATTGGACTCAGTTGTCCACAAGGCTGCAAGCCATTCTGTAGTTATTTGAGCAGCGAGGCGGTGTCCCCAGCACCACGGCCGCATGAAGGTTATGCCTGAAATAAATACACAAAAACTGTATTCTTTTAAACACTGCTGGCCCATTAGATTCAGCATTTTAACCCATTTCTAATAATCAGTGTAGTATTATGAGGTGCACTTACCAGGAAAAATTCAGCATGTCTGACATGGTGGCTGGCTGCATCGACATCTGCCTCAGAGAGCAGAGCTATGGCATCTGCCGGGGAGAGGGGAGCATGGCTTCTCTGAGCTCACTACCTCTTCCTCCCGGCATTCTATTTTGTTTACTCCACCTACCTATGTTCTAACCTATCAGCTGAAGTGGATTCTTTCTTTAATTAATCAATAAACTTCTTCTGTCACTTTATCCTTTCAACAGCTTGCCCATATAAATCTCCCATGTGTCTTCTGTTGTATAATCTTTCATTTGTAAAGAACTTGCACTCTCAGGGGAGGATTTTTCTGACATCTCTGTGGATGGAGATCATATGAGGAAGATCAGATGAGCAACCATGACAACTCTAATGCTGTAGAGTTAGGTGGACCAGAGATTGATGGCTGACATTCCTGTGCTATGCATCAGATGCCCCTGAACTCTGGCCCTGTTGACAGACAGGCAGACATCAAGTTGGTCACACATACTTAACTCATTCGGGTTCACAGATACTGTAAATGGAGTTTTAATTCTTCTCCTAAACTAATAAAAAAACCAAGATTAGGAGAAGAGAAGAGCCAGAAGTAAGGCCTCAAAATGGGTCATTTTGCAAAGGAAAGGTTACCTGCCTCGATGTATGCTGTCTCCCTTTCTTAGGCAAATCCATCCTTCCAGTGTCTAGCTAACAGCTAACCATAGGATTGAACCCAACTGCCTTTGATTTCTGAAATAAGTGCTGTCCCCTTAAGGTCTCATAACAGCACAGGAAGGTTTGTAAGACTGTCCCAGCAACAATTTAAAGCAATTCTAGGACACCAAAGATGCAGCAAATTTGGTTAATTGGTAATATAGATCGTTCTGATGGGACAAAATAGTTTAGAATTAAAAAAAAACAGATTGGTGTACACACGATGAATTTATGTGATATGGCACACACAGGCTTCTGGTTCTGAATACTTCATGCTCGGTGGGATTTGGAGATTGTCGTGACTCTGAACCTAGCTGGAGGCTTTGGGGCCTTGAAAGGACAAGACTTAATATTTCAGGACATCCTTGTACTTGGTGCCCACTGTTTACTGATTTCCTTACAGAGAATGAGCAGCCATCTACTCCTGCTGCCATGCCTTCCCCACATGAACAGAGAGAAGACCCTATACACACAGGTCGCTTGTATCACATGTGAAGGCATAAGTCACAAACAAACTCCCACAGCAGTTTAGAATTGTGATTAATAGAATGATTAGTTCTTGAAAGGGGAAAAACTTAGAGATCACAATCCCTTACAAAAGCCCTCTGCAGGATCAGAAAAGGAGCCTAGTAGCCGGAAGGGAAGCTCAAGCAAGAGATCAAGCTGAACGTAGAAGTTGCTTTTTAAAAGAGAGAGAGACCACAACTCAATGGGCTGGTATCTCAGTGGCTATTCAGGAAACATCACAGAGAAAGGATCTGCTTCATGCATGAGAGTCACCGATGATTTCCCTTTAAGAAAAAAACCCATCAAAACTCCCAATAACATCATCAGCATTCAACAACATGTCTATGATTTCTTTGCCTTGCCTTTGATTGTGCAGTAAATAATGCTGATAGTTAATCTGTGCAATTAATGCAAATTTCCTTGTAACTGACTAGACTGAATTGACAGGTTATCTTAAACACAGCAGGGAGTCACTCTACGATGGAAATGGTTCATCATCACCTGTGTGCCAGTGACATAATTAAGATCTTTCCTTTGTCTATAAATCTCATTATGTTCAACATGATATGTTGTCATACAGATTTCTTAGGGTTTTGTCCCACTGGTGGTTTCCTTGGTATGCTTACATAATTTTTGCCAGATCCAATCAGTTTTGCCATGCACTCTCAGCTCCACGTCATTGTGTTCCCCTTATGTTCCAGTCCAGGCATTTTAGACCTCTTGTAACTGTTGTAAGAGGATCTCATGTTCCACCTAAATGATTTAGGGTTTTATTTAGGCTGGGTTTTATCTTCCATCACTGAGTTCATTGACTTTCCTTGGGCGTAATTCCTGGGACACTGAGCCTAACTCCTGGGGGATTCCTCCAGTTATTTCTCCCTTCTTAGAGAGTTTACACTCTCACTATTACTGTGAGAGTGTTTCTGTAGCAAATATTCTTCTCAAGATGAGAAGAAACTTCAATATTACAATCCATTTGTTATTGTGATTTAAATACACACACACAAACACACACAAGTTAATGCACATACACTGATGATATCTCAATTTATGGGGCCATTCTGGGGATGTCAAGATCGATATCTCTCGAGTGGTTCTCAGAAGGCCATAGGGTGACCCTCTCTAGGTACTTAAGCAGGGAGGAGAAGTTGACCGCACTGTGACATGTCCCTAGGAACTATGTGTGCCTTGTCCCATAGTCAGACTGATGACTGACTATCTTGAAAACCACCATGGAACTTTTGTTTGGCAAATGATGGAGATCAAGTCAGGGTCAAAATCAGAAAACTAGATGGAGCTTCCAAGCTCCAGTGGAAGAGCAGATGGATGGAGAAAAAGAGCAAGGATGTCAGGAATATAAGGGCTTGGTCCACACTATGAGACACTGTGCCTGAACTAAGGGGATTTCAACTAATCCAGTGACCTGGGAATGAAAGAACATGGGATCAAACTGGAAGCTCTGAATGTGGCTGACAATTGGGGCAGACGGAGAAGCCAAAGATAATGGCACTTGCAATTGTCTGCATATCATACACTGGCTTTTTTTGATCATAATTTTGTGGATGCATACCTTGCTAAATCTGGATGGATGAAGGGTGGGCTTGGACTTCCCACAGCTCAAAGTACCCTGCCCTCTATTTGGACTGGTGTTTGAGTGGAGAGGTTTATTTGCGGAGCAAGAAGAATGTGGGAGGAGGAAGAGAAGTGGAAAGTTTGATAATTATTATTATGAAGTAATGGAAAAATCAATAGAAAATAACCAATAACATTGGAGCTAGGAAAAAAAAAACATTCATGTGAGTTGTTGACTCAGACCAAAAATTATTTTACAGAAAAAACACATAAAGGGGTTGAGTTACTTGGAAAATATGACTCAAGTAATTGGGAAGAAGATTGGGGTTTTTATTTTGGGTCTTCATGGGGCTGTATGAGCAGCATTTGAGGACCTGTATGCTGCATATTTCTGGGGGTTAGTAGGGAAGAAACCTGGCTAGGAGGAGTTTTATGACATAAGTAGGGCCTTGATGATGTCACAAAGCTTTGGTTGGGGGTGGCAACACTGATCCACATGAAGCACTAGTCTTCTGTGAAGGTGGGCTTACTATCTTACTGAGGAGGTCAGTTCAGCTCTTGGGCTCCACAACTGTTCAACCGAATTTCCAGAAGTTGGAATCTAGAGAGCCAAGATATTTTTTTTTTTTGGTAAATATGTTTAGGAAGCAACTAGGACCTCTGTAGTCAAAGAAAGGTTTCTTTCAAATCTGCTCTTGGTCCAAAATTTATGTCGTTAACAGCTCCTATATTTGATAGCTGGGGGACTGTTAATGTCAGGTATTCTCCCCACTCTATCTTTGCTAAAAATGTCCAATTCCTCAGTCCACTTAAATGGCAAAGATCCTCTTTGTCCATATGTGTTTTAAAAGATAATTATTTCTAATAGGTGCTGTGGCACAGAATAATATTTCTTTTGGAAGTTTGACTCACAGTACTCACTTCTCTAATGAAGATACAGAATATCTTTATGTAATCAACCTGGATCTGGATCAGGAGACACAATAGAGAGAGCCAGTGGACTGGAGTGCCATGACCTTGGGCAGGTGGTTATAGATCAGCCAACTAACCAGTAGCTTGAGTGGTAAGGAGAGGAGTGGCTGTTCTTTGAATTCTTTGCCATCTGTTCAGATATTTCTTTCTCACTTTAGGTATAGGCATAGCTTCCTCTCTCATTGATATAATAAGTCAGGAAGTAGGTTTCTCAGTAGAGGTCAATTGCATTTTGCAGCAGGAATATGTCTCTGATATACATATACTGAGCAGTAGACAAGAGTTTGATAATTTTCCTATTAGTTTCTTAAGAACATATTCCATTTAGGTATCCAAATCTATTCAGCCCTGCCTTTTTCACCTGCTCCAAAGTTATTCCTAAAAAGAGCCTTGACCTCACATTCTCACCTTCTTATCCTTGCAGGCACTTATGGTGGAGGAAACCACTTTGTGTCTGATTTAAACTGAAGAGTTGTTCCTATGCAGAGATTGGCAGCTATGAAGCCCAAGCACAGAAACAGAGCCAAGAGACAGTGGAACAGGAGTGCTGTGGCCTATCTCAGAAAGTCTCCCGCCATGATGAAGATGCCTCTTAGTATGAGTTGCATGCCACATCTCCAGAAGAAGAATGGGCCATCGATCCAGAAGCAAAAACTTAGTAAGCCTTTTGAGGCCCTGGAGAATATTGTTGGCCGCAGAATTTCTCATGGCTGGAAGGAAGCCAATGAACCAGTCACCCATTGGAAAGCCATCATTCTAGATCAACTGCCAACATATCCTTCTCTCTATTTGTTGAAATATGATGGGATTGATTGTGTCTATGGCTTGGAGCTTCATAGTGATGAAAGGATTTTAAACCTGAAGATCCTGCCTAATAATGTGCCATTTCCTCAGGTGACAGACACTCTTCTCTCAAACACCATAGTTGGCAGAGCAGTGAAACATACATTCATGGGCACAAATGGCTCTAAGAATGACTGGAACGGGATGGTCCTAGAAGAGGTGCCAATCATGAAGACCTGGTTTTATATTACCTACAAGAAAGATCCGGTCTTGTACATTTACCACCTCCTGGATGACTACCTGGAAGGCAACCTCCACATCATGCCAGGCTCTAAGGAAGAGTGGAGTGGCGTGGTCCAAGATGAGGTGCAGACCATAAAGACCTGTTTCTACACTGTCAACGAGAATGATCCGGTCCTGTACCTTTATCACCATCATGATGATTCCATTGAAGGCAACCTCCACATCACGCCTGAATGTCCTCCAGTAGAGGTGACTGTGGAATTAGACAGGGATTCCTTGGAGGGCAAAAGAGTGCAGTACAACAAAAAAGATGGAACCCAAGAGAAAGGTAAAATTATTTTCCAAGTTCCCAACAAACCTTCTGTGTATTTCATCAAGTTTGATAATGACTTCCATATCTATGTCTTTGATTTGGTGAAGATCTGTTAAAGTGAAATTCTCAAATTTTGAGGGGCAGACGTAATTCTCTCTTTGGGAATGTGTTTTTTCAGAGATACTTCAGGTCTTCTATGAATGCTGGTATTTTTTCCAATGGATTATTCTTTCTCAAAGAATAAAAATTTGTTAACATCTTGTGTTATTTGGTCAATGATGGATTGTGTTTGGTGGATGGGGCATCACAGAAATACATGCCTCAAAACAAAGCAGGATTTATGGTCTTTTCCCCTTGGAGAGTAAAGGACTGGGGATGCGTGGTGTGGTAAAGGACAAGATGGCTGTCAAGGAAGCAGTGGAGAGGGGACAAAAAGTTGTAAGATCTCGGGGCGGTATGAAGCTTGAGGGAAAACCATGTCAAATGGAAAGATGTGACCGATATCAGTGTGAGGTATTGGGACTTAAGAGGATAAAGAGTAGATTAATCAGGAAGGGACACAAATGTATACTCAAAATCAGAGAAAATTAGGTTTCATTTGATGAATGGTTTAATTCGTACTGGCTGTAAGTCAAAGGATGTTTGATCTCCACTAGAGCATGTTGCTTAGTGAAAAGTGTCTCCGCTCAGTTGCTCTTCTCCAGCAAGTTACGTCAAGCTACCTACTTAGTTTTGCCAGAATTCTGTCTGCCACCTACTTTGTCATGCCTGGATTCGGTATGCCTTGAACTCTCATAGGTCTTATCCATGCCATCCAACCCTTGTCAGTTCATTTAAATAATTGCCCTGCCATATCTGGAAAACAGTGTTCCCTTTCATTGATCATGTTCTGTAGTACTTGGGCTATAAAACTCATGAACACACTCACCCACACACAGGATAAACATGTACATATGATGCCCATTAGTGTGTGACATGCACACATATGGTGAATGCACCGAACTCCATAATATCAGTAAAGTAGGGAATCCATGATGCTAGGTGGAGTCTGGCAAAGACCCCACACACCCATCAAACCGCCAAATACCAGTATGGTACTGATGTCTGACTCCCATCCTGTAAGGAACCTGCCATCCTGTAACTGGGCTATTTTTGGTTCCTTCATCTTCACAAACTTGGTTAAAATGTTAGAGTTGTCAAACTGGGAGTTAGGGTCCAGCATGTAGATCAGCTGTCCCAGGTCAGGTGATTTGGCTACAATTTGGGTGAGAAATTGTACCAGGGAATTCTGGTACACCCTCTCCTCTTCTTCTCCATGTCCTCATCATCACTCTTGTGGGTGGGCCTGGAGCACAAAGAAGGTAAAATGGAATAATCCTCCTCCTTAGTGGAAAACCTTGTCAATCCTTAATTTGACCTGACTCTCTGAGGGAATGCAGCACATTTTTTCCTACTAGGTCTCCTCATTCATTGGTTCACTCATTTTTCCAAGGAATGATTGAATTCATCCATTCTTCTTTGTCTCTCTCTCTTCTTTCTTCCATTCTTCCATTTCCCCCTTGATTGTAGAAATTTGAGAAGCAGGGCTGCATCCCCATGGGGCCGCCTTGTAAGGTTATGCTCCAAAATAACAACACAAAACTATTCATTTCAACAGTGCCTGCCCCATTATTTTCAGCCTCTTAACCCATGTCTAATAATGTATGTTGCAGCACGAGGTGCGCTTAGAAGGAAAGATTTAGCATGTCTGACCTGGTGGCTGGCTGTATCGCCATCTGCCTCAGAGTGCAGAGCTACCATTTCTGCCCATGGGAGAGGTGCATGGCATCTCTAAGCTCAATTCCTATTCCTCCCAGCATTCTCTTATGTTTATTCCGCCCACCTATGTTCTAACCTTTCAGGCCAAACAGTTTCTTTATTTAATTAACCAATGACCTATACTCCATCATTACTCCTTTTTCTGTTTAAACAAGAACGGTATCTTTAACTTTAACATAGCAAAATTACATATAACAAAACAGTTATCCAGCAAGAATTACAGTTACAATATTTATATCTATTTTATCTTTTATCATAACAATGGAAAACTATAACTATCTATCTCTTCTTCAACTCCATCAGAGACTCCAGAATAATACAGTATTACCTAAGCAAACAAAAAGTAAGCCATTTTCAAACTCTAGAAATGACAGAGACATCTCACTGCCTGGACAGTCACCCAAAGTTCCTCTGTACCGTTGGTGTTTCCATCCTCAGCCTACAGGCCCATAGTTTCCAGCAGACATTTACATGAAGCAGGAAATTTCAAAGGCAGTCACTATCTGCTTGTCTGGAAGAATGTTTTGCTGACCCTTTCCTGAATCAGGAACACAAAAAGGTCATCTCACCTTTAGGCAAGTTCAATAGTCCTCTCTCTGAGTGTTTTCTGTGTACAGTTTATGCAACAATCCAGGCAAGAGCAGTTTCTTCCCCAAATGGCTATCAAACTCCATAAGCATCCTCTTTGATGCCCATCTTCTTCCTGAAGTAGATATGTGCTGCCAAGAGTAGAGTGTCTCACTGTCATGAAAAACCCTAAGGTAATAAAACATTAAATAGCCTATTTTGTAGTCTAGAGAGATATGAATAATGCCTATCAAACTGAAATATATATATCTATGTAGCTAGAAAATCTAACTAACATGACTACAAACTTGACTATTATTAATGATTATCCATTAATAACCTATATACATTATATTTTTAAATGAACTACACAATCACAATACCTTAATTAGATCAAAAATGCATATACATATAACAAAATTGACCTAAAATCTCTATCAGTAAAGCAAAATCTATACTAATGCAAATATTCATATCTATATCACATCCGTCTTTAAATGTAAAAGAACGTTTATAAGCCATATTTGGGAACGTGGGTGCAGTTTCTTCTCTCCAAAATGCTTCCTGCTGAATGGTGGCATCATTATTGATTTATCTCAGTTGGCAGTTGAGCGAAGCAATTTTTTAAAGGTGTTCACAGCAACCTTTAAGTAGGGCGTGGTCCATCCTACCATATTAGGATAGAGGCATCCACAAACTATCACCCTCCGTGAAAACAAAATAGAAACTCCTTTCCAAAGCATCATGTCCTTAGATCCAAATTTCAAAGTCAAGGCATTTTCAAAATATCTATGTTGGATTATTTCAGCAGCTTTTATAAAGAAACATCTTTTAGCAGCTATTGCTACTGCCTCAAAATTCAAATGATTCAAAAAGAGCATAATAGTATACAATATCAAAATTCGCTGTGAATTTTCCATCTTTGTGCGCTTCAATTTAACCTCTATTTTGTTTATTTTTCCTTTTTATTTTTTGCCTTTTGAGACAGGTTCTCTGTATCTTTGACCTGGAATAACTCTGTATACCTGTCTGTCCTTGAAGTCTCAGAGATCTGCCTCTCTCTGCCTTTCAGGCATTGGGATTAAAGGTGTATGCTACTACACATTGAACTCACAAAGATATGTTTGTCTCTGCCTTCAAGGCACTGGGATTAAAGGCGTGTCCTACCTCACCTTGAAGGTACAGAGGTCAATCTCCCTCTGCCTCCCATGTGTTGGGTTTACAGGTGTGTACTACCACACCCAACAACTCTCTTCCTTTTTTTAACTTTAAGAACTTCAAATTTTAGCCTGCACATATTTTTAACACACTGTAAATCATTTAAAAATTTTCTTTGTCTTTGAATCTCTCTTTACTCTATTTCTCTCTCTGTTTTTCTGACCACATGAGTCTTTCATTTACCAAGCAATCTCAGTAGGACTAAAGCCGTTGCTTTGCTGGCCAGATGTAGCCCATTCCTTAGCTTTCTGCCATTCCAACCTTGTGGCTGAGGTACCGAACAGAGCCGCATTCAGTGCTACAAGTCTACAGTGTTTCAAGGTCCTTGCCATCAAAGAGGCTGCAACAGACAACACTCAAGCCCTCTTTCTGTAGCTGGCCCTCCTTCCTCAAACAGTCAGAGTTTGCCCAGGCAGGATGGCCCAGAAAGCCGGCATTTTAAAACAACCCAGTTTTTTTTTCCTGCTACTGCTGAAAACATACAAGCATTCAGTTGGCTTTTATCAACACCATTTAAATGTTTTGTGGCAGGACATCTTAAGGGCTGCAGGGTTTTGCAGCTGAAGCTTAGTCAGCAAGCCTCTTTTAGATGAGAGGCCTTGCTTTCTTCTAGGAAGCAGAGCAGACCGAGAAATCGCTGCTACCAAGAAAACATGCTTTACTCTTTCCCAAGCTTTCTCAGGCTTTCAGTGGATTCAGTTCTCCACAAGGCTGCAAGCTATTCTGTCGTTATTTGAGCAGTGAGGCTGTGTCCCCAGCACCACGGCCGCATGAAGGTTATGCCTGAAATAAATACACCAAAACTTTATTCTTTTAAACACTGCTGGCCAATTAGATTCAGCATTTTAACCCATTTCTAATAATCAGTGTAGTATAACGAGGTGCACTTACCAGGAAAAAATCAGCATGTCTGACATGGTGGCTGGCTGCATCGACATCTGCCTCAGAGAGCAGAGCTATGACATCTGCCGGGGAGAGGGGAGCATGGCTTCTCTGAGCTCACTACCTCTTCCTCCCGGCATTCTATTTTGTTTACTCCACCTACCTATGTCCTAACCTATCAGCTGAAGCGGATTCTTTCTTTAATTAATCAATAAACTTCTTCTGTCACTTTATCCTTTCAACAGCTTGCCCATAGAAATCTCCCATGTGTCTTCTGTTGTATAATCTTTCATTTGTAAAGAACTTGCACTCTCAGGGGAGGATTTTTCTGACATCTCTGTGGATGGAGATCATATGAGGAAGATCAGATGAGCAACCATGACAACTCTAATGCTGTAGAGTTAGGTAGACCAGAGATTGATGGCTGACATTCCTGTGCTATGCATCAGATGCCCCTGAACTCTGGCCCTGTTGACAGACAGGCAGACATCAAGTTGGTCACACATACTTAACTCATTCGGGTTCACAGATACTGTAAATGGAGTTTTAATTCTTCTCCTAAACTAATAAAAAAACCAAGATTAGGAGAAGAGAAGAGCCTGAAGTAAGGCCTCAAAATGGGTCATTTTGCAAAGGAAAGGTTACCTGCCTCGATGTATGCTGTCTCCCTTTCTTAGTCAAATCCATCCTTCCAGTTTCTAGCTAACAGCTAACCATAGGATTGAACCCAACTGCCTTTGATTTCTGAAATAAGTGCTGTCTCCTTAAGGTCTCATAACAACACAGGAAGTTTTGTAAGACTGTCCCAGCAACAATTTAAAGCAATTCTAGGACACCAAAGATGCAGCAAATTTGGTTAATTGGTAATATAGATCGTTCTGATGGGAGAAAATAATTTAGAATTAAAAAAAACAGATTGGTGTACTCACGATGAATTTATGTGATATGGCACACACAGGCTTCTGGTTCTGAATACTTCATGCTCGGTGGGTTTTTGAGATTGTCGTGACCCTGAACCTAGCTGGAGGCTTTGGGGCCTTGAAAGGACAAGACTTAATATTTCAGGACATCCTTGTACTTGGTCCCCACTGTTTACTGATTTCCTTACAGAGAATGAGCAGCCATCTACTCCTGCTGCCATGCCTTCCCCACATGAACAGAGAGAAGACCCTATACACACAGGTCGCTTGTATCACATGTGAAGGCATAAGTCACAAACAAACTCCCACAGCAGTTTAGAATTGTGATTAATAGAATGATTAGTTCTTGAAAGGGGAAAAACTTAGAGATCACAATCCCTTACAAAAGCCCTCTGCAGGATCAGAAAAGGAGCCTAGTAGCCGGAAGGGAAGCTCAAGCAAGAGATCAAGCTGAAGGTAGAAGTTGCTTTGTAAAAGAGAGAGAGACCACAACTCAATGGGCTGGTATCTCAGTGGCTATTCAGGAAACATCACAGAGAAAGGATCTGCTTCATGCATGAGAGTCACCGATGATTTCCCTTTAAGAAAAAAACCCATCAAAACTCCCAATAACATCATCAGCATTCAACAACATGTCTATGATTTCTTTGCCTTGCCTTTGATTGTGCAGTAAATGATGCTGATAGTTAATCTGTGCAATTAATGCAAATTTCCTTGTAACTGACTAGACAGAATTGACAGGTTATCTTAAACACAGCAAGGAGTCACTCTACGATGGAACTGGTTCATCATCACCTGTGTGACAGTGACATAATTAAGATCTTTCCTTTGTCTATAAATCTCATTATGTTCAACATGATATGTTGTCATACAGATTTCTTAGGGTTTTGTCCCACTGGTGGTTTCCTTGGTATGCTTACATAATTTTTGCCAGATCCAATCAGTTTTGGCATGCACTCTCAGCTCCATGTCATTGTGTTCCCCTTATGTTCCAGTCCAGGCATTTTAGACCTCTTGTAACTGTTGTAAGAGTATCTCATGTTCCACCTAAATGATTTAGGGTTTTATTTAGGCTGGGTTTTATCTTGCATCACTGAGTTCATTGACTTTCCTTGGGCGTAATTCCTGGGACACTGAGCCTAACTCCTGGGGAATTCCTCCAGTTATTTCTCCTTTCGTAGATAGTTTACACTCTCACTATTACTGTGAGAGTGTTTCTGTAGCAAATATTCTTCTCAAGATGAGAAGAAACTTCAATATTACAATCCATTTGTTATTGTGAATTAAACACACACACAAACACACACAAGTTAGTGCACATACACTGATGATATCTCAATTTATGGGGCCATTCTGGGGATGTCAAGATCGATATCTCTCGAGTGGCTCTCAGAAGGCCATAGGGTGACCCTCTCTAGGTACTTAAGCAGGGAGGAGAAGTTGACCGCACTGTGACATGTCCCTAGGAACTATGTGTGCCTTGTCCCATAGTCAGACTGATGACTGACTATCTTGAAAACCACCATGGAACTTTTGTTCGGCAAATGATGGAGATCAAGTCAGGGTCAAAATCAGAAAACTAGATGGAGCTTCCAAGCTCCAGTGGAAGAGCAGATGGATGGAGAAAAAGAGCAAGGATGTCAGGAATATAAGGGCTTGGTCCACACTATGAGACACTGTGCCTGAACTAAGGGGATTTCAACTAATCCAGTGACCTGGGAATGAAAGAACATGGGATCAAACTGGAAGCTCTGAATGTGGCTGACAATTGGGGTAGACGGAGAAGCCAAAGATAATGGCACTTGCAATTGTCTGCATATCATACACTGGCTTTTTGTGATCATATATTTTGTGGATGCATACCTTGCTAAATCTGGATGGATGAAGGGTGGGCTTGGACTTCCCACAGCTCAAAGTACCCTGCCCTCTATTTGGACTGGTGTTTGAATGGAGAGGTTTATTTGCGGAGCAAGAAGAATGTGGGAGGAGGAAGAGAAGTGGAAAGTTTGATAATTATTATTATGAAGTAATGGAAAAATCAATAGAAAATAACCAATGAGGACATTGGAGCTAGGAAAAAAAACATTCATGTGAGTGTTGACTCAGACCAAAAATTATTTTACAGAAAAAACAAAACACATAAAAAGGTTGAGTTACTTGGAAAATATGACTCAAGTAATTGGGAAGAAGATTGGGGTTTTTATTTTGGGTCTTCATGGGGCTGTATGAGCAGCATTTTAGGACCTGTATGCTGGATATTTCTGGGGGTTAGTAGGGAAGAAACCTGGCTAGGAGGAGTTTTATGACATAAGTAGAGCCTTGATGATGTCACAAAGCTTTGGTTGGGGGTGGCAACTCTGTTCCACATGAAGCATTAGTCTTCTGTGAAGGTGGGCTTACTATCTTCATGGTGGCTGAGGAGGTCAGTTCAGCTCTTGGGCTCCACAACTGTTCAACCGAATTTCCAGAAGTTGGAATCTAGAGAGCCAAGATATTTTCTTTTGGTAAATATGTTTAGGAAGCAACTAGGACCTCTGTAGTCAAAGAAAGGTTTCTTTCAAATCTGCTCTGGGTCCAAAATTTATGTTGTTAACAGCTCCTATATTTGATAGCTGGGGGACGGTTAATGTCAGTATTCTCCCCACTCTATCTTTGCTAAAAATGTCCAATTCCTCAGTCCACTTAAATGGCAAAGATCCTCTTTGTCCATATGTGTTTTAAAAGATAATTATTTCTAATAGGTGCTGTTGCACAGATTAATGTTTCTTTCTTTTGGCAGTTTGACTCACAGTATTCACTTCTCTAATGAAGATACAGAATATCTTTATGTAATCAACCTGGATCTGGATCAGGAGACACAATAGAGAGAGCCAGTGGACTGGAGTGCCATGACCTTGGGCAGGTGGTTATAGATCAGCCAACTAACCAGTAGCTTGAGTGGTAAGGAGAGGAGTGGCTGTTCTTTGAATTCTTTGCCATCTGTTCAGATATTTCTTTCTCACCTTAGGTATAGGCATAGCTTCCTCTCTCATTGATATAGTAAGTCAGGAAGTAGGTTTCTCAGTAGAGGTCAATTGCATTTTGCAGCAGGAATATGTCTCTGATACACATATACTGTGCTGTAGACAAGAGTTTGATACTTTTCCTATTAATTTCTTAAGAACATATTCCATTTAGGTATCCAAATCTATTCAGCCCTGCCTTTTTCACCTGCTCCAAAGTTATTCCTAAAAAGAGCCCTGACCTCACATCCTCACCTTCTTATCCCTGCAGGCACTTATGGTGGAGGAAACCACTTTGTGTCTGATTTAAACTGAAGAGTTGTTCCTATGCAGAGATTGGCAGCTATGAAGCCCAAGCACAGAAACAGAGCCAAGAGACAGTGGAACAGGAGTGCTGTGGCCTATCTCAGAAAGTCTCCCGCCATGATGAAGATGCCTCTTAGTATGAGTGGCATGCCACATCTCCAGAAGAAGAATGGGCCATCGCTCCAGAAGCAAAAATTTAGTAAGCCTTTTCAGGCCCTGGAGAATATTGTTGGCCGCAGAATTTCTCATGGCTGGAAGGAAGCCAATGAACCAGTCACCCATTGGAAAGCCATCATTCTAGATCAACTGCCAACATATCCTTCTCTCTATTTGTTGAAATATGATGGGATTGATTGTGTCTATGGCTTGGAGCTTCATAGTGATGAAAGGATTTTAAACCTGAAGATCCTGCCTAATAATGTGCCATTTCCTCAGGTGACAGACACTCTTCTCTCAAACACCATAGTTGGCAGAGCAGTGAAACATACATTCATGGGCACAAATGGCTCTAAGAATGACTGGAACGGGATGGTCCTAGAAGAGGTGCCAATCATGAAGACCTGGTTTTATATTACCTACAAGAAAGATCCGGTCTTGTACATTTACCACCTCCTGGATGACTACCTGGAAGGCAACCTCCACATCATGCCAGGCTCTAAGGAAGAGTGGAGTGGCATGGTCCCAGATGAGGTGCAGGCCATAACGACCTGTTTATACATTGTCAACGAGAATGATCCGGTCCTGTACCTTTACCACCATCATGATGATTCCATTGAAGGCAACCTCCACATCACGCCTGAATGTCCTCCAGTAGAGGTGACTTTGGAATTAGGCAGGGATTCCTTGGAGGGCAAAACAGTGCAGTACAACAAAA